>NC_136112.1:14770628-15273128 GCF_965212315.1 Lampetra planeri
CGCGGCGAGGCTCCTGCTGGAGAGGCACAGAGAGAAGAACCAAGCTGTGCACGTGTCGTTCCTCGACCTTGAAAAGGCATTTGACAGGGTCCCCCACGACCTCATCTGGCACTCGCTTCGATCCCATGGAGTCCCTCAAACCTACGTGCATTGGGTGCAACTCCTATACAAGAACGTCACCAGTGCAGTCAGGTGTGCAGTGGGCATATCACCGCCATTTCCCATCAGCGTTGGAGTGCACCAAGGATCGGCCCTGTCACCACTCCTGTTTATCATGTGCATGGACACGATCACTGCCGACCTGCACACGCCCCTTCCATGGTCAATTCTCTACGCGGATGACGTCCTCCTCTCAGATGAAGAGAGAGGAGAAGTGGAAAGACAAACGCGCCTGTGGAAGGAACGTTTGGACGAAAACGGGATGAGGTTCAACATCAAAAAGACGGAGTATATGGAGTGTGGCCCCCAAACCGACGGCACCATCAGTGTTGACGGAGAAGATCTGAAGAAAGTGACGGACTTTAAGTACCTGGGCTCCACCATCAGCTCAGATGGTAGCATCACGACTGATGTGAGGTCACGAGTCAATGCGGCGTGGATGAAATGGAGGCAAGTCACCGGAGTCCTCTGTGATCGGAAAATTCCGGATAGGCTGAAGGGAAAAATATACAAGACCATCGTCCGACCGGTGGCACTCTATGGATCCGAGTGCTGGCCAGCCACAACTGTACACGAACAAGCTCTCCACACCATGGAGATGAGGATGCTCAGATGGAGCCTCGGGCTCACTCGATGGGATTGTGTCAGGAACGAAGACGTTCGGAAGCGACTTGGTGTGGCCCCCATTGCGGACAAGATGCTTGAGGCAAGGCTTCGGTGGTACGGCCACGTGATGCGAAGTGAAGAGTCATCAGTGGCCAAGACTGCCTTGCGTATTGAGCCAGAGGGCCGCCGTCCACGCAGGCGTCCGAAGAAGCGATGGATGGACCGAATAAAGGAAGACATGAAGACGGTCAACGCATCCCCTGAAGATGCCCTGGACCGAGCCAAATGGAGAAGACAATGCCGAAAAGCGGACCCTGCGCCACAGCGGGAACAACGCTAGGAAGAAGAAGAAGTTCTTTATTATTCTTTTTGGTTCGTGAAAAGTGACATGGTGTATGGTTTTAGGTTGGGAGTCGAGTAGGAATGAATGACTGTCCAAAACACATCCCTAATTTTTTGTATGAAATGAATGGGAAAAGCTATTGTGATTGGCGAACATTCGTTTTACGTGCGTTTTTAAAAGAACGCATCCTTTTCGTAAATTGAGGGATACCTGTACATAGCAAATTGCATGAACTACATTCCTATACATCACAGGCTAACCAACTGTATATTCAACTTCGTATTACAACAAAACATGTTTCTGACCATACCACCCCACCACTGATAACTAGAATCGTGCTTTCCTACAGCACACCCTCACTCAAGACCACATGGGGTGTAGAGAATATTACACTACCACACCGCTACACGAAACCGCACCACTTCTACATATTACCTCCGATTTTGTATTACATATTCTTAGGTTTTTTCGGTAAAGTCACGTAGGTAAAACATTACAATTAATAAACGTCGTGATTTTTATTTTATTTTACTTTTATTAATTTTAATGTTTTACCTACGTGACTTTACCGAAAAAACCTAAGAATATGAATCCTTGCAGTCACGAAAGCTTCAAATCTAGAATTTGTATTACATATTACTCCGCAGCTCCGATTAGAATGGTTGGCTACGTATGGTGCGAAAGAAGTTCAATATACGTACGTAGCCTTTTGTGAATTTTCACAAATAAGAGGAGCTGACTGGCAAATACATCTTAGCTCTTCACATTATCAAGGATATGAGGGATTGAATTTGCAAAGAGGATGACAACTCCTGTTGAGTAACTCTGAAGGGGCTTCCTCTGACCTCACTGCAGATAGAAGAAGTTCCTCTGTAACTCCCGTTTTCTTTTGTTGTTTTGGTCTACAGAGCGCGCTCATCTTCAATGACATCAAGATTGTGGGGTTCTCGGTGACTCGATGGAAGAGGCATCATTCTCATGGTGAGGCGAATGAGAGGAAGGTGATCCGAGGGTGGCGTCGCGTTATTACCGTACGCGTGCCAAAAGTTGACACACAAGCCACTTTAATCCTTGGGTGGCGGTGAGGCTGGGCATGTTGTCACAGTTCTATCTCGCTTGGTAGTCACCGTTGACCATGAACATTGTGTGTTTGTGTGTGAAATTCCCAACCACAAGAACAGGCAGTGGTACTTTGCACATTCATCATTGGGAGTTTTGGGTGCTATGTCTGCTGTGGACAGTATGGTCCCACACACTGCTATAAAATCCAACAACCCGAGTTAAATTTCTTACCACGGCTAATACCAGTGGCAAGTGATGTTTGAACCAGTCATGGGCATGCTCTTTTATCAACCTGCACTGACCAGCGTGGTTAAGTAGGGTGAAACAACCCCCATAACCGGCACTACGTAGGAAGGCCTTTACCCAGGAGGGGCTGTAACCTATTGCTGGTCTTTATCTCCTCTATGGATGGAGATTCTCCTGCCACTAGTTTTCTCATAGTTAAATAATTTCTTTAAACTTGCAAAACCATAAAAAGCTCGTCGTAAAATGGAGTCAAATAGAAGAGTCACCATAGACTATTGATCAAATTTAGTTAATGTTTTATATCAGTCTCGAGTTACGTTTGTGTCCAGACACGCAGAGCAACATTGAATACGTTTAGACCACAAGCCATCGTGGGAACTCATACTGTGCTTTGCATGCACTGGGTCAGTGTTGTTTTTCACTGACACTGCTGAGTCGGTGGTGTAAATTCCATGATCCCCATGGTGGGGAACCATTCCATTCCTAGAGACGACCATTGCTAACGTCTCATAAAGTAGTTTCTCGATAGACCCTGGATGATTGATTGCTGGAGTCAACCCCCAACCTCTTCCAGTTGTGAATCGAGCATGCTAACCAAATTAGCACGGTTGGCTATGTACAGTGTGAAAGTGGTTCAACATACGTACAATAAAAATCTGAGCATAGCAATGATAGATTGTGTTTTAAAGAGACAGCGCAGTGTGTGCGAGAAATACCGGAATAAATTCAGGGGTGCTGTGCTCTGATATATTTGTTTTATTAGTAAATCCTGTTATTTCCATGAAGACCATTAGAGCACCCCCCACCAAAAAAAAAATATCTGCCAACGCTGTTTTGAGCATATGCTGTGATTGAATGGTATGTGCAATATTAACCCTTCCCATTTCGATGACGTATGTGTTTGAAATTGCAAGAAAAACTGATGACGTACACGAACGTCATCGGAACGGAAGTAAAAGGCCATGCGGGAGGGCGTGTGGCAGAGTTTGGTGCCAGCTATCATAGAGCACGGTGACCGTGTCACTTTGGTTCTCTGCGGCGAGTACAATGTCTTTAATAACAGCAGCGCTACGCCTCTCTAAATAAAATTAATGCTAACCGCTTGCGCATACCGAGATTCAGTGGTGAACGGGACACCCACCCTGCAAACTTGCAGACGTCTCGAAACGGGAAAAGGTTAAGAGGCGGGTGGTGATGATGCTTATGCGTGTGGTCAGATGGCTCGGCTTACAAGCGAATGCTGACCGAGCTGTGCAGCCTGGCTCGCTCGGGGAAGCTGACCGCCCCGGCGTGTGCTGAGGTTCCGTTCCGGGATTTCCGAGCAGCACTGGAAGCGGCGGCAAAACCATTCGCTTCGGAAAAGCAGGTCCTCGTGATGTGACGTCCCACTGGTGCTGACTTGCTCGACGGCGGTTTTCTCGTCGATTCGTGGGCGCTCGTCAAACGCGGGCAGTCTGGTGGTGTGACACCGGAAGTTATAGGAGGTAACTAAAATATATAAATCCACTTTTTATTGTATTCATCCACCAGCCTTGCCTCCATGGTGCTGGTTTACTGCCATGCACCAGTGCCATTTACTTTTAATTTTACCAGCTAAGGCCCACTGAGACATATTGCTATTTTTCAGAAGCGACCCGGCCACAAATTGATATCTCAACGAAATGGCAAACGTCTGTGGCTTGTCGTGTTCCTAGAAGAGCAATGCATAACTAAAAGGGTATTTCCAGTGCCGTCAGGTCAGATGCGTTCCGTTCCTTAGCTGCCACTCCGTCATTTTTCTTGACCAACGGCCATCATCCCTTGTAGCAACGTGTCCTGTCCAAACACACTTTTAACAGTTTAAATTGTGTCAGTAACCGATGCCCTCCATTCCTTCTAAACATGCATTAATTTATGCTTCTTTGCACGCTATTATACATTGGCAGCATTTTGGATGTTATTGTTACTTTCATGTTTATATGAATTGGCTCCTATGTTTGTTTTGTGCTTGTGATGAACTTGTGTATGATGGAAACTAATAAAGCTTTGAATTCGTTATGTTGTTCAGCTTTTAAAAAATACTCCAACCTCCACTTTGTACCACTTCATTTCCGGTTCACCTTCAATTGTCGTCTCCCTATGACCAAATCACCCGGGATGCAACCAGTCTCATCAGATTTTGAGCATGGATAGTGCCTGGTTGGTGACCACCATAAGTAATCGATGTTATAGGCAGAAGGAATACGTAGCAGGCAGCAGGGAACGGTGCAGAAAAATGTGATTTGGAGCTTTCGTGACTGCAGGAATTACTCTTTGATTATTTTGGTAAAGTCACGTAGAAAGAAAAATAAATTAAATAATAGCATACGACGTTTCGATTGCAACACAAGCAATCATCATCATGTACGAATGAAAGAGAAAACAAACCAAGTAAACTTAGAAATATATTGCAATACAACACAGAGAGTCGGCTAACATAACAGTCAACACCCTACCTGGTTGATTACGTTCTTCCAAAGATTGCTAAATTTGAGAGAGAGACAAAACACAGACACGGAGACACATAGACAGACACATAAGCAGAGAGAGATAACACAGAGACAGAAATCCAGCTTACCCCGCAATTCCTACTAACCCCCGAATTCCGGCTTACCCGCCAATTCCGGCTTACCCCCGATATCCGGCTCACTCTCAAATTCCGATGTATCCCCAAATTCCGGCTTACCCCCAAATGATGGCGCACCCAGAATTCTGACTTACGTCCGAATTCCGTCTTAACTATGCATTCCGGCTCACCCCCTTGAATTCCGGTCCCCCTCAATTTCAACTCACCCCCTTGAATTTCAACTCACCGCCTTGAATTCCGGCTCACTCCCCCAATTTCAACTCACCCCCTTGCATTTCAACTCACCCCTTTGAATTTCGGCTCACCCCCTTGAATCTTGATCACCCCCCCCCCCCCCAATTTCAACTCACCCCCTTGAATTTCAACTCACCCCCCCAAATTCAACTCACCCCCTTGCATTTCAAGCCACCCCCTTAATTTCCGGCTCACCCTCCCCACCAATTTCAACTCACCCCCTTGAATTTCAACTCACCCCCCCAAATTCAACTCACCCCCTTGCATTTCAAGCCACCCCCTTAATTTCCGGCTCACCCTCCCCACCAATTTCAACTCACCGCCTTGAATTCTGGCTCACTCCCTCAATTTAAATTCACCCCCTTGAATTACAACTCACCCCCCCCCCCAATTTCAACTCACCCCCTTTAATTTCAACTCACCCCCCAATTTCAACTCACCCCCTTGAATTCCGGCTTAGGCGACGATCCCGGCGAGGAAGAGGCCCCCATCCCCCATCCCCCTCCCCAGCTCGCGACAGCTTTGCTGCGACACCTCGTTTTACGACACACCCTAGTTTCACATCGCATCATTTGGCGCCCCCCGCTGCTTTACGGCAAGGTGGCTAGGTGGGTGGGGGCGGTTTGGCGACGTTTCGCGATGGCAGACGCTGGCGAGCCCGGCACCTCCGCGTCGCTCCGCTCCCGCTTCGATGGGGCCGCCTCCCGGGTCTCCGTGCTGGCGTCCAGCCTGCCCAGGGACGCGCTGCTGCAGCTGTACGCGCGGTACAAGCAGGTGAGCGCCGTCGTCCTCCGCCGAGCGCCCCTGCGATGCAACGCAGGTCGCCGAGTCGGGAAGGGGGGGGGAGATAGGCCCGCGTTTCCTAGTTTCTTGGCCGCAGCCTGTAGCGTAGGCTCTCCGCTGAGGGGAGGAGGGGGGGAGATAGGCCCGCGTTTCCTAGTTTCTTGGCCGCAGCCTGTAGCCTAGGTCCCCCGCTGAGGGGAGGCCGCGACGGGCTAGTGGCGGGGTTCGAGTGAGAGGGGACCCGATGAGGTGGGGGGCTCAGGCGTAGCTGCCTCGACTGGTGAAAGGCAGCGGAGGTGGGTGGCACAGTGGGGAGCGCAAGGGTGGTGCGTGTGTGCCAGTCATCTCGTTGACCCACGGCCACCCACACCTCTGGGCTGCGAGGTGCACCTAGCCTGGCACGAGTGCCGTGACGAATAGCGGCCGATTTTGTGAAGTTAAATCACAATCAGAATGTTTATTTAATACTGGAGGCATCGGATGAGCTATGAAGCAATTCCCCCCCCCCCCCGCGGATGTCCAGTAGGGGCAGGTCAGAACGTTCCAACATCAAAAAAATACAAAAACACGAGTCCAAAGTATAGGAATGGTAAACAAGTCACTTAATGTTATACAAATTAAACTAAGCTATTTTTCTTAAATTACCAGGTAAAGCCCACTGCTACTCGCTTCTTATTCAGAAGCGACCTGGCCACAAATGATAGCTCAACGAAGTGGCTTATGTGAAATAATACTAGAGCGTTAGTCATTGTGGGGTATATAGGATGTCGTACGATATAAGGTTGACGTGACTTTTACCGAAAGAACCAAATAGCATAATCGTGTCGTTTTCAAAATATAATTATTGTTGCTCATGTTATCTCATCTGCTGACAAACAAAAACAAAACCGAGCATTTAAACTTGTAAATAGCTATGCATCTTTAAATGTGTGCTTTGAAAAATGTGGGTGTTTTTTTTCTGAATAATTAACGGCATAGGCCATTCTTGCGCATGGTTGGAGCCATTCAGTACTGTCATTTGTGGCCAGGTCGCTTGTGAAAATGAGCTGTATAACGTAGTGGACCTTAACTTGTAAATATTCTGGAGCTAAATGCTACTTTATCGAGGCCTGCTGGCCACGAGAGGGCTTCACGAGAGAGAGAGTGTAGATTTGCTATTCCCCCGTTGAAGGAATAGCAGACCAAAGTACAGGGGATTCTTATATGGTCCATAGTTTGGGCTGCAAGGCCAAAATCGCATTACTGTGGCTTGTGTTTAATGTATCTCTATGGGTCTCAATGTGTCTATTGGTTTACTCTTTGGTCCATAGTTTTTTCCACAGTCGCAGTCCTAATTTTATAACGGAATAGTTACATAAAACGTCATTTTAGCATTATGTATGTGATGGACACAATGTGCATTATAAACGTTATGTAGAAAGTTATTATTTGTGAGGCTTAAGGTAGGGTTATATTGAGTGAACTACAGCAAAGCACAAAACAAGAAGATACAAATGTAACCTATAATTACAAAATTAATGGGAAATCAAGATTAATGGGAAACTGATATTGGGATGATCGCGATATTGTGAGATTTGATATTGTATCGTCAAAAAATTATATTACGACAACGCCTGTAAATCACCAAGTCACTGTTCACAGTTGGTATATTCTTAGTCTGAGTAAACAAGAGTGTTTGGAAATCAGTAGGACATATTGGAATATTAATCTTGTATGTGGTGTGCGCCCTGCAGGAGTGTTGTATGATATTAATGTAGCACTCTCCTCTTGCGTGCGTGTCACCAGGCTTCCATTGGCAAATGCAACACAACTAAGCCAGGCTTGTTTGACTTTGAAGGCAAGCAAAAATGGTAAGCTTCTCACTTTATTTATGAGTTGCTGTGTGCCGGGTGATAGATTTATCCATTCATTACTTGACTTGTTCGCCTGCATCCAGAGCAGTAATACAATTGTGTTGATTGCGTAATGATGCATCGATTCATCAGCTCGTAATACCTACATTACATGTGTAAGAATGTTTTTTAATTAATATGATTTATATAGTAAATAATGGGTTCACATGGCCTCTACAGCCACAATTGTCCGATGTATTCACCACAATATCAACATAATTGATTCTTGAATAGAATTGTGACGTAGAATATTAACAGTTCATTGAATCGATGGGGGGATGCATGTACACCTGTAGTGTGGTGAGATGTTAACTACCTCGCCTGGTATACAGGAGGACATGGGTTCAAGCCTGAACCTGACACTGGTATATTTGGAGTTTGCATGTTCTCCCCGTGATCGCGTGAATTTTTCCATCCACATTTTGAGTATTTGGCTGCTGTACATTTCCACATGATAAGCCACTTCTTTGATCTATCATTTGTGGCCAGGTCGCTTCTGAAAAAGAGCTATATAGCTCAGTGGGCCTTACCTGGTAATATAAAAATATTTTATTAGTTTTAGTAAAAACATTTTATATTACAGAGCTCTGGAGGTTTCATCGAACATTTTTAGTTACACGGATACATTGTCCGCAAGTATCTGCGCAGCTGTTTGTGGAGAATCTGCAGACATCGAATGATGATATTTCAATGATGTCAGCAGGTGTCGCACAAGTGCACAACCACTGCAGTAATTGTGAAGCATCATAAGACGAATGTGTTCAGTCATGGTCAGGGCATGCATGAAGGTGTCCGCTCTGAGTGGGCAAGCAGTACCTTGAGGGAAATTCGAATGGCCCACGACAAAACTGCTTACAGATTAACTTTAATAGGTTATATCCAAGACCAGACACCACTCTGTTACATTCTATAATTGGTGTTTTGCTGCATGTCATTTTCACCGTGTATATTTCAGCTTTCGGTGGAGAACAAGGCTGAAACTCAGTCGGTGTTTGGAACCATGTGTAAATAGCCACGAGGAACAGTGATGCAAAAGCTGTTGGCTTAGATACTGATCCTATCAGAGATTGTGCAGACTGCTGATTGTGCCATCCTAAGGGTGGCGAGATGTTAACTACCTCGTCTGGAATGCTGGACGGCTTCGGTTGGATCCCGACCCTGACGCCTGCATATTTGGAGTTTGCATGTTCTCCCCGTGCTTGTGCATATTTTTCTCCGAGTCCTCCAGTTTTTCTCTCCACGTGTAGTAATATGCGTTTAGAGAATTTGTCTGCTATAAATGTCTACGTGATTAGCTACTTGGTTGAACTGTAATTTGTGGTCAGGTCACTTCTGAAAAAGAGCTACATGGCTCAATAAAACAAGTTTAGTTATTGTTTAATAGATTCTAGCAACATTTTAGCACTTATTTTGGGTGAAGAAACAATCCATGCTGTTTGCATATGAATGAACCTTAGTGTGTGCACATTTATGTACCTGTGTGTTGTTGTGTTTTAGGGAGGCATGGAATGCACTGGGAGCCATGTCAAAAGAGCAGGCTATGACTGAATATCTCGCTCTAGTCAATAAACTGGATCCCCAGTGGTCGGAGCAGGTGAGTAAGCTTGTATGTGTGCTCTAGCCTAGAATATGGTATATGTTGCATGGCATACGTGTATTCGTATTTGTCTGCACATTCAAAAATGATGTTAAAATATAACAGAAATCAACTGTGTGTGTGTGTGTGGCCATCTGGCCCTTATTGTCACAAGCTGTCATGTTAATCAATTGTGTCTATGGTGGTCTAATTGTCATTTACAATTGTTACCACAGTCAGTTGTTTAAAGCCCCTTCTATAAATGAGCTACAGTGTGCATCTTGTGTCATATCTGTGCTCGCACATACTGGCTACTAGTTTTAGTCAGCTACGCGTAGCAATGCAATGTATATCGCGTGACCAGTAATTTAATGAGGCACCTGCAGTGTACGTGGAGGACAGAAGTTAACTAACAATGACATTTTAAAGTGATAAAAAAATCACCAACAATAAATAGCCTTATAATTACGTCTTAATAGCATGAAACCTTGACTCTCTTTTGAAACTTGCTTAGATAAGACTGGCTGATGGGTGGGCTCAGAGATGGGCAGTTTTTGTTAAAAAGCAAGAATAGTAAATAAGGGCTCAGGGAGTCAACTTTTTCAAGGGCGACCTGGATAGATAGGCTTTCAGAGTACAGGCGTTAAGCCTATTGGCTGTCTTTTAAATGGAATAGGATCATCATTTTCTCTTTTTCCTGTCTATGAAGTGACTGGGCCTGTCGAATGAGCGTGGAATTACCACCACTGGCACAGGTCGTAGACACACATGAAGTGCCTCCTCCGCCACATGAACTCGAGTGGGGAAACTGCTGACTCGTGTGACTCACATGAATGCTGCTGACCTTGGATGCGTGCCTCTCTCACCCCGCACAGGTGAATTTGGAAGGGAACCGCAAAGTCACCTCGGGTTTTGGCCCCGTTATGAGCTCACTCTACAAGGAGGAGATCATCAGGTGGGTGTTGATGGTAGACGGCGGTGGGAACTGCCTTTCAGGGAGCGGTCGTGTCGTAGTTCGTGAGCCGTTTTACAATTCTGTCGTCCCATGTTCATTCCTAGCACTTTGACACCAACGGCAAAGTAGGCATTCGAACCTGGCCTGTGGCTCACCTGGGTTGACGCAAACTAAAATGTATAATATTATGTTCACTAATGTGAATAAGAGCGCTAGCAGTGAGGCAAAAGCTGTTTTGTGTGGGCGGTGCTGGTCAGACCTCCCCTTTGGTGTTATTTGCTGACCTATATAGGTGCTGTAAAACAAGGAAAAGCAAGCAAATGAGCTATAAGACTACACTGAAAATCTTAAGAACATGCGTGTTCAGTACAGCTTCTTATGCCTGCGAGACTTGGACGTAAAAGAGACTGACAGAGGTAAGATATTGGCACTCGGAATGTATTGCGACAGAAGGATACTTAATCTAAGCTGAACCCAAAGAGTGACCAATGTAGAAGTAAAAAATGGTTGTGCATAGAAGAAGACCTGATGATGCAGGCAGTGATGAGAAGGAAACTGGCACTATTTGCACACACGTGTAGGATGAACAACAACAGGAACACTGAAAGTGTCGTTCGGAAAAATGGAAGGAACAGGAAAGGGAGGAAGACCTAATAGAGAATGGCTTCTTGATGACGACATGACAGATTGGTGCCAGAAAGATGTGGCACTGCTTGAGCATATTGGCACAAGACAGAGGAAAGTGGAAACAAATGACGACATGTGCAGTGGACATCAACGGGCTATCTGCCCATGGATTGTGATGATGGAAACAGCATGTGCCCCCACCAGTTGGTATGACCATTATTTTTTTTATGAAGAAATCCCTCGTGAAAGCTCATTGTGTGGTTCTGATTGTATAAACGTGTGCAGGGAGGAGGACAAGACTGTGTTTGATCATTGCAAAGATAATGAGGTGAACCGACTGGCAGCAGCCCTCAAGCAAGATGCCTTTGACATAAACCAGCGAGATGAGGAGGTACCTGTGTGTGTGTGTGCACCTCCGATTAGCACAGTTGGCTACGTTCGGTGTGAAGGAAGTTCTACATACATACACGTAATAATGATACACCTATACAGAATACAGGCTTGTGTAATTGTGTGTGCGAGCTGTGTTTGTGTGTGGTAGCTCACTACGATAAGATCCTCATGATTTTAGTGGCAACAGCTATATTTGAAGCATTGCTTAGGACCAAATCACCCGGAATGTGCAGATCTGAGAAGCTGAGCAGAGTTTGAGCCTGGATAATGCTTGAATGGGCAAACACCTTTGCATAACAGACTGTTATCGATTGATGAAATTCGTGGTGGGAAGCGAGAGGGCAGAGCAGCGAAATGCATTGTTGTACTGCCCTCCTATGCTCCCATGTCTGCTCCCGGCCTTCACCGACCTGTACCTACCATCATGGTGAAGTACTACGTGTTGTGGTTCTCATACAGCGGCGGATTGACATGAGGGTACATGTCCATTTGAAGCATTGTCAGTTGGTTAATTTGCCCCGCTGTACAGTGTGCTTTGTTAAACTAGTACTCAAATGTGGCTTCTGTGGGACTGGCTGCACCAGCCACTCGTACATTGCTGGCCTGTAATCAATAACACCCTTTATAGCCAGATAAGGATCCATGAAGAAATGACGTGCTTTAAAAATATTGTGAAATTCAACATGAGCATTGTGTTGACCACACCACCCCAATCGTGAGCCATGCTAGTGCTTACTAACTGCACTTGAATCCGTTTATGAGCTATAAGGGATAATAATTTTCTCTCTATGTGCGTGCTTTATCATACTTAATGTGCACGGCATGAGGAGGGCATTCATTTCGCAGGGGATTGACAAAGGGCCATAAGTTAGTCATCGTCTGTGTGTGTGTAACTTGCGTTTGTGCAGGGACGCACACTGCTCCACTGGGCCTGTGATCGCGGGCACCTTGAGACGGTGGAACTTCTGTTGAAGCGTGGCGCAAATGTCAACTCGCAGGTATTACCGGCCGATGTGCACATGTTGGGGTGGTTGGTGGAGCAGCTATGTTGGCTATGTTGGCAGTATGGCAAGTGTGGGCTAGGTTCCATTTGTCCCATCTGTGTGGGATCGAGTGTTGCCCCCTTGCACAGGGGTGGGTTTTCTCCCAGTGCCCTGGTTTCTCCCCTCGTGTATTACAACTCACCATGATTAATTGGCTGAAAACATTTTAACGTGCGCCTCCGTGTTTGCGCATTGTGCAGTGTTGTGTGATGCACGATATAAAAACTCAACATTTTTATTGATGTATGCCAGTGTGGTAGGTGGATGTATGCCAGTGTGTTTGTATATTAACGATCTGTGTGTGGCATCCTAAACTGATCTTGGCCACTATTCGGTTGACTAAACCTTAAATAAGTACTTGGTACAGCATGTGAGCATCATAACTGGGGATATCTGCAGTGAGGTATGGTGTTGGCTACACCACCCCACCACCTTGTGTGTCATTCCAGTCTTAATGGGTGCTCACTAACAACACGTGCCCCTGTGGTGTACAAGGATAAACGGTGGATCCTTGCAATTCTGCTGTTGTGTTCATCATGATAAGTGAATGGTGGAGCTGGCTGCATAAATTTGTTTGGCAGGTTGATGGCGTAATTAATTTTGGTTATTGTTGGTGTTGGTGTAATTTTATGTGGTAGCACAGATGAAATATCCCGCTAAAAAGTACAACATTTAGTGAAGTGAGCGCCGTGGTGGCGAGATGTTAACTACCTTGCCTGGTCTACAAGAGGTCGTGGGTTCGATCCCGACTGACACCTGTATATTTGGAGTTTGCATGTTCTCCCTGTGGTCTCATGGATTTTTCTCCAGGTCCTCCAGTTTTTCCCTCCACATTTATAAACATGCATTTAGAGTATTTGGCTGCTATACATTTCCACATGATAAACCACTTGTTGGGCTATCATTTGTGGCCCAGGTCGCTTCTGAAAAAGAGCTATATAGCTCAGTGACCCTTACCTGCTAAAATCAAAAGAATAACTAGTTAATACCACTGGTGCCTACACCAATTACCAGTCCTGGTGGTGCACACCTGTAAACCAGTAAGGCTGGTGGATGAATACAATACAATTTGTCTAAAATGCAGCCACATCTCGAAGACACTGCACGGACTCGTGGCCATATGTATTATGTAGTGAAACGTAGACAAAGACTGAGATCCCCTGTATAGCCTCAACAGACTGTTGGGGCAAGTGCTGTTAGCAAGCATCTATGAATGCTGGCACGGTACACTAGGAGGTAGGTGGCCAGCACCGCGCCTTTGACCGCCTTTGTCTCCCAGTGGTAATGATTTTTATACACGGCATCAGGTTCTCATTTGAGGCTGAGTCGACCTATGGGAGGCCCAGGAGCGATTACAATCATCGTCACTGGTGTTGGCCATGAGCGGGAATCGAACTCAGATCACCGGGTTCACAGGACAGCGCACTAACCGCTACACCTAAATGGAGATTTACACACACACCATTGATTGCTGTAAAACTCCCAACTTGTAGAGATGCGAGGTGGCCAGGAGATGGCAGTACATCAAGCGGATGGATTTGTGACCCATTTATGGATGTTTTTTGTCTGCTTTGGATGCATAATTTTTCTCCTAGTACTGTGGTATCCTGAAGATTATTTTTTAAAATGAAAAATAAGTTGCCCAACACCCAAGTGCTGACCCCCTCTCGAGAGATATTGAGGCTTTCCTGAGTAGAACTGCTTTTTGTGTTGAGTTGGTTGTTCTCCCTCTGCACCTACGATTAGCACGGCTGGCGATATACGGTGTGCAAGAAGTTCAACATACATACGTCAATAAACCATTACTGGGCATGCGGCAAATTGCTATGCTCACAATTCGATGAATCGTGTTGATTGAGGATCACATTGTGATTCAATAATTATTTTATTAGCTGTGGTGGGGTATCGAAAGCCTCTTTTGGATGCAGGGTTTACATGAACCAGTTGCGTCATGGAATCAGAAATAATTGATATTTACACGCACGATGCCTCTGTTCATATAATAAATATCATTTGTGAATTGATGCATTGCTAATTATTGCTTGATCACATTACCATCATGTGTTTGTTCATCCAGTCTAGCTCTGAAAATAATGTATAATAATGGACATTTGACATGGAGCGGAAACTCTCTATCGAGCCTTGTAGTATTGACTGAGAGGCATATTGAAATGACCGCAGTGTTTGTCTTGTTTGGAAGCAGGTTGTGGATGTTTAATGGCCTAAACCTGTGTGATTTGTGGCAGGATGATGAGGGACAGACAGCTCTGCATTATGGTGAGTTGCCACACATGGATAGAGACATACATCTACACACACCTACCTGGCACGCATGCACACTCACACTGCATTTACTGGATAATGCACCCTCGAGCACATTTGTATCCACTGATACGTCATTTCCCTGAAATTGTAAGGTTCCCAGATAAAAATTCTTATCTGGCTTGATTCAGCCCATCATCATTCTGGGGGTCGATAAAAACGAACACCACCTTGTCGGAAAGGCTTCATAGAGTCACCGGCTCCATCTACAGTAATGGAAAACGTCCACCACTGGCTTCCTGCTGTTAAGCGAGATGAGTATTGAGTGGGGAAACACGTTTATTTTTGATGACACGTAATTAACCTTACACTTGCGTATGCATTTCATGTCGTGTTAGTACCGCGCACTTTGAGCTGTGCACATTTTCGGTGCACACTCGAACCCTTCTGTCTCCCATTTCTTTCGCTTGCACACACACAGCAGCCACCTGTAGATTCCTCGAGCCTCATGCTGTACCTGAACATGCGTCAGCTAACGACATGCCCCTATGCCTCCTTCCCTGCCCCCTTGCTCAATGGGACAAGCGTGTGGCTGCGACTTCCCAGCCACCGTTCGTCTCCTCCTGGCATTTGGTGCTGACCCATCGATCCCCGACTCGGAGGGGACGCTACCCTCCCAGCTGGCCGACACCGCGCAAACCGCACAGGCCCTCACGCAGACAGGATAGCACTGCCCACACTCGCTCACTGCAGGCTCCCTCAACACGGTAATCAACGCTACTCTTTTCGCACCACAGACGTGCTCGCTTTGGATGGCAGATGCCTGATTGGGCTGGCACCATTCGCGTGTTCACGCAGACTCCCACCAGCACCACAGGCCATGTTTGTATGACCAGTTTTGAGTAGGTTGAGCGTGGATACTGCTGTCATCCTTCGTTTAATTTGTATCCTTTATCCACCCTTGATTAGACCTAGTTTATAAGTGTAGAGAGTTGATGGTCCTCAGCCTGGTCACCAATGGTCACTTAATTTGGAATATTTCAGTTTTGATTAATATAAACATCACCGGTACGGCAAAGCACTCTTGCGAGCCATACAGCATTGCAACTTGTGACTTGGCAGGAAGATTCGTGATGTCACGTTCCAGTGCCATTCTCGGACAGTATGTAATGTTGCACTGCTCGCTGTGAGAGTTTTTGAAAGGTTATTGCTTTTCTCAAGAGCACAATGGCTGTAAACATCAAACGGAATTCATGGGAGAGAAAGAACCTCGGCATCGGTGGCTGGGCTTGTCACCTGCTCCGTAACCAAAGTGGTTTCAAGTTCCATTTAGTCTAGTTTATTAGTCTCTTGTTATGTTTCATTTTTTTTTTATCGAAGCTGTTCTGAATTTGAAACTATTCCAAGTGCGCAGCGCATTACCCACCTGCAGCCACCAAGGAGGTGGGGTTTGTTTTTTCCAGTCATACAACTTAAAACAAAGATACCCCGTATAGCCTAAACGGACTGTTGGGGCAAGTGCTGGTAGCGAGTAGCACCTATGAAGGCCAGAACGGCACACAAGGGGGTGGGTGGCCAGCACTACGCCCGGCCGCCTTTGTCTCCCTAGTGGCGATTTTTACGCATCGCACCAGGTACTCATTTGAGGCTGAGTCGACCTAGGGGATGCCCAGGACCGATTCAGATAATCGTCACTGGTGTCGGCCGTGAGCGAGAATGGAACTCGGTACGTCGGGTTCGTAGTGCAGCACAATAACCGCTACATTACCGCTCCCCACAATACAAACTAAACACACACATCCACATGCATATGTAAACACTTATACACACTTTCGTATATAATTACACTCTAGGGCACAATCATGGCACAGTCACGTAAATAGTACAAAGATTAAGATCCTCCTTCTAGCCTTTAACAGAATGCTGGGATGGCGCTGTTAATAACATTCACAGCCCTTTGCCAATCCATTGCTGGATGAAAACCTCCAAAGGTCACGTCAGTCATCGGGTTTGATTGACCATACTTCACCACATTGGTCATTGCGAGTTGGTGAAGGGAGGCCTGAAACTGATGTAGATTTCACTACAAACTGACGTTAGCTGTGGCTGGGAACATGAACTCGGGCCACTGGGCTCATAGCACAGTGCATTAACCAGTGTGCCGCCGCCCCCCACAAACAATACAAAGATATACATACACACACAATACTAACGTATAGACAATAAACTTCTACACATTCATACATAAACACACATTTTAAACGTTCGCAAGTAGTTTTGCACAAGCATCGCTCCGACGCGTAAATATTCACGTGCAAAATCACACTCTCATACGATCAGTGGTCACAACGTAAATGTAGAAGTGCCGGTGTGAAACCTATTCATCCTCAACCCAATGTTTGACTGCCCTCTCCCCTTTGCGGAGACATCGTAGAATAGGAACCGTTCTGAAATGTACTGGTAGAAAGGACTGGTGTTTTGAGATGTTCCGGTATATTTCCACCACTGTTTCCGATAACATATACACTTAAACCCACATACACACAGAGTAACACGCGGTGTAGAAAAACATAAACACGCGTACAAAATAGAGGAAGGCCGTGCAAGTTTATAAACACGGCTCTGGTCCTCTTTACATGCCGACCACTTAAAACTGGTCATGGAAATGAAATGTTTGTATGTATGAAGCAGGCTTTATGCACTTACATGCATGTACACAGCAAGTCCTCGTTTGTCGCACTAGTCATATATGCGGTTCTGAAAAGTGCAGCATTTAGCGAAAACGGCATTCAGTGAAAACTATTCCCCCATAAATGGAGCGATAACATTTGGCCAGATACAATGGATGCACACACAACGCGAAAGCGGGACCAATAGCTGAGGGTATGCACCGGCGTGTTACCGTATCTTTTTTCGCGTAGCGTATCACTGCACCGCTCAGCCACACAGCCTCGCATAGCCATCCACACACTTTACCAGTCACAGCGAATACTTACAAATGAGCGCTTACACACAAGTCTACTCCCCCAACCCTGTGATGTACATATATTTGAGTGGCGTATTAATATAGCTCCAATGACAGCAGGATATTGATGATTGAAAAATAAAATGTGTACTCATTCGGCCCATCATTGTTTTTGCGACTGTGACATTAATTTATTTCCTTAATTTAATTATTTTTTAATTGCATGCCGTTCACAATTCTCTTTGGAACGATTAACACAAGGTCACCAGTCCAAAGAACGTGTGGTGTATAAATGGGTACGTTATGCAAGCCGTTTTAATAAAAAAAAATACACAAGGATGAGGCACTCATGTTGTATACGATGCAGTCTTGTGTTTTTAAGACTTTCGTAATGCGTTTCTCTATTAATTTTCACATATCCATGTATGTAACTCACCGCGGGTGCAGCACCCATTTGGAAGGTCTCAAGAGTTCAATGAAGCCATCGTCACTGCGCTCGATACAATTCTAGCAATTTGGGAAGCGAAAATTGGTCATCGTCTGCTGGAGGAGAGTTGGATCACCCCTGCCATGGAAAGTGTGGAATGTCTGCCACTCACGGGAGCCACGTGTTTCTATCAGAATCGTGAATCTCTATTTATACACTGCAGAAATCCGATGAGCTGTGAAGCTCTTTCACACGTCCGATGGGGGGTCAGAAAGTCACAACAACAACATACAATACAAAAAAAAGATAGGAATGCAAATTGTAGGAAAAGTAATCGACACACTAAATAAATACGTGAAATAGATCATGTAAATTCAAATTGCAAAAGTACACCAATTCTCAAGCTTGTGCAAAGCAGCAAACAAGCTATGATGTTTCGATTTAAAGCTTTCGTGACTGCAGGGATTCATCTTCTTGGTTCTTTCGGTAAAGAACCAAGAAGAAGCTATGATGTGTCAATATCAGCATTGTGCCGGTCACACCAAAGTATAGGAAATAAATAAATCACTAAAAATAAGTTAAACTTTATATTTATTCGACCAGCTAAAGGTCACTGAGCTTTAAGACGAAACTATGTTTTACTAAATTATATTTTACCATGTAAGGCCCACTGAGCGATATAGCTGTTTTTCAGAAGCGACCTGGTCACAAATGACAGCTCAACGAAGTGGATTATGTTTAAGTTTAATCAGCCAAATGCTCTAAACGTATGATTCTAAATGTGGAGGGGTAACACCGGAGGACCCGGAGAAAAACCAATGTGACCACGGGGAGAACATGCTAACTCCAAATATACAGCAGGCATCAGGGTCGGTATCGAACCCACGCACTCCTGTATACCAGGCGAGGTAATTAACATCTCGCCACTGAGCACTGCCCGTCCGTCATGAACATTTGGACTTTGCACTGGCTGCATATGTTATACATCTGCTGGAACTATTCCTTGGCTCAGTGGTAGCGTGCACGTGCAAATAGGAGGAAGGGTTGGCGAATCACGCAGAGATGGAGTGTGCATGAGAAACCTACCCTGATATGAGGCAGTGCAGCAAGTAGGTTGCTAGTGTTGTACACGTGTGGCGTTTGCACAGCTAATTCTGCGCAGACGTGGGTTTTATTTAGGCATGGCCGTTTCCTACCTTGCAAAGAGTCGGACAGGAATTGGTAAAAAAAAAGAAGACTGAACAAATTAATATGATCATACTGTATGCACATTTTTCTCATTTACTGCTTACGCAATCCTATACCCAGGGTCTGTTGTATCATCCTGGGATGAGCTAAGGACAAGAGCCTGGTTATGATCTGCAGAAGGTTCTGTTCATCACTGTAAAAACCTCAGCTGGAATTTGGGGCAAATGGGAAGGCCATGACCGAAATAAAACATTTGCGAGGCCATGACTGAAATAAAACATTTGTGAAACAACTAAAACCGGTCCATTATTTATTTACGCGCGAAATAAGCCATGCGTGGTAAGGGACGGCATCTGTATGTGCACAAGCAATTCTACACAACATTACTTAACTGTTGCATGGAATTCAGCAATCTCTTCTCCTTGGACCACTGCGTGCTCTGTTTCATGCTCTTATTCAAATCAATTTTACAGATGTAATAAATGTGTTTGCGTTTAACTTTTTTCACACCATACGTAGCTAGACGTAGCCAACCGCGCTAATCGGAGGTGCGGGAGATGCTCGTGTAGCCCGTCGCAAAAATCTGTCCATCGTGCCACATCCAGTGGAGCTCAAGGCCTTTCTTCCAGCCTCTGCTGCTTCACAGCGATGCTGGTGAACAGCCGGTCATTTGCCGTTATTAAATTCAATGATGTTTTGTTGATTGTTCAAAAAAGAAAGAATGAAATGTCTTGGATATGCAATTCCGTATGAATGTGTAGTAACGTTATTGGAGTCACTATGGCATATAGCGCCAGCTACTGTCACAACAGTGGAACTGTGCGTCTTGGGCCTCTTTCTGGCACCAGAGTAGGTATGGCATGGAAGCGGGTTTTAGAGGGCATGGTTCGGATGACGGTCAGAGAGAGGGCATGTGAGGATGTGACTGTCTTTGGGCTCGCCTTCCCATCAACCAGAGGCGAGGAGTGGTGGTCGTGGTTACTTATGCCCCCACTGAAGGCGAACATCCGTGGAGGGATGCAGGCATGGCCGATGAGTCAGATGCCTTCTATGACCTGTCACAGGCGCTAGCTAAAGTGGCCCCTCGGGATAGTCATCTTGTTGGGTGACTTCAATGCCCGGGTTGGTCATGATGGTGGCACCTGGTCTGGAGTAATTGGAAGGCATGGGCCAGATCAGCTCAATAACAACGGCAGGAGGCTGCTAGATTTTTGTGCAGCCCATGGGCTTGTAATTAGCAACATGCTGTTCCGGCATCCGCGCATCCACACCACATCATGGATGCATGCCGGGTCCAAGCAAGAACATCTGCTGGACTACGTAGTGATGGAACAGCGGATGCGGGCCATGTCCTTGACACCAGGACCTACCGTGGAGCTGATCTGCCCACTGACCATCGACTTGTCATCTGTAAGATGCGCCTGCCATTCTTCCAATCCGGTGGTGGGTGTACACCCAGGACCCCATTCAAACCCTTAGTGGCTTGGTCTCAGCTAGCTGATGAAAGTTGCAAGCGAGAATTTCATCATTGCTTGCGGCTGGGGTTGGCATCGTCCCCCACTCCTGATGTCGAGGGGAAATGGGCGAAGTGTAGGACTGTGGCTCATGCAGTTGCAATGGCTGATTTGGGTACACGGTCCAGACCTACCCAGAGACCCTGGCTGACAGAGGAGGTGTTCAAGCTGGCTGAGAAAAAGCGACAGGCCCACTCTTATCGGCTACAGCATCCCACGTCGGAGAATGAAGAGGCTTACCGCAGCCTTCGCTCGGAGGTTCGGAGAGCCGTGAGGCGCTACAAGGATGGGTGGTCGCGGGTTGCTGAGGAGATGGAGTCTGCCTCAGTGGCCCGCGATCGTGAAGGACGCTACTGGGCAGTTGGAGGCAGTCGCCCTCCAACAACAACGGAGGGCGGAAGAGCGACCCTCACAACAACGAGCGGAGCGCCGCTTGGCTCAAGCACAGCAAGTTGGCACAGTAGGGAGCACAGGTGGTGCATCAGCCAGTCGTCTCAGTCGACCCGTGGCATCTGGGTTTGCCCCGTGACCTTCTGCCAGCGGGCGTTCGACACTTCACGTGGCCTCAAGGTGCACATAGCCTGGCACAAGCGTCGTGGTGACGTCACCGCCACTTAGTGGCGAATGGCGGTTGTTGTCTGGGTGACCCCTAGAGGGCACGTGACCGGCACAAGGTAGCGAGGGGGCCCAAAGGGTGGCTTGAGGAACACGTGATGCTCGGTCGAGAACCTTCAGATGAGATCCAGAAGGGGGCGTGGCCGAGGGCGGAGCGAGGCCACGCTCGGGATCATCAAGCAGAGGTCCCGAGAGCAATCGCGGCTGTCTGTTGGAATGGATCCCGTTGGTGCTACGTCTCTTCGATCCTCGGTCTTCGGTCTTTACGCTCAGCGTCATGGGTCAGGCAGTATGTTACTGACTGAGATGGTTACGTAGTTACCTCGTTGTGGTATAGTTACCCCGTTGTGGTCTAGTTAACCAAGTGTACGTTCATGCAGTTACCCTGTTGGGGTGTTATAATAATGTGTTACCTCAAAGTTCTAGTGTGTGCCTCCGTGAAGAACACTACAAATGTAATGAAATCTAGTAGTTTCCTAATTGATGTTTGCACTGTTCCAGACATTCCCAGAACCATAAATACCCCCTCTCCCCCCCACTGAAAATTGGCGAGAGGTTTTACGACTGCATAAGCAGCCCTAAGGAGGCTTTAAAATCCAGCAGAGACATTGGATGGTCACCAGCAGTTCTATAAAAAAACACCTGCAGTGTTTGGAAGTAGCGACGTCAAACACTGCAACGTAAATATGCCGTGTGGTCCACACTCGGCAATTCACTGGATAACAAATAGACACGGCCAATTGTTTGATGAGAGAGACTCCCATTAAAGCGACTCTAGAAAGCAGGAAGACTCTAAAATTAACCCAGGCATCACAGGAATTAGGATGGCGAGATAGATGCATGTCGTGGGTCATAAAAACTGCATCGGGTCACGAGCGAAGATGGGAAGAGACGAGCTGTGGAGATGAACTATTTTTATTTTACCAGGTAAGGCCCACTGAACTATTCGTCTCTTTTCTCAGAAGCGACCTGGCTATCACAAATGATAGCTCAACGAAGTGGGCTTACTCATCACGTGCAAATGTATTTCAGCCAAATATTCTAAACGCATGTTTCTAAATGTGGAAGGGGAAACACCAGAGGAGAGAGAGAGAGAGACATGCAAACTCCAAATAGACAGCAGGTGTCAGGGTCGGGATCAAACCCACGACCTCCTGCATCTCGCCACCGTGGCACCCTGCCGTCGCGCCCCAGATGATGGCCCAGGACAAGCCTGAGTGGAAATGGAGGAATGGCAGGTACCGTGAGTGGGAATAGCGCCATGAAAAGGAGTTCATTTTTGAGGCCCGTTCCCTGACATGCCACGGCAGTCTCGCTGCTGACTGAGATTTTGAGGACAATTCCATGGTATCATTGGCACAAACGGCGTAGAATGTAAGTTAAATACCAAGCGGTTGTGTACATGCAAGGCTCCCGAAAATCACTTGACTTCTGTGTGGTCACCACCAATCGGAATTCACCCCCTAATTTATGTATCTCTTATCTCTCTAAATCATCTCAAGCCTCCCTTAAATCACGTGACTCGTGTGTGTGTGTGTGGCCACCCGCACTCTGAGCGCCTCTCTCCCCGCCACCGCCCGCTGTGGAAACAGACGCGGCTGCTGCTCCGTGCAGTTGCAGCAGCGGCGTCAACGCCCCGATGCAGCCTCTTCCTTCTCCCTCTCATCTCCCCCCGACCGCTCTTGCTCCCGTTTCTCCGTTCCTTCTCCACCCTTTTCCTCTTAATTCCCAATTCACTCTGTTTTTCCCATTCGTTACATCCTCGACTCTCTTCCCGGGGTGTGCCACGGATACAACGTTTTAGACCCTCTAGTTGCACAAACTCAACTGGTATTGACACTTTGATTTACCATGAGCATCCGCGAGCATTACGAGTTATGGACGTAAAAGGGCTTAAGACCGTTCCGAAGAGTTTGACTGTATAGTTGTGTTTTCGCTATTAACTGCATGATGTGTAGCATTTTATATTTAAATAATTCAAGGGTAAAAACAAAATTGACTCCAGTAATTTGAACGCACAGTAACGTATGCCATGTGTTGTGTGCAAACATTTTGCACTCCACTCTCCGTGTGTTTCATAATTGCAAAGTTCAAGTGCACATGACCATACATGTTCACGTGTGCGTGAGTGTTTACATGGGGAGCGGTGGTGCAGTGGTTAGCGCTACACGAGGTCGATTCCCGCTCACGGCACAACATCAGCGACGATTATTTGAACCGGTCCTGGGCCTCCCCTAGGTCGACTCCGCCTCAAATGAGTACCTGGTGCGGTGTGTAGTAAACATCGCCACTGGGGAGACAAAGGCGACCGCGCGTGGTGCTGGCCACCCACCCCCTCGTGTGCCGTGCCGGCCTTCATAGGTGCTCGCTAACAGCACTTTCCCCAGCAGTCTGTTAAAGGCTGTACGGGGGTGGAGGAGGAGGAGGGGGCAGTGTTCTATGTCTTTGTTTTGTTTTCATCGAGAGGGGGGAGCGGGGGGGGGGTATAACGGCGTGCACTTAAACCTTCTCCCGCGGACTCCATAGTTGCGGGCGCACGTGCGCGTGACCGTGCGCGAGAAGGTGCGCGTGACCGTGCGCGAGAAGGTGCGCGTGACCGTGCGCGAGAAGGTGCGCGTGACCGTGCGCGAGAAGGTGCGCGTGTCGGTGCGCGAGAAGGTGCGCGTGTCGGTGCGCGAGAAGGTGCGCGTGTCGGTGCGTGTTACCGCGTGCGATTATCTCCGCAGCGTAACACGATGTAGCACAATTTTTGTTCCTGGGTACTAAGTGTTAATTTTTTTAATTGCTCATGCCTAAAAAGTGTATAAAATGGCTATTATTCCCCACAAACTTTAGCTTTTGTGACCAGGACTTTATGTGAACGAAAGACACAAATGCACACGTTTTCTCACTGAAAATATGTCAATTTCAAAATATCAATGTCCTGGTCACAAACGCAAAGTTTGTGGGGAATAATAGCCACTTTCTGTACTTTTGAGGCATAAGCAATTAGGAACTAAGACTTACTACCCAGGAACAAAAAAAAATGTTTTTCTCCTACACAAGTGTAATCGCTCTGCCCGTTGTGGTTTTTGGTTTACGATCATCCCATGGGGATGATCGCAGCAACAAAACTCGAGACGTGATGTCACCCCCCCCCCTACTCCCGCACCCCTCCTTGCGCTGCGAGTCGCCCCCCCCCCCCAGGACTTGTTTATGTTCTCAGACGTCTAACTCGGCATCCATCTATCTCCGTTTCGGAAGGTGGGGCGGGGAGGGGGAAAGAGCGCTCTTTGCCAATTGTGTCAGGGCGAAAGCGGCCTATCTATCGGATCTCTTGCCTCTGCCTCGCTGCACGTACGCACGGGCGTTTCCCCTGGGGAGTGTGCGCGCGTCTGCCGTATCGCCACGTGTGGGAGCAGCGGTGAACGCGCTTGTCGCTTTAACGCGCGGTAGGGCTTTTGCGACCAATGTCATCCATAATAGGAGTTTTTTTTTGGGTTGGATCGCATAAATGTATGTGTCGTTAAAACCCGCCACCACCCGACACAGTCAACTCGTAAGGGTTGTCACGTAAACAGAACGTACCTACGTGACTTTACCGAAAGAACCAAAGAGTATGGATCCCTGCAGTCACGAAAACTTCCAATCTTGATAGAACGTGGCCCATTCGTCACTAGTACAGCACACCCGTTGTGTGTTGGAGAGCCAAGCCACAACATTTACAATGTGAGCTACGGACCCGGCAGAGACCCGGGTTCGATTCCCGCTCACAGCCACCAACATCGGTTATCTGTGCCGGTCTTATGCCTCCCCCCTATGTCGACTCGGTCTCAAATGAGTACCTGGTGCCCGTGTGTGAAGCATCGCCACTGGGGAGACAAAGGCGGCCGGGCGTGGTTGCTGACCACCCTTCTTCATAGGTGCCACTCGCTAACAGCACTTGCCCAAACAATATGTTAAGGCTATACGGGGGGATTTTCGTATTTGTATATATCCATACACACACACGGAACATGCGTGTGATTTATATATTTTACGCATGTGCCAATATGTCTCTGTCTGAACCCGCCTCTCGCCTTCACCAGCCAACCAAACAACCTCTTGGGGGCCCCCAAATTATGAAAACCAGCTGTGGCTTTCCTCCCAACCCTCTCTCCTCTCTTTCTCTCCCTTCTCCTCCCCGCCCTCGCTCCAAGTTCAATCTCATCCACTCTCTCCTCACCCAGCCATCTCTGTGGCGTTCGCCGTACGTGGTGTGTCCTCGTCAAATTTAGAATAAATACGCGTCCCGAGATATCGAATTGATTTTGCTGCTGTGAATTTCCACATTGATGATATCGTTTTGTGGCCAGGTCGATTCTGAAAAAGAAGCGAATAGCTCAGTGGACCTTACCTAGGAAGATAAAAAAAATAAAAATTTCGTTTTATTTTTATATATTTTTTAAAGTTTTGTTTACCTTGTCTATAATTTTCACTCCCTTCGTCTATTTGTATTTTTTGTTGTTGTAACGTTCTGACCCCGTGCCCCAACTGGACATCTGTGAAAAAGAGCTTCATAGCTCATCGGATTCCTCCTCCTGTATAAATACATAATTTGAAATATTCTGATTTGAACATTGCGGAGAGTTCAAATACCACCAGGGGTGGGGGGGGGACTAAGCCTATCGCTGTTGGACTTGCCCCCGTCATGCGAATGTGGTGTGTCCACGTGTTTGGTCAGGATGCTGCCACCAGAGGCGTGATGGACTTGCCCCCGTCATGCGAATGTGGTGTGTCCACGTGTTTGGTCAGGATGCTGCCACCAGAGGCGTGATGGACTTGCCCCCGTCATGCGAATGTGGTGTGTCCACGTGTTTGGCCAGGATGCTGCCACCAGGGGTGATGTAATGGTTAGCTTTACTGTAATGGTCAGCTCACTAGAAACCACAGGTTCGAATTCGATCTCCCGGTGCGGCAGGCAGTTGAAATAATTGTACGTTTATGACTCCCCCTGTCCGCACCGTGGTTCACCCAGCAGTATAAACGGGTACCGCCACAGTGTGGTGGGGTAAAGTGTGGGTATCTCCACCTCTTCCAACACGTCTGGCCCAGTGTGGAAGAGTAAGCCAAGTATACCGTCTAGAGGGGCTCTCTCCAGAGCTCCCTCGTTTGGGAGGCTCTTCTGCCAGCACTTGCTTGGGTAAGCAATGGCAGGGCTGCACCTTTCTCTTTACCCTGCACGGAAGTTGAGCCAAAGCTAAATATCCCCCGTATAGCCAAACAGACTGTTGGAGCAAGTTCGCGAGCACTTATAGAGGCCAGAGCGGCACACGAGGGGATGGGTGGCCAACACCACACCCTAAAGGCCTTTGCCTCCCCATTGGCGATGTTTACACACCGCACCAGGTACAGCCCTCATTTGAGACCGAGTCAACCGAGAGGAGGCCCAGGACCAGTTCAGATAATCGTCATTGGTGTTGGTCGTAGGCGGGAATAGAACTCGGGTCTCCGGGCTCGTAGCGAAGCGTGCTAACCGCTACACACACACTCCACTCTCACGCTTCCCACTCCCTTGAACATTGAGACCACGAACCGGACGAGTTCCCCCTACAAGGCTGGCTTTTCTTGGCTTGGGGTCTGCAATGAACCCATCTCGATGTATACCAAGCACCCCCCGCCCCCCAACCCATGTCTGTTTACCCACAAAGGCCTCCACCCCCGGAGTCGAGAGACACGGTCGTTTGCAGTTGCGTTTCACTGTGGGATATTTGGCCATTTCCTTATTTGTGTGTGCATAACGTTCAGACCTTTGTCAATCCACTGCTGGACGAAGGCCCTTCTCCCTATGACGTGTCGGTAACAAGGGTTGGTTTGACCATACTTCACCACGCAGATTATCACTCCTTTGATGTTTGCGATGCCCGGGAATGAAAGCCGGCCCCGCCACGATCATGGTCATGCTGTCCGAGTCGGCAGCAGAGAGAGCCAGCACCTGGAGAGTCAGCTTGCCCGGCTGAAGTCACGCTCCAAGGAGGCACGCAGATAACGGGCTGTGTAGGTGGGTGGGTGAGTAGCGCGGGTTGGCGCCAGCCTCGCTCGCCAAGCTCGTCGTTCCGCCGGGCACGTTCTGACAATGCCGCCGCTGCTGCTGTCTCGAGTCAAAGGTGGAGCTGTGATTCCGTCAGAGTGGGCGTGGGGCGGTCACCCATGATCTTGTGTTTTTATTTAGTGTGCGGATCTTTAAAGGTGCATTGACAAATGTTGATACTCCTACTGATGCTCCTGCTGTTGTGGAGTGACTCATGCAGCCAGCTATGGCTACAGGGTTTTGGTGGTACATTGCTTTTATGGCTTTATTTTGGTGATTTCGAAAAGTTTTTTTGGTTTGGCCATGTTTGCGTTGTTGTAGTACGGAGTTAGAATGATGGCTTTAAACTAAGTTGTCTTGTGGTTGTTGTTGTTTGACTTGCATCCCACTGGGATTTTTGCACACAGCGTTGGTGTACGGTGCTTTTTCTGGAAGATTTTTTTGCAGTTTTTTCCTGGATTTTCTGTTTGCGCATAGTCACATAGTCACTTTAAGATGTTTTCTTGTTCATGTTTTTGTTTGTTGCGGTTGCACCCGACTCAAGAGCTGAATGGCTCACAGGGCTATACCTAATAAATGAAACTGAAAACTGATTTCGCTAAGGCAGGGAGCGTCGTCAACCAAAATAACGACAGCAATTTTTTTCTCAGATTCGGTAAAAAAAAATCCTTTAATATTTCAAGGACCGCAACCCACTGTGGTGAATACGAGACGGCGAGTTCTTCATAAGTAACGTCACGCAGCCAGTCATTTAAGGGGCCGTCCATAAATTACGTCACGCACCTGGGGGGGGGGGGGGGGGTCAGACATTTGTGACGATGTGTGACGAGGGTGGGGGGGGGATTTGAGAAATATGACGTCACATCAAAATGCGTAACTTTAAATAAATATAGACAACACGTTCTACTTAATAAATGATTTCTCCTACAACATCAGAGTGCAGCGCCACATTAAATACGCACTACAATGACAATAGTGTAAAGCGATTTGAAGCATGTTTAATTTTGGGGGGGGGGGCAGAGCTTTGTGACGTCATATTTGAGGGGGGGGGGGTCTGACTTTTTGTGACGCCGTGTGACGAGGCGGGGGGTGGTAAAAAAATCGTCCAAAATCGCGTGACGTCATTTATGGACGGCCCCTAAAGACACGCGTGCGGAGTCCGGGGCTGGACGTTGCCGACCAATGGCACCAACCACTGCACCACTTCATGGGACCTCCTTTGCCAGTACCAAAATATGAGAATAGGTTTTCCCCTGTAGCCGACCTCTCCAGTGCTGCTGCGGGGTCCACTTTCTGCCCAGCCTCCTCCCCCCCCCCCCTTTTCTCTTCCCCCCCCCCTACTGACGAGGCCTACTATATAACCTCATGCCACGGCAGATCTCTCGCCTACTTCAGCAGTTTTTTTTTCTTGCCGTGGTTGTCCCACCTGATGACGATTGCTTGTGTTGCGATCGAAACGTCGTGATTAAATTTACATTTAGTTTATGTGTATACCTACGTGACTTTACCGAAAGAACCAAAGAGTATGGATCCCTGCAGTCACGAAAACGTCAACTCAAGCTTGCCACACTTATTTAAGGCCGAGTCTACCTAGGGGAAGTCCGGACCGGATTTGGATAGCACATGCGACTAAAAATTGTTTCGTGGCCTGTCACATTATTTGAATCACTGGGCTCAAAAATCACGGTAGCACCACTCCGAATCAAAGGAACACTCGCACGCACACACCAGAGCACATTTGCTTGACTTTATTTTGTGAAATTACATTTCGTAAAACGTATAAAATATATATTATTTGTATTATAATCAATTATACAGAACACAATATTAATATAACACGTAAATGATTTGTAACTTTTGTACTGTATGAAAAACAAGAATCCTTTATGTGTTTAATATGCATTGTTAGGCTGCGAGCGACGGTCGTCAAAAGCACACGTGGATTCTCAGGACTTAGACGCAGTCGCACGCACGGCTCGGCAAAGAACGCACGTGGGCAACATCCGCACGCAGGCACGCACGCACGCACACCTCCACACCCACGCCACGAGGGCAACACGAGCTCACAAAACACGGGACGGCACCATTTGTACAAACAGCTCTTTCGTCCATAATATAGTTTTTTTTTTGGGTCAGATCGCGTTATTTATAAATGTGTTGTAACCCTCCACCACCCGACACGGCCAATCAGTAAAAAATGTGTCACTTTTTCAAAGGACAAAATAACTCACTTCTTTAGCCCACCGGTGTGCTGAAGAGAGATTCAACAGCATTTGTAAATTTGAGTAGTACGACGTTTCGCTGATAATTACAATCAGCTTCATCGGGCAAGAATGGTGAAGCTCTCCTGTTGCTCCCGGTCTTAAATAGAGCAGCATCAGGGTGACGTCATCATTTAATTCAATTCAATCTCTCTTTCGTGACAAACATTTCAAAAACACAAAAATACCGAGATCCTCATGTGTCGAGATCCGTATCGGCTGTTTGACTTATACCGAGTTTCCATGAGCCACACAAACTCGCGTTTGAACTCGAAATTGTCATCCCCGCCAACCCCTTCCCATATTATTCGCCAACTCGAGTGGCCCATGGTGGTTCGGGCTGCGGCTTGGGATTCTCTGGGACGGATTTGGCTTTCGGGGGGGGATCACCCAAATCCCCCTACTGCCAGAATACAGGCTCTGCAGAAATGTAAGAACCGAAACGCGTTGTTACAATAAAAAATAATATTGCAGGTGGCGGGAACATTTTGACGTTACATTAAAATGTTGTCTTCACTGTGCTCGACTCGTGTATGTCAGGATATAATTGTATGCGTTTTCTTTTTCTGGAAAAACCCGGCCCAACTCTACGCAATAACTCAAGTAACTCGGCACACCATGGGAGATTCCTATATGTTAGCCGACCAGAGTTGTCCTTCAACCAGATATGTCCTTCAACACAACTGGAGTTCCGGAAGAAATGAGGCTAACTCTCATGGAAACAAGGTACGTATTAGCATAGGTGGGACAAAGTCATTGTTATGCAAGTCCAAGTCGAGTCGCAAGTCATCAAATTCATGACTCGAGTCTGACTCGAGTCCAAGTCACATGACTCGAGTCCACATCTCATAGGTGGGACAAAGTCATTGTTATGCAAGTCCAAGTCGAGTCGCAAGTCATCAAATTCATGACTCGAGTCTGACTCGAGTCCAAGTCACATGACTCGAGTCCACATCTCATAGGTGGGACAAAGTCATTGTTATGCAAGTCCAAGTCGAGTCGCAAGTCATCAAATTCATGACTCGAGTCTGACTCGAGTCCAAGTCACATGACTCGAGTCCACATCTCATAGGTGGGACAAAGTCATTGTTATGCAAGTCCAAGTCGAGTCGCAAGTCATCAAATTCATGACTCGAGTCTGACTCGAGTCCAAGTCACATGACTCGAGTCCACACCTCTGCGTATTAGAAATTCGTTGGCCAGGTACTGTTAGTGAACATCTTTTAAAGATTCAGCGGCATAAACCGCTCCGCTACCTTTCCCCATTGCCAATGAGTGGACCACACCATTACGCCCGGTACAAATGTTTAGGCCAAACGAACCACATCCCCAAGGACGTACTCGGCAGGATCGGACCACCAGCCACAACGCGCGTGCAATCGCAGTCAGGATTCGAAACCGGATCACCAGGATCGTAGCGAGGTGCGCTAATCACCGCAAACAAAATAATAATACTACGCTGTTGCTTGTACATGTGGTTAAGTCTTTTGTGACTAGACTTTTTAGGAAGATGAAACCAGGGCCCTTGTGAGTTTTAGTGTTGCACACACACACACGCAATACAAAAAATCGTTACATCTCTCATTTGGATATAAAATATAAATCGCATTAAATAACAGACATCAGGCAATGAAAATACAATTCGCAGGCTCTCAAAACAAGTTTCAACAGTTCCCGAGAACCCAGTTGCTTTTTTTCCGACCAAAGATTAAGAAAGACTTCACATTGTAAACATACGCAGTATATGGTACGAGGAAGTGCTATATAGATGAAAGTATAACATCGGGTTAGTTATTCATTTACATGCAGTTTCATAAACAAACAAAAAAACCTGCAGCCGCACGCGCGAGCTCGAGTTTTCTTTTAATATAAAATAAACCTTCACTTCATCGTTGGGAGTCTGGGCCGTGTGTGTCAGGGGGGGGGCGTGGGGGGGGGGGTCTCCTTCGACTCGGGGGGGGGGAGGAAAGAGGGCACAGAGGGCCCCCTCGCCAGAGGTCGCAAACGGGTTTTGATTCCTTACCCGTACCCGGCCGCACCAGGGTCGCAAACGAGTACCCGTACCCGGCCGGGTATCGGGTACCTGATTGCGACCTCTGGGATGAAGCCATGTTGCAGGCGCGGGTGGGTTGATTCTAGGAACTTGCATTGTGAGAAGAGACAAGACGTTGGGAAATGAGTGACAAACGGTGACTCACCAGTGACTCACGGCCTACCCGTACCCGGCCGCACCAGGGTCGCAAACGGGTACCCGGGTACGGGTAGCCGGGTATCGGGTAGGGTACGGGTATCGGGTACCCGGTTGCGACCTCTGCCCCTCGCTACCTCAATCCGCAACCCCGAACGCGAGTTGGCACTCACCGCACTCTTAAACCACAACGCGGCGGCGGACTTGACAAGAGCGACAGCGGACGTGGTGACTCTCAGCGCCGATTACAGGGCCAAGCGATTCGCTCCGCCGTTTTTACGGAGTTTTTTGGTGTTGTGTGTTGTTGTGTTGTCAGCGGTTGCGGAGAAACGTGGTTCATTTCGCGAGCGTGGGTTTTTTTTATCTACACGCTTTGTATTAACTCACTCCGTCTGTTGTTGTTGTTGTCGTATCCTTAAATCTTGTAACTCAATTTTAACCCACTTCCCAATGTGGTATCAACTGCAAACTTGGTATACTGATGTCATACTGATGACAATACTATATTCTATCATAAAAAAAGATATCTTTTTAAACATATGTTTTTATATGTTATGTTTCGGCTTGGGTCTAATTGTTCATGGTCAACTGACGTTGGCTTACGTTATGGCAAGCCTCGGGCCACTTCCTGGAGTCGTGGAGTTCTTCCATTATTAGTACGGTACATTTCATTAAAGCGTGTTTTAAAAAAAAGGTTTTTAATATTACTTATTTTTATCGTGGCCGAGGCAGCGTGTTTGTTTGGAGAGGGTACCGTCTCCAATAGAAATAATAAGGCGACGTTTTCACAATTGTCCCGTCTTCATAGCAGATGAATTGACAGGGCCAGACAGACAGTGGATAATAAGAGTTGGACACTGCACTTAATGTCATCGGGGCCCCATGATAATTATATAAAAATGCGTTCTGATGACCAGGTTATTCAATTGGCAGTATCTGGTTAAACCAGCAGTATTTGTTGACCGAGGCGAACTGATGTTTGAGAGGCGATCAATTAGATAAGTTTTGTTGGGTAGGTATAGAAAGGAAGTACAATTTTTTATTTCGTGATGACAATTGTCAGGCGATGACAGTAATGTGACATGGAGTTCCTACGGCATCCTTCCTGTAGCAACTGTGACCTGACAAGCGTTATGTAGTAACGTAACTGTACTTGGCAGTTCTCGCCATCATTGTTGCATGCAGTCCCGATGACTCTGCCGACGAGACACTGCGTATCGGAACCAGTCCAGAGATTGCTTGCACTGCATCAATACTGCTGAAATGATGCACTCCCACAAGGCCGTCTGCCCGATGGGTTGTGTAAAAATAACTGCAATTTTTTTTATTTGGAGAGACAGAAATATGAAAGGAGGCATTATGTCTGTTCAGGCTCTCGCCTGTCCAGGCTGGTGGCGTGCAATAGGAATTGAGCTCTGGCTCCGCGCTTCCGAGTTCAGGATGGAAATTGTTTATTATTATTATTCTTGATGTCATTCTGATCAAACTAGCTTTTTTGCCCGTCCAAGGACGGGGTTATTAGAAAGTAAATCTGAAATATTCAATCGAAAAATTGTTCAGCTCATGATTATTAATGAGGGGGGGGGGGGTTGCCCCATGTGGAGTGACGTCACCTGCTAATGGTTATTGGGGAGGGGTGCGGCATGTGGAGTGACGTCAAGCTCGACCTTCCTCTGCGTTAGTGTAAAAATCCACCCACTCATGAATATTAATGAGGGGGAGTGGGCATCCGGAGTGACGTCACGCAGAGGGGTGGGCCTCATGTGGAGTGACGTCACGCGCGGGACGGACAGACATTTCTGGGTGATTATAGTAGGTAATGGTTCTGAACCCAACAGGGAAGATGGGACCGTGTTGTCCATTGACCAGGATTTGAACCCTCACACATGCGGCTACAGCCATCGGAACACAGCAATACTTAGACGAGACCCACCCCGTGGCAATCACTCAACATGTTGAGACATTGTGGAGATGTTTTATTTTGGTGAGGACAGCCGACTCGCGCTGTGTGCATCCAGGAGTGGAAAGCAACCTCCCAAACTTGAATTCATAATTAGTTTACGTTTGTTCAGATCGTCGTGTAGTGTATGACGCCAATTTTCTTACAATTATAACCCCCCCCCCACCTGACAGAGCCAATTTAATAAAGTTTTCACGTGGGAAAAACCGTAATGTTGACAAGCAAGCACAACTTAATTGAAAACTAATTTCTTTCGAACGGCTTTTTCTGTATTTGGTTTGTTGTCTTTTCCCCGCACCCCCGGTTCGCATGGTTGACTACGTACGGTGCGAATGAAGTTCAACAGACACACAACTTGGCGACTTTGCCCCGATGTTTCGCTGGAGATTACAACCAGCATCACCTGGACTTGAATAAAAAGCTCCGTTCGAACGGCAGAGCTACTGCTAGCGTTAAACAATTGTTACAGGTAAAAATATGGCCGTTTTACGTACGCGATCGAAACCAATACAAATGATGTCCCATCGGCCATGGAAGCCTACGCCCCAAATTCTTCCCCTCCCCGAACTCCACGGACCGCTCACATTCGAGTGGACGGCTCGCTTTGCCAACATCTGCCACGAACAACGCATACGGAGGCCATGTGGGGGCCCATTAATATAGTGGGACCATGCATGAGTTGGCGTACTACGTATCGACTAATATATCCTTATCCTTTATAAAAGCAATATTTACAACAACAAAAAACCACACACATACTTCCTATACATTCGTCCATGCTATACAATGTGGATATATAACTTGATATGCGAAATACTGTAACGCATAACTTCACAGCCCGACCGAGAAAAAAAAATGTTCACCTACGGCAAATAGCGCAAGCGGAGCTGAAGGTACAATCGTTCATTTTTTTTTTAAATCCCACAAATCCTTTCAAATTGTAGTGACGCGGGAGAAGCGTTCGCCTCTCTCGTGGCCGATAATGGCGCTGCCCCCATCCCAAGGAGCATGGCAGTGGCGCGTTTAAAAAAGAGGGTCTCGCGATTATTGCACGCTGCATGGCTGGCGGCTTGTAATTACGGACAGTGATATTTTACTAAAATGTCGACTTGGTAGCAATCTCAGTCTGAAGTCAACGATTGTCATTAAAAAAAAACAGCTTCGACTGGCCAACTCTATTCATAGAAACACACCCAACTATCGGGACCTATAGTGGGGCACAGGGGAACACTTGTCACAGAAGAGGGCCACGTTTAATTTAAAGCGTAGAAACACGCGGCAGAGGAAAGGGACGTCGAGATGCATGGCAGGGCATAAGAACGTGTCATGACAAATGGACATACTTCAGGACACGAGGTTCGATGTCAAACACGTCGGGGCTAAACGTGGCAATGTTTGCACAGTGATTCGATGCGAAAGGGGCGCCTACTCATTATCGGAATACGGTATTATGTGCATGCCTAGAGCCTAAACCATCACCGACGCAACCCAAAATAAATATAACTGTTATTCTGTCGTTTTACTACCTCGACTGTGTGTCCAACACAAGTTTGAAGCTTTGTTAAAACGGGAACAAAATAAGTGAAAGTTGCAGTCACGTGGCTTTCAGGAGTGCTGCCCTAGCGCCGTTTAGCGACTTCAACTGCGGAGGGACCGCCGTAGCTTTTCCTGAAAGGTAGAGAGGGGCATGGCATTGCATCTATGTCACGATGCACAATGCATGCTGGAAGCCGGCCATATTAGGCCAATGCAGGTCTGCGCGCGTTGGGGAATTTCAAACTCACTCCATCTGAGAAGCAATTGCCACGATTCGAGAGTTGAATCGGTAATCTACAGGGTTTTTTTGTTGTTGTTTTTGTTTTAATTCACAGAAGCAGATTTCTTCCACTGACTGCCACGCTGCCGGGGATCAAATTAGTTTTTGCAACAAAATAAGCGAGCACCCAAATGTTTTGTCACGTTACGTCCTCCGTTCATAAACATGCAGCCCAAGGACTTTATCTGACTAGAGCGGTATTCTGGTCAATGAAGAGCAGAAGTTGACACGCGGGAAAGAGAGCGGGGGGGGGGTAATGCATTGCTACTCACAGTTACCACTGCTACATTTTCTTCTACAATGGGGGATGAGGGGGTGTTCGGCGAGACACTAATAGCAGTTTTAAGGGGTCATTGGTCCAATCGCCACTGAATATTAATGGGACCTATTTCTCCACGACGATTGTGCCAACACAGGGGTCGGCAAACCAAAGCAACAAGAAGAGCCATTTTCCGAATTCGGTACAAAACTCAATATTTCCAAAGCCGCAATGCATGCGAACACGTACTACACACATAACGTCACGGAGCAGTCCGTATAGAGCCGCAGGTTGCCCGACCCTTGAGCTTACAAGAGGTCATAACACCGACCGCAGGTATTGTTCTTTCGCTCCGGCTGACGTTCCGCGGCATAAGCTTGCAGGACCAGTCTAAACACGGCGTCCGATGAAAGCAACAACGCGCCCGACCGCGGTGCGTTACGGTCATGCTGAACTGTACCGAACCACACGGAGGAAGGGGGCCACACTCTAGGTGAAGGACTGAAATTACCACGTGCGTGCGGCAAAGGGTTGTGATCGCTGGCGGTGTTTTCGAAGTGCGACGGTGCGGTTGGTGGGGAAAGGTTTTATTTTGTCGTCAACACACGGGCCCAGCACCGAGTCTCCTGTAGCCAGGGATCAGAGAGGCCGTGGCTCCTCCACAGAACCATTTGTCAAGAGCATCTCCCAGCTCCCAACGAGCACACGGGCCGGTCGGCTTGTCACTTCCTGGCGGCCCCAAGCCAGCGGTGGGATTTCCGCATGTTTGAGTAAAGCAGGCGGCGGGGGGGGGGGGCAAGTCTTTCCCGTCTGACCTCTGTTGACTTCCCACAAAGTGGTGCTTAATTTACCAACCCCCCCCCCCCCCATATATATGATGGGTCGAGTCGGCCCCTGACTGGCATAACAACGAGCAGGCATCATTTGGCTCTCGCCCCCCCCCCCCCCCACACTCGAATGACCTTCATTATATCTAAAGTTGCGATAAACGAGGTCTGTTTCAAAAGGGCATAAACACCGAAAGCTTTTGTGGAAAATTGTACAGCATAAAAAACAGATAGGTCCTATGAACAAAAGTGGCAAAATATGGCAGCTTTATCAGATTTCTCCTCGAGGTCTCCATTGAACCAACATTCAAAACTGTTCCTAAATTTTTCTTCAGATAAAAAACAAACTGCTTCAAAAGTAGAAAATGTAATAACGATCGCAGTTTGTCGCAATATTTCAATAAATATACGGAAAATAAAATAACAGTTTCAGATCGGTCGACTGAGAAGAACATGGTGGGGGTCTGACCGGCGATGGGAAACTACCATTGCTGTAATGGCAGACAAGTGCTCCAGACGGCCGCGAGAGAATGGGACCAAGAAGAGAGGTTGGTGCTTTCACTCATGGGGGCCCACTACCCTCGTTGCGTCTCTGCAGACTAAGAGGACTGGTCCCCGCCATCAAGGCTGCCGTATGGGGGGGACACTAGAAGGTTTTTTTCAGGCCGGGGAAAGAAAGAAAAAAAAACCTTCCCCACCTGCCACCCCCTTCTCTACGGCCCTCCCGAGGCTGTACGTGAACCCATCAGTTCACGCCAACGCCATAACCCCCCAAAGCTTCAGCAAAATCCGAACCACTCTGCTGGCGATTTGATGGCACCACCAGCTTCTCACAACGGCCATCACATCGACGATGTTGATCAAGATGATGGCGGCGATGACGATGATGATGCTGACGATGATTAACATGGAAACGGCAACTGGATTCACATCTCATTAAAAATCCTGAAACGAATTTGAATTGAAATCGGCTTTGCGACAGAACTGACCGGTAGAGCCCCTGGTGAAGCACAATCATCTCACTGGGGTTGGCTGCACTGGGCATCGACCGGCTACGTGTTCCTGGAGCTGGGCCTGCCCTCACCCCGCCTCCCCCTCCCCCCAACTCAAATCTCAACCTCAATTAGCCAGCATTGTATTTCGGTTGTTCTGCGTGATCCAACTCCAGGACTGGTTCGCCAGATAAATGCCCGCCCTCCCTCCCCCACCACTGCTGCTCGGGTTGCCACCTATCCTGGTTCTCTCAGGATCGTCCATCCTCGTGTCGAGGTAGCCATCCTGGGAAATTTGTAAACATCCCGTTCTTGGCAGTCTGCGTAATAACACGCCGCTCGAAGGCAACACGATCACGTGTATAGTTATTCCCCTCTTGCGGTATTTCTTCCCACGTTTTTTTTTTAAGAATATTACATGCACGTATTTTTTTAATCGAGGAGGCGGCCACCCTGGCAGGCTTTCCGCCCAGCCCCCCCCTGGGGGGCCGGCGCCTCTACTTGTCGCTGTCGGCACAGCTGCTCAGGCTCTGCGTGGTGGTGCTGTTTTCCGAGCCGGGGAGCGGGTCCGAGTCGCGCGCCGCGTCTCCCCCGGGGAGCAGGGCGGGCGCCGCCTCCGGGGTGGTCGTGACGGACGCGGCGGCGGGGCCGGCGCGCGTCGCGATGGCTGGAGACGGGGTGGTGGTGGGGGGAGGGGGGGGGGGAGACGCGGTACGGAGGGAGGCATGGGCAGAGAGAGAAGGGGGTGGGGGTGGGGGGGTAGGCTCGGCGAACGTGGTCGGGGGGGGGGGGCTCCGCGTCGACGTCTGGGAGCCGTGCTGGCGACGCGCGACACGACCGGCTAACGCGCTCGGGTCGTCGACCCAGATGGGCCAGCAGAGTGGCAAGGGGAGAGAGAAAGAAAGGTTAGCACCGTTGGCTACGTACGGTGCAAAAGAAATCCAACGTACCCACAAACTAAACTACATATTTTTTATTTGACCAGGTAAAACCCCGCTGAGCTATGTAGCTCTTTTTATGAAGCGACCTGGCCACAAATGATAGCTCAACGAAGCGGCTTATCGTGCGGAAATTTTAAGCAGCCAAATACTCTAAACGCTTGGTGTTGATTCAAAATGTGGAGGGAAAAACCGGAGGATCTGGAGAAAAATCCACACGGCCACAGGGAAAGCGAGACACAAACTCCAAATATACAGCAGGTATCGTCAGGGTCGGGATCAAAACCCACAAACGACTTCCTGTATACCAGTCGAGATAGTTAACATCTAACCAACGTAGCACATTTCTAGATACATAAAGAGGCAGGCCGCTGCGGAACACGAGGAGATGGCTGTGGTGAGCACCAGGGTGGGAGACCAAGAGGCAGGGTCCTCGGAAAGTATGGTGGACGTATGTTGAACTTGTTTTGCACCGTACATAGCTAACCGTGATAAATCAGACGTGCGGGGAAGGAGGATATGAAGGATTGTGGAGTGGACATAGAGATGATGGCCCAGGCCAAGAATGAGTGGAGAGAGAGGATCAGGAAGCCATATCCACAAAGAAGTGGGTTAAAATTCCAGGAAGAAAATAGGAGGCTTAAGTTGTTTTATTATAGGGAAGACAGCTCTGAGATCTCGAGCCTGGTGGCGCTGTGGTGGTTGGACCTTTCCACTCACAATTGAAAGGTTAAAATTTCCAGTCAATGATCGACTTGACCCATCATCATGGTCAGCACCTTTCTATGATCAGCAAAATAAGTAGCACTTTGTGGGAAGTCAGCTGTCCCTCTGAAAGACAGGCAAATCGTAATGCCATGGAGGATGTGGAATTCCCAACACTGACAGGGCTACGAAGAGATAACAGCACCGCTCAATGCCCTTTTGAGCGGCAGGGGAAAACAGTTTGGTTCGGACCACCGGGGAGATAAGGGTGGTTTACACGTGACCGACACTGGCCAACACTTTCCTCTTGCGTGCCCGTGCCAGCCCCAATTAGGCACTCGCCAGCAAGGAAGTGACAACCGGCGGCTCCGCGTCTCTTGTCTATGCGCGTGTCCACGAGCAGGCGTGTGCTTTTCTACCTAAAGAGCCAGTCCGGCTGTGGATGAGCCAGAGCGCAGCGGTGAGGAGAGCGCCGATGAGGAATGCGCCAAACGCCACTCCTAGCACCGACGGCGTGTCGACGCCACGCAGAGCTGCACCGCAGAGAGAGACGCACGTGGTTAGCCGGGCGTGTATGTAGAACTTCTTTCACACCATACAGTCAACAGTGCTGAACGGAGGTGTGGGGAAGGACAAACGGAACGCTACTAGCAGTTCTAATGAAATTCTTTTCAATCTATATTTAAAGAAGTGCATAGCTCCAGTGGTTTCCTAATACAACGCAATCATCACACTCACATGCACCACCAAATACCCACACCGTCACGCTCACATCATCAGAACCCTGTGCGAACCCCGCACCTCCGATTAGCACGGTTGGCTACGTACGGTGTGAAAGAAGTTCAACATACATGCAAGCACCAAATACCCACACCAGTGCGGTTTGCTCACCGTTACTGCGCAGCTGTTCCTGGCTGGTGGTGGTTGCGATGACGTGTCGCAGGGTCGGACCGCGGAAGTTCATCATGCAGGGTCGTGCGGGCACGTCCGGGCACTGGGCATCACGGCACGGAAACAACAGCGGAAGGGGGAATGTCAACAATAATGTCATCAGCAACGGCAAAGGGCCCAAAAACAGCCATCAGACAACAACGTCAACAGGCCCAAGAACAACGTTAACAACAATAACATCAACGAGAACCTCAACAAGACCAGGAACAATGGCAACAACATTAACATCGTCAATACCAAAAAAGCGTCACCTCGACACTGTGGTCTATGGGTGGCCACATGGAGTGGCTTCCCACAGTACAAATACAACAGAAGTCCGTTTTTGCACACGAACCTAATTGCACGCATTAGGCGAGATCGCTTTGTAACCGAATCAAATCGTGTGCAAATGCGACGCTAACATTAAATTTGGGCCAATGAAGCGAATGAGATGGAATGAGACAGAACAAACAACCAACATGGTGGCACAATTAAAGAGAGACGAGAAAAAAGAACAATTCTTGACATCAAACCGCAATGCCCACCATGCACCTACTTCTCCGTGCCTCTCTGGATCACACGGAGGCACGGAGGGGGGGGGGACGAGGTGGAGGAAGGGGCGAGTCTTACCCGTATCTGTGGCAGCTCCTCCATCATGGACAAGCACACGGACACGTTGCAGTGCAGGTACTGGAGACGCGCGTCCGAGCGAGGGGACAGCGGGAACCGGAACCTCATACTCGCTTCTGCCATCGCAGACAGAAAGACAAGGACAACCCCCTCCTCCATGTAGCCCACACAGGCCGTTCACGAGTCACGTACGAGGGGCCGGTACGACGCACGAGGCGGGCATTTTGTGGTGTGGTTAGCACCGCCGATGCCTGGCCACCAAAAGTCTCGCTGGTGCCGATGTTTTACACGCTGCACCAGGTAGTAATTTTATTCTTTAGGGAGAGGCACAGAAAAGCTCTTGTTCAGAGGTGACATGGCCACACGATAAGCTCATCGAAGTGGCTTATAATCATATTGAAATTTACCAAAGCCGAATAAAAGCTACAACTAATGTTTCTAAATGTGGAAGGCAAAACCAAAAGGAACCACTGCGGGGAGAGAGAACACGTGAATATTAATATGTACAACAGGGTCGGGATTGAACCCACGACCTCCTGCGTACCAAGTGAGGGCGATAGCATCTTCTCGCAACCGTGGTGCCCCAGTAAACTCGATGAAGCCCAGGACCAGTTTCAAATAATTTGCCGCTGATGTGGGCCAGGGCCGAGAACTCAGGCTCGTAGTATGGTGCACGCCAACCACCTCGCTTCCACAATTCACTTCCACCGAGGAAATCGGTACCAATCAGGGTTTGTCCCCTCAGGCGATATGGCCAAGGGGGGAACATCTGGGTCAGGCCAGATGTGTTTTTCGCCGACTACGAATACAATTTCCATTTGATTTATGAAACGACTGAATGTCGTTTCATAAATTGGCGTCTCAAGATGTGTAAATGATGGGCTTTTTACGTGATTAATGAGGCAGGAAGAATTTTTGGGGGGAAATGGGGGCAAATTTTTCTCCATGCTGGAAAGAAACAACGGAGCACATTCATCATCACTGTCATCTCAGCCACGATCCATCCCCTACGGCTGGATGAAAATATTCACATTATCTGTAGATACAACTGAAAGATCACGGCTGCTGTGATGATAATGATGATATCAAATGAATTACCTCAAGGCTAATGGAACCAGCGATACAACAAACAAAGGCATATGAAACAGGAAATATGACAAACGAGACATAACACGAGATTTTATTTTAGATAAAATGTTTTACTTCAGAACCCTGTAAAGTGATAATGAATCCAATCGTAGAGGAGCTGGAGGGGAAGAGTTTTGACGGTGCCGAACCACCACCCTCCCCTGCCACAGTGTGTCCACACGGCCCGCTATAAGCCCCCAGCACTAACAGACCGGGCCCAGTTAATGTGGAATGTCGGGCCAACGTTGGGCCAATGGTTCCAACGAGGTGCCAACGTTGGTACATTTTACCGAGTGGGCCCCATTTGACCAAATTGCATTGACCAGTGCGGGTGATGTATGTTAAAAAGATGCCCGTAACTGACACGGCGCGTGGAGACCTCTATCCAGCAGTCGATTGAGAATGGGCTGTACATATACTTGCATTACCGGACCACTCCCCCCCCATCCCCACCTCAACATTTCGTCTCACGACGCATGTGGTGGGACAAACATTTCGGGTGAACCTGAGCTACCATAGGAACGTACCTTCACCGGCCGGGGCGACCCTCAGAAGCTCCACGTGTGGGTTCACAGGACAGAAGTTGGCAATCAGCGAGTCGGCCTGGGCAACAAAGAGGCAGCGGCGGCGCGGTTACACGAAAGACAAGCTCGTTTTGTGGAGTAAAGAGAAAAAAAACTCAACGTGCAGTATGAAAAATAAGTATAGGTTTTACCCTTTCCGGCAATAAAACAGGCAAAGGGTAAAACATTCTTATTTTTAATACTTTGATACTGGCAAAAAGGACCTATGATAAATGTACAGTGTTACGCGTGTAAAGTGGGTGTACAGGTAACAAACAAAACACCCAATAGTCACTGTCATCACCACTGCCTTAGAAGAGGATAGATTAACCCTTTCTCATTCGGAGATATCTGGAAGTTGTAGGGTGGTTGTGGGGGTCCCGTTCACTGCTGAATCTCGGAATGCGCAAGCGGTTCGGCGTTAATTTTATTTAGAGGCGTAGCGCTGTTGTTTTTAAAGACATTGTTGCTCACTGCAGCAATGACCACTGCACTCTACGACAACTGGCACCAAATTGTGCCACACGCCTTCCCGCGTGGCCTTGTGGGAGTCTCGGTACTGATAAAGTTATTTTTATTTAGTTTTCTTCTGGTTCCGTTTTGACGACGTACACATACAAATTACACGAACGTCATCGGAACGGAATCGGAAGAAAAACTGATGACGTACATGTACAGCATTGGAATGGGATAGGGTTGAGCAGGTCGACATTTCAGGCAATGAATGACGCCAAAGTCAGGAATCGAAACCAGGCCCCTTCTTGCTGTGACGCCCCATGCCCCATTCCAGATTGTTTAATCCCTTTGCAGCCAAACCATTTGTTTTATTCTCAAAGCTGTGATTTAGCCAAATTATGATTTTGTTTTAAAAAATTGTTATTTCGTGCAATAATTAGTGACAGAGCTGATACCAGAGATCTGCTAGAGTTGAAGATCCGGTTTCATCACAAGTGGCCGAATTCAAATCCAGGATTTCAGTTTTGCCTTTTTCTTCTTGTCGTATGGCTGCTGATGTAGATGCAGAGCAACAACTACAATTTCACATTTAGGCGGTCAAGCCGGGCAACCACGTCAGGGGCAGAGGAGGGTATCGCCGTGATGGCAACAAAACTGACACCTTTTTTACAAGGAGTCATGTTTGCATAGACCACAATACCTGCAGTCGTAATGCAAACAAAAAACACAACTCTGATGGTGCACTGTCCTTGAAATTGATTGGTCCACACCCGAGACAGCATTTCTTAGAGCCCAGTCTCACATGGTGTTGGACCTTTTGGCGTCGGCCACCTCTGTAGTCCAGTAACCTCTCGTCACGCACCTCTGGGGGTAGCTGTGCAGGTTCCTCAGATTCTGATGAAGCTGGTGACCCCACGGTAGGTTTTCGGGAATCCGAGACGAAGCACGCTTGCGCGAAAATCTGCGCTCCCGGAATCTGCGCGGAAATCTGCGGAGCCAAAACCCGAAGACGGCAAAAGCTAAGATCGACAATTCAACGTGTTTTTTTGCGGAGGGGCTTATACCACACATCGGAGTTTAAACCGGAGTAATAATTAATCCAACATGGTAAGGATTCCTGAACGTTGCATTGGCGGAAGCCACATTTTGCCGATTTTTTCATAGGAAAGGGGTGGCAGAACTGTCAGGTTCATGTCAAATATCATTGCAGTGCGCCTTTTTCCACCCAACACAGGAGGGAAACTCGAGTAGCGTTGGGAAGGTTCCTGCAGATTCATCGCCCCTGCGCGTCAACCCACAAGTGTCATAAACCGCCCACGCGTGAATAAATTAGATTGTTGAACTATTCAATCAATACAAAAAGTCCTTTACCTTCCAACCGCCCCCCCCCCCAACACATGGGTCAAACGAGAGTGTTTTATATTTCACCCTGGCACAGCGTTGAGATTTCGCCTAATGGAATGATGACAGCCACATGGGTTCTGGTAACGTTGACCTCATTTCTCCTCCAACCAGGATAAACGTTTTTTGTTATCGTGCATCTTGTTTAACACAACACGTCTCAGGGCAGGCGTGGGGGCACAGCTGCGAGTGGCTTTTCACCAGAATTAACCAATTCCTGTCTGTGGGCTTGACGGCAGCATTGACGCTCAGGGAGGCCAAATGCCAAAGTCGAGGTCTGCTCGCCACTTACGAGAGAGGGCTCCAGGAGAGAGTTTGTGTAGTTTTGCTTCGTTGAAGGGCGGCCCAGACTGCAGGTGATATTTACGATATGGTCTCTCCTGCCCTCTACCAAACCTAAGAAAAGGGGAACTTATTCTCCGTTTCCACAAGATTTTATTTAATTTAAAAAATAATCATCTTCCTTCCGTCCTCTCACCCGGATCCCAGATGGCATTCCTAGTCCTGTGCTGCCTTTAAATTGCAAACTGTCACGTGGTCTACAATTCAGGTCGATTGGCAACAAACCGCACTCCTGAGATGTGTCTGTAATCTCCGAATACGTGAAGGAGATGTGCGCATCAGCCTGTTGATGTTCTGATGATGTTGCTGGTTATATGCACGTCTTATTTGAGGATAAAATTACTGGTGCAGATCAGAAACACCATCGGAGCCCTTTAAAAGTATTTACATTTAAAAAAAGAATCCACTGACAATGTAAAACAGACCAAGGGAGCTTGCTTATTACATGCAAATGTATAGGAAGATTCCGCATTGAGCCACACAGGGTGTTGGAGAGAGTTCCTTCAGTGAGCACCTATCACGTTTGACGGGGCGCAACGTGTGGTGTGGCCAGCATCATGCCTGGAGGCCCTCAAGTGGTGCTTGTGCTGAGATTTACACAAAACAGCAGGTATTCATTTAAAGGCTGAGCCAACCTAGGAGATGCCCATAATAATTTCTGATATAATTTTGCCACTCATCTTAGCGCCGGATGTGAAATGGAACTCGGCGCACTAACTGGCATACTACCGCTCCCCACAGCACAGACACACACAAACACACAGCACACGTAAAGCACAAACACACTAAACAGATTCCTATCTTATTTCAACTTGTATAGCGCCTTGACCAAGGCAATGAACAAAGAATTAGCTATTTGTACAGCAGAATTAGCGTGATGAAATGAGATGAGTTAATGCCGAGGAAGATAGTAAATTAATTTGATGATGTGCGAAATAAACAATCGTGAAAGTGACGGTGAGTGGTGAACGACGAGCAAGCATGATGAATGCGGAGGGAAGTTGGGAAAAAGAAGAGATTGGCGCTCACCTTCACAAAAACATCGCTTCCAGTTTGCACCAAATCCGTAATGGGCTGCATGAACTCGGAGTCCTTGAACAGGTCAAACGAGTAGATCGAACGGTCCAAGAATTCAGGCTCCGTCTGTTCATTGATTCCCATGTGACCTAGAGCGCCGTGCGGGTTTGGTGGCGAATTTTTAAAAGGTAGGGGGCAGTTGAGCTGGAAAACACAAGGAGACACACACATCATCATCATCATCACCAACAACGATGACGACGACAACGACATGACCATCACTGCTGTCGCCATGATCATAAAGCGGCGAATTCAATGATGCACCGGAGAAGCGATCGATTTTGATCGTCTTACGTTGACGGTTCGCAGGATTCCTTCGCCCTCAAACTCGGGCACGTCGCCCGGATTAATCCTGATTTGGATCTGCGCAAAAAAAAACATCCACACACATGGGATACAACCGACGATTAATTAAACTGTACGCTAAACGCACAACAAAAAAAGACTCGATCGGCCGTTCACCCACGCACACCACGGAGGGCAAGCGCTGCTCATAAGCACACCCGGTCGTTATGCGCAAGCGTCGGGATGGACACTGAACGCCGCCGACCGCCTCTGCCTGGCTGGCAAGTTCTGAAGCTTGCAAGCCACTATTTGACCTTTCGGATCTCGCCGGCAAATGGGGCCCAGTTGCGCGGGTTTTTTGTGCCGATGCGGGGGCCTCCGTTCCTGACGTGTTGATGGAGTGCTCTGATCAATAACATCTGTACAGACCAACTGTTTTATTAAGAAGCCTGGCTTCTGCTGATAAAACTCATAGGATGAAAAGGTTTACTCAACTACAGTTATTTAACACGAGTCTGGAAGGCCCAGTATCTGAAGGACATTTTTATTTTTACAGGAGAATACAGAATGGAGGGTCGACGCACGAGTTTTGTTTTCCTATTGGGGTAGCAGCCATGAGGGGTCGCCAGGAGTCACGCGAGCTCACCACATACGAGTTGCACAAATAAACAACGATCGACGATGACGTGCACAGCGATGCATCACGAGCGCGAGGCTTGAGTGTGGACAGTGGCACCACGGCTCTCGAGGGTGCAGACGGTGCAATTTGCACCGGGGCCAACGGGGCTGGAGCAGCCCAGGCACCCGACTATGACGTCAATTGGACAGTGGTGGGTGAGCGGCATTTCATTTCTTGCCCCCAGGAGCCCCACGGAACACCATTCATCGGATTTTTTTTTTAATTTACGATGGCAGATCGGAAACACGCAACACTGGCTTCCGTCGACTACAACGATCCCCATACATAAATACCGTTCCGAGCGCGAAGGCTTCGGGGGGAAGTTGGCAGCCTTCAGCGGGCCCTCCGTGCCATCTGCAACAACGGCCACCGGGACCCCCCCCCCCCACACCCCGCGGACTCTGTCTCGGCGCGGCGGGCACCTGGTTGGAGTAGGAGATGAGGCCGTCCATGAGGGTGAAGTTGGAGCTACAGTTGTGGTAGTCGGTGTGCAGCACGAAGTGCGTCTCATTCTCCATCGCCACGCATCGCTCGTCCAGCAGCGTCAGGCGCAGCGGAGTGCCACCCACCAGCTGCACAAGCAGTAGTCGGCACGGCAACGCGCAGACATGGTCAGCTGCGATTGCGCGCGTAGCGTCGAGGTGACGCGACGGTGCGAGGACCGGCGCTAAACGCGATTGGTCAGCGAACAGTGGGCGAAAATCAACGCGCGTGCAACGACGACGACTTTGACTAATGACACCAAGCGCGAGTGACTGCGATGGGACGAAACCAACGAGTCTGAATGAAGACGCAGACCGAGGCGATTTACTCAATTATTGGAGACCACGGTGCAACCAAGGAAGGGCAACACACAATTGGCTATCTGCGTGTGCGTAGGTATATAAAAAGATCGCCTGACTTGATAATAATGACATGGGTTGGAGGGGGGGTGGATATTTGCTCGCCCCTTATACCACCATCCATTAGGTAAGAGTGTATTTGACAGAATTTGTAACTGCTTTAGGCCGACGAGACTAAGAGAACGATGAAATGAAATCCCCAAACTCCACTCCAGCTCTCCTACTAACCAACACCCTCCCCAGTCAGCCCCCACCTCGGTGCCAAGTGGCTCCTTCTCTGCTGTTCCTGCTCTCCCCCCCATAGTCTGGCATTTCCTTTCTCCGGCCGTCCACAATGGCCTCCCCCCATTTCAAGTCCGTGCTGAACGATTTCGCTTCTTCCGCTCTCCACTTGCGACTTCCTTCACAACTTGTCTCTGTTGGTTCATTGCCGTGGCCCGTTCTCCCTTAGACCCCTCGCCCCCCCCCTCGCCCCCCCCCACTCCACGTGTTTCTTCCGTCACACAGGATCCTGGGATGCGCTCTCATAGTAGATTGAGATAATTTGGCTGCCTATACATTTCCACGCGATAAGCCATTCATTGAGCTATCATTTGTGGCCTGATAAAAAGTGATTAGCTCAGAGAGCTTAATCTGCTAAAATAAAAAAAAATTGGTTTTAGTTTATTGGTTTATATTTTGTGATTTTCTTACCTTGCCTATACTTTAAACTCCTATTGTTGTTTTGTATTATTTATTGTTGTAACTTACTGACCCACCCCTACTGGACATCCGTGAAAAAGATATTTATAGGTCATCAGATACCTCCAGCATCAAGATTATGATGTGGATTGTGTTTATCCGTATTATATAAGACATACATTTTCATAATTGAGATGTTAATTTTCACGATGATGATGACGACGGCTGTGTTGACGATGATGCCGTTGACAGTGATGCTGCATATACCGACATTTGTGATGTTTGCGTAGAGATTGAAGACAATGTTACCGTTGTGCTACAAGGACGACGACTATCGATCGATGATGATAATTACGACGACGTCAACGATGACGACGATTTTAATATCGGCGATGTCGACCTATCGTGCGCGAGCAAGCACTCACAATGGACGCTTCCTTCCACACGCTCACGGTCATCTTCGTCTCCAGGCAGCGCAAGGTCACGCCCATCTCCACCTCCTTCTCCAGCACCACGTCCCCGTGGCTGTCGTGCTTCATGCCCAGGCCCGGCGGACGGTTGTGAGGGTTTGCCGAGTCAGAGTCGTCTCTCTCCGACGGGTTCACCGGCCACGGAATATCTTGCCCCAAGCGGAACGGGGAGAACATTTTCTCATCCAACGGATAGATCTCCTTGCCGTGCTGGGACGGAAACAGCCTGACGTCTCCCAGATCAGGGAAGGCGTGGGCGGGGATGTTTATTTGAAGTCCTTCTCCATCGGGGCTCTGGGTGTGGTCATCGAGGTCTGGAAAAAGAAGACGTAGGATTTGCCATGAGATATCTGACCGAGAAGGCCCAACAACTAGGGGTGTGAACATCGGCAGCAGGGAATCAAAGGCAGCCATCCACCCCCTTGTGTGCTGCGACGGCCTTTGTAGATGCTCGCGAACAGCACTTGGTCCATATGTGGGATATTATTTGTCTTCGTTTCATGGGGAGCGGTAGCACAGTGGTTCGCGCACTGCGCTAGGAACACGGCGACCCGAATTGGATTCCTGCACATGGTCAACATCGGTGATGGATATCTAAACTGGTTGTGGGCCTCTCCTAGGCCGACTCGGTATCTGGTGTTGTATGTAAACATCAGCACTGGGAAGACCAAGGTGGCCAGGTGTGGTGCTGGCCACACCACCCCCTCATGTGCCATGCGGACCTGAATCGATCCTCGCGAACAGCTCTTGCCCACAACACTGTCAAAGTCTACATGGGGGATCTTTGTCTTTGTGCATGCATGTGGTACGTCTGTGTGTGCAAGCATACCAGGTGAGGGTGGAGGGTTTCTGTTAAATCCCTTTTGAGGTTGGAACTTGAGGAGAGGCACTCTGTCAACCTGCACATCTGCCGATTCTGAAAACAAAATCACACACAGATAGAAAACAACGGACAGATGCAATCTTACACACACACACAGACAAATACACATGCACAATCTCACCAAGCCGGCAAGGCTGAGGCCCTGGGTTCGAATCCAGGTCTCAGCCACCTGTTATTATACCAGGTGCTAAAGGTGTAGCGAGTTCATGGTCTCGGGTCACGAATTACTTCACGGAACAAAAACTACCACATCAATTCTAGTCAGGACAATTTGTCGATTGAGTTTAACCAATCGACTGAAAGTTATAAAATCGATGACTTTGGGCCAACTTTAAAAATAGCAACTACCCCATCATCCTGCCCCTTGAAGGCAGGAAACCCCCCCCACCCACCCCTCGTCTGCAAGCCACATCCAGCGTGACGTGGCCAATGGTGTCGATGACATCACCAAGACCCCCCCCCCCCCCCCAACTATTTCCGGGTTATCGAACCGATAATTAATCCGTAGAGTCAGCGATCACTGGGATGACCGAATTACCCAGCTCTAATTACTCAGTTAAAACAATTTGTTTTTACCATTTAAGGCCCACCGAGATAAACAACTCTTTTTCAGAAGTGACCTGGCCACAAATGATTGTTCAACAAAGTGGCTTATTTGGAAATTTATGGCAGCCTAAATACTATAAACGCATGATGTTGATTCTAAATGTAGTGGGGAAAAACTGGAGGACCTGGAGAAATATCCATGTGACCACAAGGAGAACATGCAAACTCCAAATATACAGGTGTCAGGGTCGGGATCGAACCAACGACCTCCTGTACAAGAGGCGAGGTAGTTAACATCTCCCCACCGCGGAACAATTTAGCTTGTCACTATATTCCACAAATTCCATCTCCAACGGCTAAACCACTGCAATTTGATAACCGTGCAATACACACACGCGCATTGCAGGGCATAAGTGGTGTGCCCCCCAGTGTTGAAATTAGGCATGTTGAATTAAGGGGACTTCAGGAGTAGTTCTGCAAAGCCAACTTCATGGGCCTTCTCTACCAAAATGTCATCCTGCTCACCATGTAAATTCTGAAAAGATATCTCACAACGCTGATAGCACAATTGCTCACAATTGTCTCCCCGCGCCACCCCTCAAAATATTTTTAATCTATAATCGTAACATAAATATTGCATCTGTTACAGGTTCACATGAGAGGCGAATCATAAAGTTTGTGGCCTGACAGAAGGAAGAATAGTACAAGAAAAAAGGGAAAATGTTCAGTTAAAATTAGTTAATTGTGCTACTCTGGATTTATTAGCACTCGAAATGCATTGCTACAGAAGGATACTGCATTTAAGCTGGACACAAAAAGTGACCAACGTAGAAGAAAAGGGTTGCGGATAGAAGAAGACAGCCTGATGATGCAGGCAGTGATGAGGAAACTGGCACTATTTGGGACCCATATGTAGGATGGCCAACAGGAAAATAAAAAGTGTCTACTTTGGAAAAATTGAAGGAACCAGAAAGAGAGGAAGACCTAACAGAGAATGGCTTCTTGATGACGACATAACAGATTGGTGCCACAAAGATGTGGCACTACTTGAGCATAGTGGTACAAGACAGAGGAAAGTGGAAACATAACGACACGTGCAGTGGACACATATGGGCTATTTGTCCATCGGTTGTGATGATTTCACAACAATAGAATAATGGTCATGTTCTACATGCATTGTGTAGCAAGGTGGTGGACTCTCATGCCATCGCTCGGAGCAAGAAGGGCCTAACTTCGAGCGCCTTGCTGTGTGGAGTTTGTATATACCCCCCCCCCGCCAATCTGTTCTGCATGGGTTTCCTCAGTCTTCGGGGTTTCTCCCGTAGCTATTAAAAACTGCACACAGTGTAACTGGTATTTGCCAAAAAAAACCCCCAATGCAATTGACTCAATTCGGATTACACAGGGCAATATCGCCACCCCTACTGCAAAACATTGGCAGGACCCTCTTTGAGACGAACAAAAAGAGTCTTGAGACTCAAGCGAGGCTTTCCTGGGTAAACAAGCACAATAGTAATACTAATAATACATCCGTCAGTACAGCCAGCACAGCTCACGTGGGGTACCGAGGTCTGCAGGGATGGTCAGGCGGATGTGGTTGGCCTGAGCGACCAACGTGTAGGTTGCCACGGGCGACAGGCCCCGCCTCTGAGCCCAGCCAATGAGGTCGCGGTTGGGGCCCATGAGCTCCTCTCCTTGTATACGCTGCACCGTCATTAGCTGCTTGTGGGTGACGCGGCCAGACGTCTGGAAAAATGAGAAGTGGCGTTTGGGTCGAGGCAAATGGAATTCAAAGCAGTGCGACGCTCACCTGTGTGTGTGTGTTTGTTGGTGCGGGAGTTTAGTGGTTAGCGCAATGCACTTCGAACCAGGCGACCCGAGTTCAATTCCTGTTTACGACCAAAAACAGTGAAGAATGATCGACTCAGTCCTAGGCCTCCCATAGTTGGACTAGGCCTTAAATGGTGCTATGCTTAGAAACATCAGCACTGGTAAAACAACAAGCGGCCAGGAATGGTGCTAGCCATCCACCTCCTCATGTGCCATACCGGCCTTCATTGGGTACTCGCGGACAGCACTTATACCCCAACATAGCTGATATACAAATGTGTCTATGTATTCGGCATTTATATATGGTCTCCGATAAAACTTTTTTTAAAATCTCATTTTACATTAACGTTGTATTTTTTCCATTGGCTTTCATCTCATGTCCAGTTTCATTTGCCACATTCGCCTAAATGTAATAGGGGCATGTAACGTGCCTGTAATTCGTATAAGCCCTGGAGGGGAATTTTTACACGCTCAATTCGATTCATCTATCGTGCGCGTGAGAGTTGATTTTATCAACAAATGGGTGCAATTAACAAAAACAGCTCAACACATTCATACATAACACTGCAGCCTTAAAAATAAAAAAAATAGATAATAGGAAAGATGTGGAGCAATGGTACTTCTTCATCATCATCATCACGATCCATGGGCAGATAGCCTATAGGTGTAAATTACAAACTCTTTGGTTCTTTCGGTAAAGTCACGTAGGTATAAAATAAAATAAACCACGACGTTTTGGGCGCCGACTACTACTACGTGTTAAACTGACCGAAAGACATCCCAGGACAACTACCTCGAAAAGAGGATGATGTTAAAATCAAATCAACCTAAATCTTGACTTAAAGCTTTCGTCGTGATTTTTTATTTTATTATTTTTCTATCTACGTGACTTTACCGAAACACCCAAAGAGTACAAATCAACCTAGTTCATCACAGAATAACAGTGCAGTCTGTAACACCACCGGCTTTAAACGAGAAACAAGAGGACGATCCTGCGAAATCCAAGACAGGTGGCAACCCTCGAGATAACTGGAACGCGCGCACCTACGTGTGCGTGCACGTGTGTATGCGCGCATGCGTTCGTGCCCGTATGTCACGTACGCGTGCCGTGAGCAGAGGCAGGCCAGCCGCGCTGTGGATCACCCAGTTAACAGGCATCGGGCAGTAAAGCAGCAAGACGACCTCCCGCATCACCTGGCCCCCACGCGGCCCCACGTCCACCTCCACGTGCACGTCCGTCTGCAGGCTGCTGCACAGCAGGGAGCGACAGGAGGAGGAGAACGTCACGACAAACGGGATATGACGTGGGGGATCATCACGTGTCGTGGTCTGTGCAGCGCCTTTGCCACTGGTCGAGAGGAAAAAAACTTAAAAATGGCGAAATTCACTCGTGTTGATGATTAATCATCTCCTACTTCTTTGTCGTGAAAATGATCAGCGCCAGCTTTGTCCAAGGAGATGTGTTTCGGTTATATGGGTCAAGATGTGAATCTAGAACAAAGTGTCTCCTCACTACACCAGGCAATAGAGTGGGCACTCATTTCGGTGGACCTGTGGTTATCACAGTGCGTTAACCACAGCGCCACCACTCCTTCTTTGCTAGGTAAAGTTAGCATAACATAAATAACTGGTGTCATGTGGTCAACATTATTATGGTTGGACCATATTAATGCCAATTAGTGCTCGGCAGATGGGATGCAGCGGTGGCGAGATGTTATCTCCCTCGCCTGGTATGCAGGAGGTTGTAGATTCGATATTTGGAGTTGGCATTTCTAGCCGTGGTTGCGTGGATTTTTCTCCGGCTCCAATTTTTCCCTCCATTTTTAGAATCAACGTGCGTTTACAGTATCTGGCTGCTATAAATGTCCATGTCATAAGCCACTTCACTGAGCCATCATTTGTGGCCAGGTCACTTCTGAAAAATAGACGATAGCTCGGTGTGCCTTACCTGGTAAAATAAAAAGTTAAGTTTTTAGTTTTATTAGGGTTAAAAAGGGGATGTGGTGCGTGCTTTGCCACATCCTCACGTCAAACGACTGCTGCTTGGTGCTTCCACCTCCACAATGTGGACATCCTGGCCGGGGTGGAGGTCGGGTGCCGTGTGGGGCCTGGGCAACCTCTGACAGCCGCTGACCTCCTGCCTCTTCTCCAGCGAGACGAGGAAGCGCTGCGAGAGGAAGCCGTCCCGTGGAGAGCACGTGCCGAGCTGCGGGGGGTCTGCGAGGCAGAGAGCGCGCACACGCGGGAAGCAACCCACTTAAGCACGTGGGCTGGTGAAATGGAGAGCTACTCAATTTCTGGGAGGCTCAACCTAGACACATGGTTCGCTGGTAGCCCCTCCTCTCCATCAACCCCGCCCACTCGGTCGCTAGCCCCATTCGCGAAGTGAAGCAGCATCCTCCTCCCCCTGTCTGATGCTGGCCTCACCTCCTCTTGCGCATAGACCCCGCCCACTCCAATCAACCCTGACCAGGTAGCTCCACCCACTGCCCAAGTAGCTCCACCCACGAATGAGGTAGCTCCGCCCACTTTCCACATCTCCTCGTCCACTGCTCGGGCAGCCCTGCCCATTGCTCTCGGGCAGCCCTGCCCACAGTTTGCCCGCCGGCCTCATGAGTTGAATATGAACCATGGTATTTAGTAGCTTCTACATGGATATATTTTAAAAAAACATGATAGGCAAACAAAGAGGGAAAAAAATAATAATTTTATATTTTTTTATGGGAGTGAGCTGCATAGGAGAACCTCACCCGCACTCAGCCGAATGTAGAAGTGGTTCGCCTGGTCGGCATGGCGATATGACGTGACTGCACCAAGATGTCTGACACTCCAGTCCAGCAAGGCCTTGCCCGAGCCGACAGGGCTGGGCTCAAACACGCGCACGCACGCCCCCTGCACATGCACGCTCTCCGAGGCCTGCGCAACAACACAAAGCGGGCATTTAATGTATGCGGACGGTCAAACATACAACAGCGTCTCAACGACGGTGCGCATGCTGGAAAGCCCATTTTGACCGAGAAACCAAGTAGGCATATTCGGCTAAATTAAACGAGCAATCGTAACAGCAATTTTAACACGCTCCTGACAATTGGATGTTCGGATCAGAACTCTTATTAAACAATGCCACGAACCTTTAATAACCTGGTACGTTTGTTCACGTAACAAATTTATTAATTGGCCGTGTTAGATGGAAGAGGGATTACGACATACTTTTTTTACTTTACTTACGCATTCTGACCCAAAATGAATTACGAATCAATCATGACAGATATCTTAGTAAGTAAAACAATGCTCTTGCAGTAAATGTGCAAGGTTGGTCCAACGTTCCATATCTACCGTTCACAAATGTAGACATTTCAATGAAAAGAATGGACATCGAAAGCAACTCTTACTCTAATTTGTCATGTCTGTATTTAAACAGCATTGCAATGTTGTGCTTTCGTTAGTGTAAAGTTACTACGGCATCAGCACGAGTAATAATTACAGTTGCTATCGAAGAACACCATTGATTTTCAGTATCAGATTTGACTGTGGTGCACTTAAAAGTCCATGAGCTTTTTAATAAATAAAAAACTCAAAAAATTTAATGAAAGGCCTCACGTGGACAATGCAGTCGAGGAGACCGGTGAGGCCATCCGTTTTGATTCGCCAAGCGGTGTCACCTGGCGACGCCAGGACGAGTGTCATTGGCCGGAGCGAGTCTCTGGCCCCACCCTCGGTGCTGATGTCAACCGTCACCTGAACGTTCATGGAGGACACAACAACAACAAGCCATCAGCACGACGGTTGCCAGCTGCGACTTACTGGCAAGAAACACCACCGCCTAACACGTTGCCAATGGTTCGCCTGGTCGGCATGGCGATATGATGTGGCCGAGTCCCACAGCTCTCTCCATTGCCATTCGTCTAATCAGTGTTAAAGTGGATAGACCACAATGTAGGCCTATGCATTGCAAGGCAGAGTTGACCTCGACATACATCACTGTTTGCCACCAGTATAATACACGGGGCTTGAACTTGGCTCACCTGGGATGGAGGCGCAAGTACACGAATCACTGCACCGCCACTCCCCAAACAAAGACAAAGGTCACCCGTATAGTTTAAAGACTGTTGAGGCAAGTGCTGTTAGCGAGCACCTATGAAGGCTGGCATGTGACGCTGTTTACAAACCGTACCAGGTACTCATTCGAGGTCGAGCCGACCTAGGGGATGCCCAGAACCGGTTCAAATAATTGTCACTGGTGTTGTCCGTGAGCGGGAATCGAACCTGGGTCGCTGGGATCGTAGCACAGAGCGCTAACCACTACACTACTGCCGCTCCCCACACACACAGTCTCTGCGCTCGCAGCGTAAATACCACGGGAAACGCAGCTTTGCATCATCACCAAGTTGTTTACGTACGAGTCAACTCATAAAGTATACCGCTGATTAATAACACTTCAGAGGTTAATTAAACCGTGCGTTTATTTCCCAGGGGGTAGAGGCTACAGGGTGCTCTCTGGCACGCCCGTGCACACCCGCGTGCACCTGCACGGCGAGGAGGTCCCAGGTGAACACAGGAAGCACTGGCCCGGCCGTGAACCCGCGCACACATCCATCAATGCACGCGGCACACGCGCATGGCTGCTCGAGTACCTAGACACTGCCGTGGCGTATCGGTCAGCGCGAACTCTGGACAGAGGTCACAGGAGGTTCGAACTCTCGGCATGATGGTGGAATGAGTGGGTAAATTATTATTATTTTTTAAAATCCTCCGCGGCCTGTGTCTACCCCAGCAGCATAAACAGGTCGCAGCACAGTTAAGTCGATCGGTAGGTTGCGTGTGGTAGGGTAAAATGTGCGGACTCCCACCGCTTCCAAGACGTCTAGTCAGCATGGAAGATAAGGCCAAATGCCCTCGAGTTGGAGGTGCACTTCTGCTGGCAGTGGTGTGATCAACCAATTTCAGGCCTTTTTTGTTCATATCGTCAAGTTATCAGAATAAATGATATGTGTAGTTGACTGGAAATGTCACTGTGTGGTGCCGGGCTTGTGAGGCCACGGCGGGATGTCTACTGTTGTGTGTACACCCCGGACACGGGGTGTAGTACCAGCCCTAGTAAGGGCTTGGGTGAGCGCTGGTAAAGTGCGATGGCGACGCACAGCGTGCGGTGCGGGCTCCCGTTGAGAGAGCGAGAGAGTGTCAGCCAGCTGGGGATATGTTGGGGGCATGATACTCTGGCTGACTTGGGGACACGTGATCGGATAATACTGGAGGGGGGCCACCGGCAGAGGGGGCTAATGGGTGGTCACGTGGTCCGGGAAGAACTCTGGAGAGCCTTCGGGCAAGGGGGCGAGAGAGATCGAGAAGGTGGGCGGGGTGAGAGGCGGAGCCAGCCCCAGCCCGGCCCGATATAAGGGGGGCCCTGTGAGGGGCTCGGGGTTCTTTCTGTTGGAGAGGCAGGAGATCCACGTCAAGCTTGAAGAAGCCTCCACAGCCACGCGGTCCGGGACGCAGCTTGTGGTCCAGACCGGGATAGTGGAACCGTGTCTAGTTCCGCCGTAGCGTGGTTAGTTGGGTGGTCACCACCCGAGAGTATGTTGTGTTCAGAGCCTGGAGTATGTTGTGCTAAGAGCCTGGAGTATGTTGTGCTAAGAGTTTAACAAAACGTGTTGCTCCCAAGACAACGTCTGCAACTCAGTTGGACTCACTACATATGTAAATTAACTTCTGGTTCAAGAGACTATATAGGCAAATTAGTGTCTCTCACCTCTGTCCTGTCGGCATCTCGCATTTCACTCCATCTCTATTGGTCTACATTTATCTTATTTCGATACACATCTATCTCTTATATCTCTTCTTGCATCTCACGAGGAGCGGATATATTAAATGGGCCCCCGTTTAGCCTGAACAGACTGTTGGGGTGGGTGGCCAGCACCACGCCTGGCCACTTTTGGCTTCCCAGTGGCGATGTTTACACAATCGCAAAAGGTACTCATTTGAGGCCGAGTCAACCTAAGGGAGACCCAGAACTGGTTCAGACAATTGTCACTGGTGTTGGCCATGAGCAGGAATCAAACTCGGGTCGCCGGGTTTGTAGCGCAGCACGATAGCCGCTGCACTACTGTTCACACACGTTTACAAGCATGCACAATCACTCTTAAACCCACATTCATATTCGCACCTACACACATGCATCCACACTCACACCTACAAGCGCACACACCCAAAAGTGCACACCGACACCCACAATGTTGGCCAAGAGCAGAAATCGAACTCTTATCGGCAGGTTTCGTAGCGCAGCACGCGAACCACCACACTACGTCTCCCCCACGCAGCAAAACAACAACCGCCATTCGCCACCAAATGGCGGTGACATCATCATGGCAATTGTGCCAGGCAAAGTGCACTTTAAGGCCACGTGAAGTACTGAATGCCCGCTGGCAGGGGGTCACGGGACAGACCCAGGTGCCATGCGTTGACTGATGCACCCAGACACATGCACCCAGACACATGCACACACACGCAACGAATGCCCACCTCTCCGTCTGCCGGGGCGCTCTCAAGGCTCATGACGTGCACGCTGCGTGTGCCCGGCGTGTCCCATGCCGCTCGCATCTTCGGTGAGGAGTGGGAGCCCGCGGAGTCCCCGGCTTCGCAGCCCGACGAGATGAGGAACTCCTCCATGGAGGCCGACACCGGGTGGCCCTGGAACCCCGGCGGTGAAGTGACGCACTGCGCCGCTTCTACAAAGACAAAGACAGCCTGAACAGACTGTTGGGGCAAGCGCTTTTTAGCAAGCACTTATGAAGGCCGGCATGGCACACGAGGGGGTGGGTGGCCAGCACCACGCCTGGCTGCCTTTGTCTCCCTAGTGGTAATGTTTACATGACTAAGCCTCATTTGAGGCAGAGTCGACCATGTACACAAGAACACAACGGCATATGCAACTTCACACACGTGTGTTGTACCAAGTCACACTCAGGCATCCATACCGTCACAGGATTTTATAAACCCGCGCAAGAGACACGAAAACATCCGAACGTGCCGTGGCACTAATCAAATCTAATTTATCCTACAGTAAAGTTAAACTCGTGCATGCTAGGAATTACGTCGGGAGAGAGAAAGGAGTAATACTTGGATGAGAGAACATACGCAGGTGAAGGACATCATTTGAACACCGTTAAGCAAGGCAGGTGGGGCGTGGGCAGGGAAGCGCCATGGCTCCAAGGGACGACGGTCAAGAATAAAGACGGAGTGGTAGCCAAGGAATGGACTGCTGTCCAAGAGGACATCCACCGGGGAGACTGAGCGGTGAAATCGACTCGTATGCCGGGTGCCAATCAGATTGTCGTGTTGCAAAATCGCAAGAGGTGGCGGCGGCTTGGGGAAGTCTTCATCCAGCAGTGGACTGACCACGGCTCATGACGATGAAAATGTGGACTTTACCGACTTAACATTTCCTTTTGCCGACAAATATTCTAAAACGCGTGATGTTGATTCTAAAGGAGGGAAAAACCACGGGACCCGGAGAAAAATATACAAGACCACGGGGAGAGAACATGCAAACTCCAAATATACATCAGGCGTCAGGGGTCGGGATCACACCCATGACATCCTGTATACCAGGCGAGGGAGTTAACATCCCACCACCGACCGCCCCCCCGTGCGCACACGCGTGGATCAAGATGAAGTTGACTCCGTGTTGTCCTGCGCAGGGGCCCTGCCCCACAGTTGCGGAGGCCATTGCTGGGGGAGGTTGCTGCTGTCCCATCTGGCCTCCAATGCCTTTGCAATAACAAACAACGCGCCGCCCCCCCTTCCCCCCCCCCAGTAAGCCCACCACCGCCGCCGCCGCCAAGCCAGCTGGCCAGGCCCTCCAGAGAGAACGCTCCGATCGAAACAAACACGGCGCTTGCGCTCACCCGGTCACTCCGCGTCGCCGGCGACCTCCTGTGCAATTAGTCCTGGCATTGTTTTGCGTGACCTTCACGGCATCCTCCTCCTGCCTAATGCCTTTCTTCAAAACGTGTTTCGTGACGATGTCCATCCTCTTGCCGCTGGCTTCTTCCTCCTCTGTCAATCTGCTGTTGTCGTTTGTCTGTGCCGGCAGCCTTCACTGTCGGCCGAGTGGAGAGCCCACGGACAGCGCGCGGGCTTGCGAGTGCCGGCAACTGGGGAAGAGTTCTACAGGTGTGCGTTCAGGTCATATCGCGTGCCATTTGTTCGGCACCGTGTCTGTTGTCAGTACCCTGAGAAGTATATTCGGTCACGAGGTTGTTGTTTTTTTATATAGAAGCAGCGAAACGCAAATTGCATAAATCGCTTGGGTTTTCTGGTTTGGAAGTAACTTTGCTTCTTTTTGTCGTACGACTGCCGATGTATATGCAGAGCAACAACTACAATTTAATAACAAGGTGGTCAAGCCAGATAACCGCAGCAGTAGCAGCGGAGTGTATCGCTACGACGTCCCCTTCATATTTGTGGATCGCACATTTGCGTCGTACGGTCTGTTCTGGATGACCAAAGGTCGCACACAACTCGAGGGGTTTTAATTTTCCATGTGTGCATCAGGTATCCGCATCTGTCATGGTTTGTGGGGATGGTGTTTCGGGTGGACCACGAGCTTCGTGGAAGATCATACTCGAGATCTTCTGTGTTGGGTCTTTCACAAGAAGTAACTTTACTTCCGGGGGTGGAGCGGCAGCAAAGTGAAGGGGGCGCTGCGCTACGAACCCCTTGGACACGAGTTAAATTCCTGGCCATGGCTACCGACGCGAGCTCGCGAGCTGACATCCACCCGCACTCACCAACGTGGTGAAGAATGGTCAAACAACCACCATGAGCAGGGGTCGGCCACCAAACTAACAAGAATCCGTAACAATTAAAAAAAAACCCTCAAATATTTCAAGAACCCGCAATGCAATGCGAATACGAGACGGTGAGTTCGAAGCAGTCCTTAAAAAAAAAAAATCGCGTGCGGTTCTGGGGCCACAGGTTTCAGGCCCCTGCCCGTGACTGACACGGCATGGGAAGGCTTTCACGAGCGGCAGTAGCTTGACAAAGGGCTGCGGTATTTTGTTATAACTTGCGAATTGGACTCGACGACATATTATACATTTATTATCATAGTGGATTAGATTGATTTAACCTTGGAAATACGTGCGCTAGGCCTGTTGACTTTGTATTGTGATCTATTAGGCATTGGCCTCTGCGGCTGTCCCCGCGTTAACCCAAGCTGCCGACACCATCACTTCCCCCTTTTGTTTTTGGGTTTTTTTGTCAATTATATAATTTTTTTATTCATGTAAACGTGACAAATGATCAACCGTCACGTGCCAAATATCAGCATTACGATTACACAGGAAACCTGAGTAATGTGGGACTAGCATTATCTGCTTTTAGTTATTCGGAACACTGTAAACATTACAGATTCAAGCGGGAGAGACCGAGTGTCGAAACCGGTCTAGAGTTTTTGCTCGTATTGAATCAATGCTGCTGAAATTATGCCCTCCCAGAAAGTTGTGTGGCAGATGGGCTGCGTATGATTTACGTGGAGAGCCCGATTTGCTGGCTTATTTTAACTCCAGTCAAGGATTATTCCCCAAATCACAGCCACTGCAAAAAGAGCGCGGCTTTATTCCCAGTGCATTTCACTGCCGTGGAAACGCTCATGGTGGTGCATGCTGGGAAGTAAACATTCAAATTTAATATAATTTTGGGAAATTTGTATGCAATAAAAAAAAGTGTTGTTTTACAATCCTGTACTTCCACGAGCAAAAAAGCTCCGTTTTTATTTACCGACTAAATATTCCAGCTGCGCCACCGGAGTCTCGTCACGGCACAAAGGGGTTCAATTTCAGAACTCTCCACTGTGAGCAGTGGGGAAGTGTAGAAGAGAAAAACAAAAAAACAAAAATCACAGTTTTGCTGAATACAGGCCAATATGCCCAAAATTCCAAGCAGCCAGCAACAAACAGAACTACAAAAAGTGTAAGAGATAACGGAGCTAACTGGTTTCTTTCATTAAGCTCAGTTATAAGAACTTTGGAATAGGGATGATGGGAGGGAATTCCAAAGTCAAGCAGTGTGAGGAATAAAAGCAGATGGAGAAAGTGTTGTGAGCTGGAGTGTGGCGAGTGCGTGGGTGATGTTGTGACCTGCAGCGCGGCGAGTGAGTGAGTGTGAGTGGTGAGCTGCACGCTAGCGTGGTGGTTGAACACAGCATGAATCAATCAGTGAAGTTCAGGGGCATGGTAACCATGGTTGTAGTGATAGTCGAACGATAAGGAGGCAATTGACCGCCACCGATCGAGTAACTAGAATAAATCAGTAAGTGCCGGATCACAAAAGGTGATATCACGAAACCTCTGAAGGTCACCTCAAGGGACCTCTTCACTACACTAGGGGCATCACCTCTTTACACGCCTTGCTAAGCGTCTATTTCACAGAAAAATAATAATTTTTAAATTGTAATCGTTAGCAGTATGCTGGATCAAGTGACAAACCAAATGTAACGTGACGATTTTTTGGTACAGCCACAGGCAACCGGGCTGAAGTCATCGACTCGCCAGACGCGATATCTCGTTGAACCATATGGGTGGCCGAACCCTGGCCCTTGAACCCAAGGAAGCTCTGCGACGCTTACCAAGTGTCTCCGCAAATGTTACAATCTCGCCCGAGCAACACGGGCCCCCTGGAAATGGGAGCAATCTGAAGGCATCGCACCGCCCAGTGAAAACCTGCTGATGTTTGCACACAGTCTTACAATAGCCAAACTGGCCATGTGCATGCATGCACGTGCGTTTTTGATTGGTTTCGCACAGCTCGGCCAAGAACAGCGCCTTATCTGAACCCACCGTTATCTCGGCGTTCTGATGGAAGCGGCGTCTTCCCAACGTAAATAAACCAATTTAAAAATAACACAAAAAAATCACGCGCGGTGGAATTTTACAAGTTTCGTAAGCGCTCTCCAGACTTCCGAGACCTCAAACTAACATCCACTATCACTCTGCACAACACACTCACCGGTGGCTCATCCTATGCACTGCCATAGGAATGTGGAATTTCCACCATGCTTCTGAGCCACTTAAGGAAGTATAGCAACCCTCCCCCACCCCCCACAATGCTCACCTCTGCGGGACGATTTGGACTTTTTCCAGACAAAGCCCTTTCCTTTTCGAAGCAGGGTTTCATGGCCAATACCACGATGACATGTATTTTTTGAAAAAACTCTCAACACATTTATCAATAACACTGTGGCCTTAAAAAAAATATACAATGCGTGATGTTTCGGGCAATGTTATTGCACAATGCAGCAGCAGCAGCACCACCAATTTATTTGTTTTCATATTTTTTTGGGGGGGGGGGGGGGGATTGGCCACACGTGCTAATTTTTCTGCCAAAAACTCTTGACATGAATCCCTCCGCCACCCGACAAGATTGTCACATTTACAAAAGAGATTATTTACAGGTGGCCAATGCAGTGATAGAAATTATGAAAAAGTTCAAAGTGGCTTTGGAGTTTTATATCTTTAAAAATATATAATTATGGATCAAAGAAATCTCTGTAGAGGCCGTAAGAATAAAAACCACACATTTGGGCAGGCACCAGTGACATCGACTCAGGCATCAACACGAATCACGAGCGTGAGAATTTAGTACTTTCACATTTTATGATAATTATTTTCAACTGAAATGTTATTTTTACATTTCTGGTATTGAGATTCATAAAAAAAAACTGGACAGTAGAGAAAAAAAAATCACAAAGAATCAATTCATATCACAATCCAGAACCATAAAAAATCATCGAATCACTGTGGTGTGAAGCGTGACATGCCTGCTAATTAGTCAATTAGTTTTGCCGCGTTCTCACCAAACAGAGTTTGGTGGTGCTGTAGAGAGAAGGAGCCTGCCTGGCATCACGCCTAACATCACAGCAGCCCAGCATTGATCACCCGACACTCGGGGGATACAGCCTTTTCGAGCGCAGTCCCAAAAATCTGGAACACCGTGCCTGCCTGCCACCGGACATCCGAAATGTGCCGAGTGTCTCTCAATTCCATGGTCTGTGCAAGACGCACCTATTGAGACTTGCCTTCCCATGAAATCTTAAATAAAAAAAAATTGTCTCTTTACATTTCATAATTTTATCTATTTGTATTTACACTACTTACCTTTATTTATCCTACTCATTCTGCCTGGTTGCACTTTATTTTGCGCACGATTGCAATTTACTCTACTCAGGTCGGTGTTCGCCGCCGAGTTCGTGACGGGTTTCTCGTTTAATTCTCGTTGCTGCTCCATGCCCCCGGTATCATTCCCGTTCTGCTGTACCGCCGTTCACCAATGCCTATTTTAATCGAGGGTGATATTGGCACGTAAAATATATATTTTTTATTGATTGATTGAGCATGGGCGTTGAAGATGAATGGGGGGGGGGGGGAGGGGGAGTTCAAGTCTGGGTTTCCCCACCTGACAGCCAGCGGGGGCCACATCCGGAGCGATGAAGGCTCTCCGAGCCGCCTGCAGAGCTATGGCCCGACGAGACACAGCGCTCACCGAGACGCAGAGAGACACAGATCGGTGAGGTGAGCGATAAACCAGAGATGGAGATGAGAGAGCCGTTACCAAGGAGATACAATTGAGCAGGACTAAAGCAGGATTAACAAGACGGAGATGGGATGAGATACAGAATAGGCGTCACAGGTACAGGTATTATGATGCCACGAAGCCAAGCGACGCTCGTATTAGTGTTGTGGCTGGCCAGATAATAGTTTAAGAACCCCTGGGTTAAAGGGTCATTGGCTGTATCAATGCAAGCACCTTGGGGCGCCACGGTAGCGAGATGTTAACTACCTCGCCCGGTATACAGAAGGTTATGGGTTCGATCCGGACTGACACCTGCATATTTGGAGTGTGCGTGTTCTGCCAGTGGTCGCGTGGATTTTTCTCTGGGCCCCCCCCCCCCGCTTTTTCCTCCTCCACATTTAGAATCAACATCACGCGTTTAGGGTATTTGGCTGCTATAAAGTTCCATGTGATAAGCCATTTCGGAGAGCTGTTATTGTGGCCAAGTCACTTCTGAAAAAGAGAGTTTCAGAGCTCAGCGGGTCTTACGAGGTAAAGCAAGTTGTTTTTTTTTATTCTGGGTTCCAATGAAGGTAGCTGCCCGTGATTTCAAGATCTCCACAACAATTTGAGACTTTACTCTCGCAGAACGCTCACCAATGACAAATAAAGTCCACGTAGGTAGGGTAGGCAGGATTACCAGGTTCTTGTGCGTAGTAAAATCACTCAAATCCATCTTAATTTGGCACAGTGCCCTTCACCATACATTGCGGCCATGTGCTACACGGACAGCAAAAAGGTAATGAATGAGAAATAAAAGCAAATCAATAATTATGCTGACAAGTAAACAATGAAAGCATTAAATAGGAGAGATTTTAAAAAATCAGGGCAAAAAACACATTACAATGTGAACGACAGATTATAAATTGTAACTACAAATTGGGTTTCACAAACTGCAACAGCTGGTTGCCTCCCAAACAAAATGAATGCTCGTTTTTTTTTTCCACTCTCTCCTAATTTTGCATTTAGCCCAGCTGTGCGGAGCCAAGGGTGCATAACTGAATTAATTTGGCACAGAGCGAACCACTCGCTGGGTTATTACTTTCACCGTCACCAAGAGAGAGAAAGGAAAATCTCGACCTTTGGGGACGAGTGGCCTTGCCGGACCAAAACAACGCACTTTGGCTCTGAACAAGGCCCAATCTTCAAGGCATTTGTGTTAGATCGCGTACGTATGTGTCGTTAAACCCGCCACCACCCGACACAGCCAATTAGTAAAAGGCTTGTCATGTAAACAAGACATGCTTTTTCGTTACCAGTTCAGCACACCGGTTGTGTGTTGAAGTGTAAACCCACTACAACATTTACAAGTATAGTGTAGTGTATAGTGTGGTATACTAGTGCAGCACACCGGTTGTGTGTTGGAGAGTAAACCCACTACAACATTTACAATTATAGTGTAGTGTATAGTGTAGTATACTAGTGCAGCACACCGGTTGTGTTGGAGAGTAAACCCACGACAACATTTACAATTCGAGTACCATGGCGTTTCGCCGGTAATTACAACAAACAGCATCATCAGGTGACAAGCCAGAGTTGTGGATAAATACTCCTGTTTTGGTCTTAAATAGAGGGATAAATGTGATGTCAGGTGCCAAAACCAGAGGGGGGTGGGGGGAGGGGTTCATGTATTCATATCAATTACAATGGATACCCATTATTTATGCGATCTAACCCAAAAACATCGATAAAGGATAATATTGGCCAACTAGATACGCACCTTTGCGATGACGCAATGCCCGTAAGAAAAGCGGCGAGTTTTTGATTGATTGACGTGAGAGACTCGGTTTTAGTCCAAGTCGGCGTCTCTCCTTGCTCGGGCAAGCGCGAGTGCGGTGTTCGCTCCCAGGCCCCTGCGCACATCTATTGCGCCCTGTCAAACTCGATAGGTGCTTGCTGGCAGAACTTTTGCCAACACCCTGTGTGGCTCAAACGCGCACGCCTTTCCTTTCTGTACTTTTTGCGAGTATCAGCAAGATTGCTCCCTGTGGCTGTGTTTATATTATCAGTGGATTCTTTATGTCAAGTGGAAATAGTTTGGAGGGATCAAAAAAGGTGTTTATGATGTGCATCCGTTATTTTATCTTCAAAAAGGTACTGGTGTAACCATCAACGTCATCGGAACATCAACAGGCCTATGCGTACATCACCTTCATGAATGGGAAATTAAAGATTGTGGCCGTGCGACCCAAACTATGGACCACACCACTGCAGTCTGCACTCCTTCAACAAAACTACGCAAACTCCCTCTCCTTGAAGCCCTCTCGTCGTGGCGAGACCTAGACATTTAGCTCTTGAACACATTCGCAGGAACAGGATGGAACACAATTCCCAGCAGTGGCCCTGCACCGCTTGAGGCGAGAGTTCCAAAGAGGACATTAATTCATCTAATTCACAAGACGGCCAATCGTGCAATTGGGACATTAAATGGAAGGAGGAAAACATACGATACCGAATAGAAAGCAAACATTTCCCGTGGTACAGAAACGTATTCACCATTGAGAGGCCTAAGGTACGACTCCAGTGGGATGATGCAACCCAGACAATGGAATGCAGAGATATCTGGAGAAACAATCTGCAGTCATTTGAGACGATTAATACAATTCACAGATTGGAACACCGATCGGCATTCGTGAGCGCGAGTAGGCGAAGCTGCCAAGTGGCTGCTCTACGAATTCTATTCCGCACGATGCGGCAAATGTCAGGAACGTCGCGATTTGTATGTATGTAGAAATTATTTCGCACCGTATGTAGCCAACCGTGCTAATCAGAGCTGCGGGGAAAGGACAGGACAAAAAACTGTTCTAAAGAAATGAGTTTTAAATCTAGATTTAAAAGTGCTTAACTCATGTGGCTTCCTAATATCGCAAGGAAGAGGCATTCCAGACGGCCGTAGAAGCGTACCTAAAAGCACGCAATGCAGTGACCATCTTTGTTCGACGGCTAGCCAAAATCTGCTGCGAGGATGACCGGAGTTCGCTTGGTGGTTTGTATGTATATATGCAGAACTCATTTCGCACCATATGTGGCCAACCGTGCTAAATCGGATGTACAGGGAAAGGGCAACAAATTAAGCACAAAAAGGAGCTCTAAAAAAAAGTGAGTTCATTGCTCCGGTTTATTTCGGTGAAGCATACGAGCCGGGCGCATGCTGCTCGGAACAATGTGGATGAGGTGGGGAACGGTGACGCGTTGTGCGTGAACACAACTTCTGATGACGTACAAGTACGTCATCAGAACGTGAAAGGGTTAGAACGGGAAAGGGTTAATAAAGTGATGACGTCATTAGTGAAATGACGTAAATTGGGGTATTACTGTACAAACCATGCCCAATGCCAAACACTCCATTTGCTATTTCACCTTGGTCACTTCAGTTCTGGGATTTTAAAAATGTGATATACGATCTGTAAATGCGAATCAAATTTTTTTTTTCGGCACGTACCTGTTTGCAATACACAGTTGAGCCATGGCAATAATTACCACATTACACTATGTATGTAGAACTTCTTTCCGCACCGTATGTAGCCAACCTTGCTAAAATCGGAGGGTGCGGATGTATGATAGCACCACAGTTCAAGGCTGCAAGGTCCTACAGCGGTGGTTCTCAGAGTGCGGTCCCTGGACCACCAGGGGGTCCTCAACGGTCCTCCAGGTGGTCCCATGGGGGCTGTGATGCAAACGCAGATGGATCCGGCCAATAATGACAACGTTTATAGCCTTTTGTTTTGGACATTAATTAACATTTTACTCAAGGATATTGGATTTAAAAAGTTAAGTAAACAACCCTGATTAAACTACCCTAACCCCAGGATCTTAATCCCCCCCCCCATCCCTAGAAAAACAACTGATAGCTGCATGAAAAAAAAACATGTTCCGGTAATATGAATCATTGTGTATAACTGGTATTGAGAGAGAAGTGAAAGCGTTTTGTCACCAGGGGTAGGGGGGACTGGGTGGTCTGTGGAAATATTTGCATCGGCCGAGCAGTCCATGGGCCACAAGAGTTTGAGAAACACTGCCCTGGAGTCGATATGTTACGGTTCGTGACTTTTTTGCCACACCCCGTATCGCACGGTTGCAACACTCAGTGGCCCTGAGTGTTTCCTTCAAAACAACAGAGCGTGAGAGAAGATCGCTATCGTGGGAGACTCGTATCTGGATTCTGGGGACTGGGCGAGGAAGAGGTAAATCGCATGTGCGGCTGCACGGTGCGGTGCGTCAGCTCGCGACAACGCCAGCCCATCGCAGAGTTGGCAATTGTACCGCACAATGACGGGCGGGTTTGCCGAGCACTGGAGGATGCATAAAATTTTTTAATAGGTTTTACCCTTTCCGATACTAAAACAGGTGTCAAGAGGTTTAAACACCAAATAGATATCGGTTTGAACATCTTAACACCTGCTTTATTGCCAGAAGTGGTAAAATCTATTCTTATTTTTTTCATACTTTAATACTGGCAAAAAGGTATAGCTGCTCACCCAGAGCTTTCCAATGCTCCGATATGTGCATTGTCTTTGTGCTGTTCGCCTTTTGGCGTTCTGTCTGACACTGGTGAGACTAGGCCACAAAGAAGGCCGTCTCTGGTGTAGGCCAATCAATTTCAAAGACAATGCAATATATATTATCAGAGAATGTTAGTTTGCATGTTCACCACAAGTCCTGTGTGGTCAATGCAAACTTGATTCCTTGCAAAAAAAATTGTGTTTGAAGATCTTAACACCTGTTTTATTGCGAGAAAGGGCAAAACCCCATTCTCTGCAATGGTCACTTGCAGATTTTTTTGCTTAAAGGACATTGTTTTTTGCCATGCCGAGTAATAATGACTCATCAATCTGTCAGTGGGTTTCTGTGAACGCCCATTAAAACTGGAAGCAACAATTAGTACATGGGAGGGGGTTGGGGGTGACTTTTGGAAAGTAATCAGTTTAAGTTCCGATTACAGCCATGGAAAAGCCACGAGGATGAACGATGTCGGATTTTGGTGAAGGCGCGGGAGACAGAACGCATTGCGGACGTGCGCTGGGAGGCTCAAACAGGGAGCCCCCAACCATCACGCCTCTTCCCTGGCAAGAACAAAGGCAGAAGAGGAAGACAAAGACGGACGTGGTGGGAGAGGGAGGGGATAGATGTCGTCAGGAAGCGGACCCAGCTCGGCACGGAAAATATCAATGGATCTTTCGCCGAGAAAAAGTGCCGCCACACACTGATCATTGACCTCCGAATCCAGAGTTGACCACGATGGATTCGAGAGAGAAAGTCGAAGCGAGGCATTGTAATCCCACGTGTGTATTTTTTTCTCACGTAATGTAATCAGAGTGCTCACGTTGTTATACGATTACAGTACTTTAAAAATGTTTATGTACGCCGTGTTGAACTTTCTTCGCACCGTATGTAGCCAACCTGCAATAAAACACTTTTTCTCAACTTACCGTCTTCGCAAACATCGTGTGCAGCGACTTGGCTATCGAGCATCGCACAGGTGGTGCATCTGCACATTTGATTTCTTGCACCAAGGGCCCGTGTCAACCACGCTAGGCCATCGAGGTCTGGGAAACAATTTTGGGCCTAGAATAGCCTCCTGTTCAGGTGAAGTAGGCCTAGTTTTTATTAGATAGCACGAGGTTCAAATGCATATCCGAATATAAAAAAAAACTATGAACTATTTTTTTATTTGACTAGGTAAGGCCCACTGAACCGTATAGCTAATTATCAGACACGACCTGGCATCAAATAGCTCAACGAAGTGGCTTATGTGGAAATGTAAAGCAGCCAAATATTCTAAATGCATGTTGATTCTAAATTGGAGGGAAAAACCGGAGGACTTGCTAGAAAAATCTACGCGATTAGAAAGACACGCAAACTCCAAATATACAACAGGCGCCAGGGGGGGTCAGGATCGAACCCACAACCTCCTACATACCAGGCGAGGTCGTTGGTTCCATCACGCCACCGTGGCGAGGATGTTAACGACCTCCTGCATGTCAGGCGAGGTCGTTAATATCCTCCCCACCCGCGAGATCAGAGATAAACAACAGCGGCTCAGGAAACGCAGGCCTCAGAAACGTACTTGAGGAATACACAGGCCGGCCGTGCCACTTGAACTGCCGACTCCGGAGTGAGCAGGGCCCGAGTGGGAATTGCTCGCATTTCAACTCAATTACCGACCAGGCGTGCCATGCACGCCGGCGAGACGCGAGGCACGTGCTCTCTGCATTGAGCCCAGAGTGTGGGGTAACTTCAACATCTGATGGGGAAGCAGAAGGCGGACTAGTGCGCTCGTCGCTCGTCAATAAGCACAGGCGCCAAAAACAAAACAACAATTACAAAAAAAATCAGTGGCAAGCGGCCATTGGTCGTCTTACGCCGCTATTATTCTTGTGAATAAATTAGGACAAGGGAAAGCTATTGCCACGCGGGCTCTTCAAGGTTTGATGGCGTACGAACACAACCAAGAGACCTTATTTGGTAAAATAAAAAAACAGTTCATAGTTTATAGACGGGGCGTTGCTCAAAGCCCTTGCACGGAAGAATGGTTTTACTAATGGAGCAATCGATAAATAATTGATTAAACTGAAACTAAACTACTTTTATTTTACCAGGTAAGGCCCACTGAGCTATGTAGCTCTTTTTCAGAAGCGACCTGGCCACAAATGACAGCTCAACGAAGCGGCTTATCATGTGGACATTTTTCGCAGCCGCATGTTTCTAAAATGTGGTGTGGAAAAATCCACGCAATCACGGGGGAGAACATCCAAACGCCAAATATACCAGCATCAGGGCCAGGATCAAAACACACGAACTCCTGTATACCAAGCGAGGTAGTTAACATCTCGCCACCGTGGCGCCACCAAATCAGCGCTGGGAAGACAAAGGTGGTTGGCCAGCTGGGCCTGGTTTTGTCCACACCGCTGCTCAGGCAGTGGGCGAATCTCGCCCCTCGTGAAGGAGGAAGTCCTCCCGGTGTTCCGCAGGATTTTCAGAATCGTAGGAAAAGAAAGAAGCTCGGTGCTCGCAAGCTGCGACAAACGGACTCTCCTCCGTGCCGTTCAGTGTCCGATCCAGCTCTCACTCCTGACTGGACATGTGTGAAAAAGTTTTATAGTTCATTGGATTCCTCAAGTGTCCATACAAATTATTCTGATTCTGATAAAAGGTAGACAGCAGTGGTCACAATCACAAGGGCAGCACCACGCACAGTTTAATAATAGTAATGAAAGTGTGATTTCCCTGCACCATGTACTCGTTTCAGGCTGAATTGACCAAGAGGAGGGCACCACGCCATGGCGATCGGGTTTCAGTTTCCACCGTTGCTGAGCAAGGTCGGAAATTTAACCGAGCTCTCTAGAATCGTAGTGCAATGGGCGAATTACCTCTCCGATACCACTCCCTCCCCATGCATACAAACATCACCATACACACTTGCATAGACAACTACCAAAACAAACACCGGCACTCGCATGGGAAGTGGCGGGGGGGGGTCAGCACCAAGACTGAACACCTTTGTCTCTCCAGTTGTTTATGTTTTACACACTGCAACAGCTGCTCCTTAAAAAGGTCGAGTCAACATAAGAGAGGTCCTGGAACTGCTTTTTTTACCACTCGCCACTGATGCTAGCCATGGCCGGGAATTGAACCAAGTTTTTTCTGGGGTTGAAGCGCAATATACAAAAAATTCGCAACGCCACCGCTCCGCACAAAAGGCTACAGACAGGCAGACAGACAGACAACGACGACAGTGCCTCTTCTTCACGAAGCCTACACAGGCAGCTGGGGAAAGTTTCCATGATGGAGCAGTGACAATCTTTCGTCAGGCGATACACAACTGCTGCCAGATCATCGGTGCCATCCGCCTCTGTGTGAAGAGTGCTTGGCACGTGTCCACGTACCCCGGCAGAGAGAGAGAGTTCTTCCGCTGCGCAGTGCTCGCTCCCTTCCCTCGGGATGACGGTCACGACGCACGCACGCACGGCCAAACAACAACCGCCGCTTATGTAATCCGAGGAAAACCGGGAACGACGAGCCAAGATCCGCTCAGTCAGTCGGCACGCCGCTCCACTATCTGGCACGGCCCCGCGACACAACGTCCGGGAAGGGTTCCTCATAGCCAGACGATCGCCGACGCTGCCCGCGCTGCTAAGGGGCGCCACGGTGGAAAGATGTTAACTACCTCGCCTGGTATACAGGAGGCCGTGGGTTCAATCCCGAAACTGACACCTGGTGTATATTTGGAGTTTGCGCGTTTTGCTCATCATCATCACAGTGGCTAGGAGATGTTAACTACCTCGCCTGGTATACAGGAGGTCATGGGTTTGATCCCAACCCTGACAACGCCTGTGTTTAGAATTTGCATGTTCTCCCCGTGCTCGCGTGTATTTTTTTTTTCTGCCGCCTTCGTTTTTTCCCCTCCACATTTATAAACATGCATTAGGGTTAATTGGCTGCTGTACATTTCCACACCATAAGCCACTTCGTTGAGCCATCATTTGTGGCCAGGTTGCTTCTGAAAAACAGCTATATAGGTCAGTGGGCCTTACCTGGTGAAAAAAAAAGTGATTTTAGTTCGGAGCTTCCTGGGGCATGCTCGCACGCGTCGCTCTGCTTCAGAGCCCCAAATACTTCAGCAAACTGAAAACGCGTCGCTCGGAACAGAGGGCATCGTGTCGTTTTGTTTCCACCGTGCGAGGAGTTACAATATCGACGATGGTGATAAAGTATTCTCAGCATGTGTGTAAACACAAGCCATCTGTTACGAAGGGCTAGCAACATTATATATTTAAAAAAAGCACAGATGTTTGTCCTATGAATGTATTTATCCCTGCCATGGGGAACGCACGATTTCCATCACTTGTCCAGGAACACAATTAGCGATGGACGCAGAGCTTCTCAGAGCGGGGAGATACTTCGATTTTTATGCCGCGAGAAAGTTAGGTCCTCTTTGCCACCACCCTCTTCCGCCCTAACAGCAGCGACGGCAGATTTACGACCAGACCCCACCACACGCGATCTGCCTAAAGGGTAACTTGCGGTGGCACCCATTTATACTGCTCGATGGTACAGCGGTGGGTCGGGGGGGGGGGATTTTAAAAGCTTGTTTTAACCGCCGCGCCAGGAGATCGAACCAGTGACCTCTGACCTCTGGATTGCAAGTCTATTGCCACGAGAGCACTGCGTTCCACTTGATACGTGCAACACTACTGGTCGTTATTTGTAACTCATGGCTCTGCTGCTGCCCTCTAAGCGTATCAAATGTTACAGGAAAATGTGCTGGATTTTTTTTAAGGTCACCGTACATGCCAGTGTTTTGCCAGCAAAACATTTAAATTATGTAATGAAAAAGAATAAGTGGGGTTGCTTTTGTGGAGACTCCTGCTACTCGGAAAACCATTGCATTCACTAGTGCATGAACGGCTCCGCTCATGTTTGGATTAACGCGATCGCTTGCTTACTTTACGTCTTACGCGAACATCCCACCAACTGGTTCGCCGTGTACGGCAGCTCCCGCTGTGAGTTTACTCTTTGCGAGCCGAAAGAGTCAAACAATTACAGCTCTGTTGATACAACTGCATTTTTCGTAAATGGAACGTTACGGGACCGCATTCATAATAATTTTGATATTTACGTTTTCAACGTTACGCGGACTTTAGCCAACAGTTTACAAATCAAAACCATGCAGAAAATGTAAACACCACCTCGGGACACTTTATGCTCAAAAAGGACCTGTGTCAACAGTGACGGTGTTTACATGAAGTAGCAGATGAAGCCTCACCATTTAAAACACGCTGCGATCGGATCCGAATTTTGATCCACGAGCATATATGGAATGTTGAACTTCTTTCACACCGTACATAGCCAACCGTGCTAAGATCGGGAGGTGTGGGCGAAGAACAAACTAAAACACAAAAAGGAGTTCGAAAGAAAGGAGTCTTCAATCGAGAGTTAAAAGTGCATAGCTCCAGTTGCTTCCTAATAAATCGGAAGGAAGAGCATTCCAGACGGCCGCAGAAGCGCATTTGAAAGCTCTCGATACAGTGACCGTCTTTGTTCAATGACCAGCCAAAAGCCGCCGCTGCTGCTGCGAGAATGACTGGAGTTCGCGTGATGGTCCTCGGCGAGATCAGCGAGGTATCGTACCTCATTTGTGGCAAGCACTTTATATGTGCGTAACGAGTGCGACCTCATCACAATGTATTCACTCGGCAACCAGAAGCCAATGCAGCTCGGTGAGCACAGAGCTGCCCCAGTCAACCGCAACGCGTCAGATCCCAGAAACGCAGCAGCGGTTGGCAGCTTGGGACAATGCTTCGTTGGGCGAACACAGTGCGCAAGAGGTAAGGCGGAGTCGGCTTTGTGGGCAGTAGAGGGCTGCGGAGCAAAATTAATTATCTGTTCTGCACCCCCCCTCCCACATGGTGCAGGGAGGCTCTCATCCAGCAGTGGATTAACAAAAAGGGGCTGGACACACATGTACATACATGAGCATTTCCAGTCTCAACTGGTTCAGGTAACACGCACATCGAGTTTACAAAAGCAGACGTTTCTTTGGGTTAAATTTCGATTTAAAGCTTTCGTGACTGCAGGGATTCATCTTCTTGGTTCTTTCGGTAAAGTCACGTACAAGGGAAATAATAAAATAAAAATGAAACAATTAAATACAATTCTCACGACGTTTCGGCTACAACGCAAGCAGCCGTCCTCACCTGAGGACCTCACCTGAGGACGGCTGCTTGCGTTCTACGTGACTTTACCGAAAGAACCAAGAAGATTTATTTGGGTTTACAAGTGTGGCATAGCTATCAAAAGGCCCAGGCGGTGCAATTTCACCAGGGCAAACACGGACCGGAGGGGGCACAGGCATCGACCACGAAGATGCTCGAACTGCATGCCACTCTCGCTTGGACACGCCTCTCAACCCATGTCCACGCAAAAACGCTCCTCACACCTTGTCCACATTGATTCAAGCAGCACGCTCCCGGCTCGTACGCTCCACCAAAATAAACCATTAGAAGCGATTTCTGCTGTTTGGTTTGTCGTCCTTCTCCCGCACCTCCGATTAGCATGGATGGCCAGAATTGGCATGAAAGAAAGGTCAACGTACACGCACAAATACAAATTGGACAGGGAGCCTCGTTTCGTTATTTTTGCGCCAGGGCCCATGCCAACCGTGCCACGCCACAGACTTCCACTGCCGCCGTGCCGATCCTCCGGGAGGCTGCTCTACGCTCCGAGCACTCAACCAACAATGAGGAAGGTCCTGCGTTCAAATCCCGACTCTGTACATCACCCCCCTGGGGCTGATGAAATGCGGACTGACCAAAACACACGGGGGGTGGGGGGGAAAGGAAGCCGAAAACGGCTGCCCAAATATAGACTGGCCCCCACCATAAGAATGTGGAATTTCCATTTCTGCAGAAGGGCTGCCAAATGAAAATTAGTGTTGTCCCTTGACGTCTTAGAGGAATGTAGAGTGTTGCCATATATATTAAAAGAGTAAACACGAATGTAACTCCACTGCTTAGGGTTTACATCCGATCTCCACTGTGTACATTCACACAGGCAGGCAAACCTCGGCTTCAGTGTCTACGCATGGGACGATTGACTCCCCCCCCCCTCCCCCCAAATCACCGCAGGCTTAAGAAAAACCGGCACAATTCGGGATCGAGATTCCATTTGAAGATTTTGTTTTCCGCAATGCGACAAATACTCCCTTTCGCAAGAGGTTGCAGGTGGTCACTCGCAGGCACCGTTTGACGCGTGCGTCACGAGCCTCGGAAGGGGGCCAGCGGTAAGCACGGTGGGGGGCTTTGCGCTCTGGACTATGAGCCTGGCCATGGCCAAGTGATATATATATGCATCCAAACTGGACCTGGGCTCTTCTCTAATAAGTACGATTGGTATTTTTGGTTTTATCCAGGCAAAGCCACATCGTGCCGTAGGACCTCTTTTTCAGGAGGGTGCTATATTCTTCTTGTTATTGTTTTTTAAAATATATTTTCGGCCAACGAATAAGCGTTTTATGCATGGAAGAGGAAACCGGAGCACCCTGAGAAAAAAGACACGTGCCTTGCACGAAGGGGGGCGACGCTCTATCCAACGTATAGATGGAAACGGATGGCGATCAGTCCAAGTGCTGTAGCTACCTTTTCTCTAGGCGAGCCAGGGCATGGCACCCAGATGCTGTAGTCATTGTCTGTCTTTCGACGGCACCGAGCAAACGTCAGAGTTGTTTTGCCCACTGCGGGCAGAAATGTCGTGACACGAGGCTGACGTCACTCTCACACCCCACGCCACGGTCGCATGGCAGGACGGACGCTCGAGCAGATGGTGCAAGTTAAAAAGAAAAGGTTCTGGAGTGGATTTTGCACCAAACCGTTGTCACCGGCGCCGTTGGCTTCCATTGACAGAGACACCGCGAGGATTCTAAACTAAACCAAAACATAATAAATAGGGTTTTTCCCCTTTTTTATTGAACAAAAAACTATTTTTAATTTGACCAGTTCAGGCAAACCGAGCTATGTAGCTCTTTTTCAGGAGCGACCTGGACACAAATGATAGCTTAACAACAAAGTGGCTTATCGCGTGGAAATTTATAGCAGCCATATACTCCAAACGCGCAATGTTGATTCTAAATGTGGAGGAAAAAACCGGAGGACCCGGAGAAAAATCCACGTGACCACGAGGAGAACGCGCAAACTCTAAACACAGGCGTTGTCAGGGTTGGGATCGAACCCACGACCTCCTGCACACCAATCGAGGGAGTAAACATCTCACCAACGCAGTGCCGTATTCTGTCCTCGACGTTCCCATTATTCGACGGCGAAAATTTCCAACGACAGCCGCGGTTCGTCCGAGTTACCGACCGCCATCTCACGGCATTGTTTGACGTAGTCGACCCACTGACGCATGAGAACACCGTTTTTGCTGCGAAAACGTTGTCGTCGCGCGGTGACGAGCGATTAACTCTCCAAACGCCGCTCCACTACTTTCACCTTCTGCTCGAGTGTTCAGCCGGCCGTCTGATGTGTGGCAATGGAATCACATCAGCGACCTCCGATCGGCACGGTTGGCTACGTACGGTGCGAAAGTTGAAAGAATTTAAACATGCATACATACCAGTGCACTCTATTTAAAAAATGGTAAAATTGTTTTCTCAGTAGCTTTTGAAATCGAGAGGTTAAGGAATTTTTTAACAGCAGTGTGTATTGACCGACGCACCCTGCCCGACACACATCGCGCACAGATTTAAAAACCCTTAAACTGTCGTGACCGTCCTATGGGCTAGACTTTTACAAATAGCAGGGTTACGCAGACTTCCACATCTCGAGGCTGCATTTCACATTCAGGGGAAAATCTGGTACGATGGTTAGAAGTGGAAGATTTCAACTCGGGTGGAGTGTTTTTTTTTGTTTAAGGGCAGCGCTTGAAACGCGGAGAGCGCTTGGAACCCAACAGGCGAGCTGTTTGCCGGGGCTCCTCGCGGGAACGGAATTCGAGTTGACGGGGGGTGGGGGGGGGCACCTGGGGAGGGAAGCACAGATGGCGCAGCAATAAGAAAGAACGATACGGTGAAAAACAAGAGAGTGAAAAGGCCATATCTCCCCTTTCGGTGGCTTATTCGCAAAGAAGGTTCGATACGCGTCAGCCCTCAACCTAGATTGAAAACTCTTTTTTTTTTAAGTATACAATTTTTTATTTAAAATGAAAAATAAGTTGCCCAACACGCAAGTGCTGACCCCTCCAGAGCGATATTGAGGCTTTCTTGGGCAGAATTGCTTTTTGTGGTGTTTAGTTTGTTGTCCTTCCCCTGCATACCTCCGATGAGCACGGTTGGCTCCGTACGGTGCGAAAGAAATTCAAAACATTGTAGGTGTTTTGAACGTTACGATGAAACGTTTACAGAGTGGCCCTGCCGCCACTCGCTACGCGTGCCACTGCTGGTGGAAGAACTTCCAGGCGGCGGGAGCTCCAAAGAGCCACTCTTAGAGGACATATATCATCCTACTCTTTGACGCTGGCCAGTCATCGTGGACTAGGTGCGAGTACCCAGCACTTTGCTTCACCGTGCGCCTCTTGCCAATATGCCAACTGCGGTTCATAGTGCTGCATGGACAGAGGCGGGCGGGGATTTTATGGACTTGCTTCACCGGGAGATTAACTGCTGCCACACCATCAGGCTGAATCCAAGCAGAGACTCCAGGATCGCAAGGCCAGCGTGCTAAACCACTGCAGGGAAGAGTTTGGGGTCAGCGCGAGAGCTACTGGGGGTGTTCATAGGAGCCAGTCGATGACCTGGCATGGAAAGCAATGGCTGCATGTACGTATGTTTAACTTATTTTGCACCGTACGTAGCCAACCGTGCCAATCGGGAGGCGTGGGTGAAGGTCAACAAAACTAAAACACTAACATCAGTTCTAAAATAAATTAGTTCTCAATCGGACCTTGATAAAGCTGTGCGCTATTTCAGTAAACTGTCCTTTGAGTCCATCAAAGTCAGCGTCATCATCGTCCCCCAGGCTTTCATCCCACACCCGGGCTTGAGCAGGACACGACGCTGGGGGAAGAAATTATGGCCGACAGCCGAGGACTTAACGACGGAGCGGCAGCCGAAAAGGAGGAAAAACGCATCCAAGGGGTCGCCCGCTGCGCGAATTCCAGCGCACGTCAGGTGCTCAGCGGGTTGTTGTTGTTGTGTTGGCAAGACACGCGAGGAAAATGGTGACGGCCTTGGGGGGAGGCCTTCATACACAGCCAAGGGTTGAGAGATCGCAGCTTCTACTTCCGACGACGATGACTTTCCCGTCCCATGCCGACATCCAAGAACCCTCGGTGCGCGCGCGCGCGTGCGCACGTCGGAAATGTTTGCTACGAGCAGCGGCCGTCCGACTTGTTTGTCCACGTTTCGACAATAACAGCTTCTCACTGGGGCGGCAGTTTTATAAGCGGGAAGGGGGAGGCGCTTGCTGACTTCATAGTCAGGGGGTGGGTGGGGGGCTAGAGAAGACATCAGTACACTTGTTATAAATGAGAGCACAAAAAACAGCGTCAAGTGGAAAGTTTTTGCTGTGCGATGACTACGTGGTAAGACACGAGACCTGATGCATGGTCGATGGGTTCAATTTCTACCGCAGGATTAACGTTGCGATGCAATCGTTTTAACAATTAAAACCACTTACAATCTGCGATTACTGCTAATTTGTTTTCATTACAAAATGACGTGTTAAATTGACAAAAAATAAAAACTCCCAAATTGTTACAGAACGTGTAACGAGCCCGCGACATTCGTGTGTCAAAGGTCACTCCCCCTCCCATACATGAATCCCCCACCGCTACGGCTACAGCGTCTCTCTAAACTATTACTAAACTATTCTAAGGCCCACTGAGCGACCTGCCCACAAATTCATAGCTCTACGAAGTGGCTTAAATCGCGTGGAAATTTATAGCAGCAAAATACTCTAAACGCAACGTTTCCAAATGTGGAGGGGGAAAAACTGGAGGGCCTGGAGTAAAAGCCATGCCGACCACGGGGAGAGACATGCAAACTCCAAATATACGGGCGTCAGTCGGGATCGAACCCAATATCTCCTGTGTACTAGGCAAGAGTTAACATCTCGCCGCCGTGGCCCCCCACTGAGCTCCACTGGTTTTAATCTAAATCTACGGTAAATATCTCGACTGTATAACATCTGTACCGTCGCAGGACGCCAATGAAATACAGCCCAACAGCTCACAGGGCCCTTCCTGCTGAAATAAATAAAATCGAACATCTAAAATCCACGCTTGTTTTGCAATTCAACGTGCCACTACTCTATGGATGTCACCGTTAGGATGAAGTCAACTGGCTCTTTGCCACATGTCCGCCAAACGCCACTGTCACCCAGGAGATATTTAGGTGGAGGGTTAAATTCTATTGTTCCTTTTCAGGAATATCCTATTTGGAACTATTGCCCTATTCATTTTTCGAGCAATGTCGCTTGTTTGGGAGGAAACTGGAGGACCCAGAGGAAGCACAGAAAAAAAAATGCAGGCCGACACTCAAAAAAAGGTCCCCAATGTAACATCCAGCCTACTTGCTGTACCACCTTCTAAAGGCCACCAAGACAGCCATGGATGTATTTTCAACGAGGAGTGGGACGATATAAGCCCTGTTTATTCAAATCAAAACGTTGTTTGTTGCGTACAGCCGAGTAAGCTTTCCGTTATCCAAAACGGAATATCTTTTTTCTTTCTGCAAGTGGATACTGCTGGCGCCGCGTGCTGTGATCTATCGCGTTTTTTACCACTACGACTCCGGTAGCATCCCGATTATAATCGTCGACGATTTGGATGGATTCCCGTCAAGTGCGGCCCATCTCCAAATGAAAGCACACCTCATTCCTCTGCGCACGAGATAACATTTAAAATCTACAAAACTTAGGAGGACGCACATTCCCGCTCGCAAACATTTAATTTCGTCCAGCGCATCGATTTCGTCCGAACAAAACAGGGCACCCACACCCACCCCACCCTCCCTCTCCAAACGGTAATGGGGCGAATTTTTGAACGCCGGCGCGCACGAGCAGATCAAAACGCTGGCGCCACTGGGGACGAGCGAGGACGCGTGCCGATTGCCCTCCACCCCTCCCGGCTCGCGGGGAGACAAAGGCGCGATAGGAAAGGGCGCGGCGGTGGCGGTGTCTCTCACCCCGGCCAGGGCAGGGATCGCAGCTCGGGGGACGGCAACAACAATGCTGCTCCCCCCCCTCCCTGTCTGCTCGGCTCCGTGCACATTTTAGGCACACGAGTTTTGTTAGCGAACACCTATTTTTAAAAAAAGAATATCATCATCATCATTAACTGCTTTTTGTGTTTAGTTTGTCATCCTTCCCCCGCACCTCCGATTAGCACGGTTGGCTCCATGTGGTTCGAAAAAAGTTCAATGTACAAACATCATCATCATCATCCTTGGTCAATCCAGCACTGGTCTCCCCCCCCCTGCCCACATCGCGTGGTCTCCGGAGGGGGCGATTTGAACATACTTCACCATGTTGGTCAGTATAGGTTGGTGAAGTGGGGGGGGGGGGGAGCCCAGGACCGACTCGGATATTACTCGTCGCCGATTGTAGCTATGGTCGGGAATCAAACTCGGGTCAGTGGGGCTAAGCCACTGCGCTGCCGCTAAACTCCCCCCAAGAAAAAGTTACTTTGAACAATAAATGCCCAATTTGGACCGGTTCAAATTTTGCTTGCAACCGATGCTCGGGGTGGTCACAAAGGGTGTGGGAGGCTCATTGAGAGTTCTCGGTAAAGAGCAAATGCACCAGCTGTGCCAACTTGCTGCGTTTTATTCACCCGGCGCTCCACTAATTGTTGTGAGCGTTGCTCCTCCGCCCTCCGCTGTTGTTGGAGGGCGACTACCTCCAACTGCCCAGTAGCGTCCTTCACACGCCTCCTCCAAAAGAGGCCGACATTGAAATCGCTGGTACAAGTTATTGGCAAGTCCACTTAGCTCTAAGTAAGAGCTACGTCATTCATGTAACTATATCTCACAATGCTAAGCAATCCACAAAGGTGGAGGTGCATAGAATAAGACGTTTTCAGCTAATTAGTTATGATTAAGCATGTGGGAGGAAACCAGAGGACGTGGAGAAACCCCATGCACGCATAGGAGGCTGTGCAGACAACAACAGACGTTTTAGCATAGATCACAACACACAGCCTGCAATCAAGAGCACAGTGATGGCCACCCTCAGGTCAGATGAACCTTAAAAAACAAATTTGTAAATGTTTATTAAAGAAACATCCCGAACAGAGACCGACTCAACCGGTCAAATAAAATCAGCACCAATCAGCGGGAAGCAGACAATGGTTGCCATACGGAGATGATGTCTCCCTGAACATTGCACTGGAGTTGCCACCACTGTGCCTCTGGAACGGCCGCTGCGAGAAAAAAAATCAAACCGAATCGAGCGCTCGCGTCGCGTCGGAGAATAATCGAACGCGCGACGACCGCCGGCGCAACTTCGAAACACCGAGAAAAAACTCGGCAGATCAACGGCCGATCGTCGCTTCTCAAAAATAGCTCTCGGGGCGTGCGCGGTGAACGCGATGAACACGGTGGACGCGCGGTGCACACGTGCGTCACCGCGGCGCGCGTGACGCGGAGACCGGCAGTGCCGAGCGCCGGCCAGCCGGCCGGCCGCTGCTGCCGCTATTTTTGTTCGGCGGAAGGCGGCGGCGACAGGAAAGGACGCGGCGCGCCTACAATGGCGCGTCACGGGCGGAAACGGCGGCAGCTCTTTTTCTTTAAATAAAAAAACACACAACACAATTCCACCCCGATGCCATTTGTAGGAGCCGAGCCCTCTTCGTCCCTTCGTTATCGGGGCCCGCAATCGAACGCGCGCGACCGTCGCCACCACCGCCACCGCTTGCCGCCACCGAGATTTGTTATTTCAAATATTGTTCTGAACAACTGGAGCCTGGGAGGCGGGGGGGGAGGTACTGCTGATGTCGGCGGCGTCTTGGAGAGGGGCGACGCTCGGCGTCGTGCTCTTCCAGTGGGGGGTGGGGGGGGTCTGCAGCGGGATGGGGGGGGGGGTCCTGAGGGTGGTGACTTCGACGCAGTCCTCATTATCCCCGAGTCACATGGAGGGGTGGCTGGGTGGCTCAGAGTTCAGGGAAGTGGGCTACCATCACTGGCATTCTGTGTTCGAGCCACCCATTGTTAGACCGGGTTCTAAAGCGGAGAGAGTTGATGGCCTCAGCTTGGTCAACAATGACTGCGCATTAAAAAAAAACTCCCCATCTTATTTACACTTAAATAAATCAAAATTCCACCTTTGAGAATGAAACAATTCGGTTTGATTGACATACAACCTGATTTTTTTTGCAGGGCATTAAAATAGCTGCTCTCTGGCACGGGGTGATGCACTGTTAGCTGCGATTAAGTCGATCGTAACGTTGAAATACCGTTTAGAGAATCATTTAGGAAAAATGCCAAAAACATTGCGATACTGTGGTTCTGTGGTCAGAATGCTCGGCTCCCAAATCAGGCTGCGAGTTCAATGGCCCCGGTTTGGTGCAGTGGCTGAGCATGTTGTCCTGCAATGCCGCACTGGGAGGCAACGAGGGTTGGACCGACCACACAGATGTCGGGAAACTCCCTTCCCGTGGGCGTCGAGCAGGAGAAATGCAGTACAGCAACAGTGTACTCTGCCTTGTTCCGTCTGTATGGGATAGAGTGTTGCACCCTCGCACACGTAGACTTTTTTTTTCCTGAAGCGCCTCCCACATGATACACTCATTAATTGGCCAATAACACCTTAATAAAGGGAGAGGAATAGACCTTGCAGGGGGGGGAGAGGGAGGGTGGAGAGGGAAACTTCGTCACCGACTCAATGCCTGGCTGCTGCCTTTCCCTTTCCTCTGTGGCTCCTCCTCGCACCTCCGAATTGTAGCCAACTGTGCTAATTGGGAGGTACGGGTGAAGGACAATAAACTAAAAACACAAAAAGCAGCTCTAAAGAAATTAGTTTTCAATCTAAAAGTTGAAATCATTTTAATCTCCGCTGCCCATAATCTCCTTCTGTGGTGTACATCACACGATTGCTCTGGGGTAACCATGAACACCTGGGCTCGGTGCTGGTTTCTAACGGTAACGGGGAGCTGTATCCGACACTGCATCGTGGGCTTTGAGATGCTCTTTTGCGGCCGTCTGGAAGCTCTTCTTTCTGATATTAGGAAGCTAGTGGAGCTATGCACTTTTAGATGTAGTTTGAAAAATCATTCCATCAGAACAGTTTTTTTGTGTTTAGTTTGTTGTTCTTCCCCCGCACCTCGAATTAGCATGGATGGCTATGTACGGTGCGAAAGAAGTTCAACATACGAGGTGGCACTGCTCAGATCCCGGTGAAAAGTGGGCGAGGCTCTGCCCAATCCTGGCCAACTGGCTCAAAACCTTAACAAATCAAACTTTGCGTTCAAATTCGGGTTCAGATGTTCGTGATTAAAATCCGGGTTCAGGCGTGGAAAGTTGATGGTCTCTCCACCCAGTCACCAATGACTAGAAAAACAAAAATCACGCGAAATTTGGTTTGTCGCTTATTTTGGTAAAGGAGTGCTGCGGACTAAATGAGTGCGCAGTTTGATAGCCGTGTGACACGCGCTCTTTGCGTCTGCCACCTCATGCTCACGAGGGGCATCTTTACGGTACTTCAGAAGTAGTTCCTGCTCTCGTGTCATCGTCTTCCAGGGCCGTTGTCCGACAACGCGATGCACTGCTTGCCGTGAGAGTTGCGAATGCAACAATTCGTCTCGTTGGCAAGCGTGCGAGAGCAGAAATGGTAAAAAGCAACAAAAAGAAGAAACAAAATCACCACAGCCCCCACTACTAACGGCACTTGCAGCCCCATTTAAAATCATGACACAAACTATTGTTTTTATTTTACCAGCGACCTGGTCAAAAATGATAGCTCAACGAAGTGGCTTATCATGTGGAAATTTATTGCGGCCAAAATGTGAACATTTATAGCAACCGGAAGACCCGGATAAAAATCCACGTGACCAGGGGAGAACATGCAAACTCCAAATATATAGCAGCAGGCGTCAGGTTCGGGATCGAACCCACGACCTCCTGTATACCAGGCGAGGTAGTTAACATCTCGCCACCATTGGCGCTCGCAGCCAGCACAACGATCCGTATTTGTTTTCTGGGTTCAGCCAGCACTGTGATTTCATGCCAAAATGACGAGTTATTTTGGCACAAGACTACCACGTTGGCGGAACGCGCAAAAACAAATGTGGCTCGCACCTCACGGATCGCTCACAAAAGACGGAGGACCTGCTCAGAGGATCGCTGGGGACAGATAGTAGCAGCGGCAGGGCAATGGGCCAACACAGCCACGGTCCGGCACCCGTCGGACGAGCTTTGGAAACGGGGTGGCGAGGGCCGTCTACGGGACGTCGGGGATGCATGGCACTCCCTGGTGTGTGTGCGCGCGCGCCTGGCGCTGTGTACGTCCGTACGTGCACGGACGTCCATTGACGTAAGCATGTTTTGATCAGACGTTTCCGTTCAATCTCTCAGCCATTTCCATTTCCTAATGCCCTCTCCCGCCCTCTACCTTCACCCCGGCAGCGAGTCTCTCCCCCCCTTCCACCCCGTCCTGTCCCCCCTCCTCCCCCAGCTCAAACACAAAAAGACAAAGGTTCCCCATATAGCCTTTCACTGATTGTTGGGGCATGTGCGGTTAAGCGAGCAGCACCTATGAAGGCCGGTCATGGCACAAGAGGGGGTGGGTGGCTAGCACCACGCCCAGTTGCCTTTGTCTCCCTAGTGGCAATGCTTTACACACCACTCTAGGAACTAATTTGAGGCCGTGTCGACCTAAAAGAGGCCCAGGACTGGTTCAGATAATCGTCACTGGTGTTGGCCGTGAGCTGGAATCGAACTCGGGACGCCGGGTTCGAAGCGCAGCGCTAAACTCCTGGCCCACTGCTCCCCGCAGAAAAAAATAACCACGCACACCAACATTTGTCAAACGTTTAAAAAAAAAAGCTAGGGAGATCTTAAGTTTGATCGTTAATAAACCATGCTTAACGATGAAATTGCCCAAACATTCCAAGTTTGGACCCTCCTCAATGTGGGTCTTGAGTCTCTTTCGCGGTGGCTAACAAAAACGTATCTTTGATGGTGAATAACGGGCTGGTTTAAAACGATCGCTGCGCGTTTTTTTCCCACAACCTCTACCATCTCGGCAACAGCCAATAGCCGGGTTACTCGGAATCACCATCCCAGTAAAACACGGAACGTCGGGCTCAACGTTGTCCCAACGGTTCCAACCACGTGCCAAAGGTGGCCCAACGTTAGCACGTTTACTGGGGTGATCTTGTCAACACCGCAGACGTAGCCGTGCAACCGACTGTCAAGCACGCAATCTTGGGCCGACGGTGCAGCTGCCCAAAGGGAACGGCTTTTACTGCCCTCCATTGGCTTGCCGTGTGTTACATTTTCTGTTCCTAAAATCATAACAATCCTGAGGAGCTCTGAGAGAACGCCGATCTGCAGTGACGGATTGCAAACAATCTGACGTCAATGGCTACGCGCAACCGTGCGCGCCTACCACACCACATCTCTCGCTCCCCGCGTCCGAACCAGGCCTGGGGCCAGCCACCAGACTGGTGCGGACGTACGGCGACGCCGCGCTGTAGCCTGTGGCCAGCTGGGGCTGCTGCTGTTAGCGAGCACCTATATTCGCGTTTCTCAAGGGGGGGGGGGGGGGGTTTAACCGTCAAAGCCTCCACTCAACCCTTGCTCGGTCTCGGTGGGAGGTCGCTCCTCCTCCTCTGCGGCTTCCCACGGTCTGGAACTCCCTTCCCCCAGCCACCGGTCCTCTCAACTCCCTGCCCCTGTTCAACTCCAGGCTCAATGCCTGCCCTTTTCCTCCTCTGCCTCTCTGGTCCCAAGATGCGGTGACATTTAGATGCTATGTAAAACCAAACCGTGTCGTACCGCATTGTAAGGGAAGTGCCCCAATTTTGGTGGAGTTGAAGTACAGCAGGCCCCAGTCCCAATTCAGATACCCCAACTACCATGATTGTATGTAGCACAGGTCACGAGGAATGTAGGACAGCACTCACCACTTCACATCACAACATGCATAATGGTTAGTAGGCACCGATTTAGGCTGGCATGGGGGACACGAGGGATTGGAGCTAATATTAATTCAACACTGCCACCCAGGGAGTGCTAGGACAGGTTCAGATGCCACTGGTTGCCGATGGACAGTAATGAACAATGTGGATAGCCAGATTATAACGGTGCACTAGCCGCTACACACGAGACCAAGATCTCCCAATATAGACTGTTAGTGAACACTTATTAAGACCTGCATGATAAATAATTACACACAAGACAGGTCACCGCTGTTTGGACGGACGGAGGCATCCCCTCACACCATGTTGGTCATGAGAGATTGTTGAACCATACTTCACCACTCTGCTCAGTTGTGGATGTGAAAGAGGGTGCCCATTACTGGTGCCGAAACCCAAAAAAAATCGCCACCGATGTTAATAGCGGTGGGCTGTAATTGACTGAGTTCAGAGTGCAAACCACTGTTCCTGTAAGCTTACACTAGTGCCAGCGTGTATTTTGCCAACTTGAGATTAATTTGAATTTATATTAATTCGAATCTGGCAAATTAATGACATTTGTAAGTCACTGATATGTAGTGGTTAACATGTCACTTGGCCACATTAAGCCTCCCAGTGCTGATGGTAACACACACCATACCAGTGACTTATTTAAGGCTGAGTCAACCTACAGTAGGCACCAATAAAACCACAGCACCAATTCTCTCCAAACCCACAGGCACACACACACACTACAAAAACACGGGAAAAGAAACACATGCACGCACATGTGCACACAAGCGTGCATGCACACGCGCTCAAAGACAAAGATCCCCCGTATAGCCTTAACAGACTGTTGGGGCGAGTGCGGTTAGCACCTATGAAGGCCGGTACGGCACGCGAGGGGGTGGGTGGCCAGCACCATGCCTGGCCGCCTTTAATCTCCCTCGTGGCAATGTTTACACGTTGTACTAAATTAAGGCCGAGTCGAGCTAGGGGAGGACCAGGACCGGGGTTTGGAAAATCGTCACCGATGTTGGCCATGAGCAGGAATCGAACTCGGGTTGTCGGATTCGTAGCGCAGTGCGCTAACCGCTACACTACCGCTCCCCATGCCCCCCCCCACACACACACAAGCACACAGAAACACACACGTGCTCGCACACACACACACGTGCTCGCAAAGACCCACGCCGGTCACTCTTCCCCCTGCCCGGCCCCACTTAGGGTTTCCGTTTTGGCTGCAAGCGCAGTCTGCGTGCGGCTCTGTTTACTCTCTGTCTCTCCCTCAGTCTCCCTCACTCGCTCCCTCTCTCCCTCCACATCTCTCCCTCTATCTCTACTGCCCACTACATCTCTCTCTGATCATCCTCCCCATCTCCTCCCTCCTGTATCCCTCCCACCCTTCCTTCCTTCCTTTTTCCTCTCCATTTCTCCCGCACTCTCCCTGCCTCCACATCTCCTACACCCCCCCCCACTCCACCCCTAAAATATCTCCAGCACTCTCCATCCCTATTCTCCCTACATCTCCCCCCATTCTACCTCCATCCCTCCCTCCCCTCTGCATCTCGCTCACTCTCCCTGCCTGCATCTCCCCTACCCATCTCCATCCCTGACTCTCTGTGCTGCTGGTCTACCCCCCCACCCACCATCGCCTTGCTAAATCACAGTTTGGAACCAAATCCGGCCGTTATACTCGCGTAATATTATTCACTGCGCGCAGTGCTGGTTACATTTTTACAGCAATCCGACTCCAGTCCAATGACCGATTACTCGAGATTTTAACAGTAATCCGACTCCAGTGCAATTCCTCATCACTGGAGGTTTCAGAGGCAGTGGACTGCGTTCCTGCACGACTCACTGTCAAAGCGACATAGCCTGCAAGACTGCTCCCAGCCATGGAAACGTGGAATTTCCATCCACGTCTCTGTACCGCCAATGAGTAGTAGAGCACAGCACCATCCGACCGATCGCTTGAGTAGAGAGAGCGAGATGTTTGATGCGACCTTTGACGTGTAATTGGATTACTTTGACGATTAGACGTGGTTACGTGGTTAACCTACTTTTCTGGAGGTTAACATTAGATGTGGCCACATGTGACGTGCGCCCGTTGATGTGTGTGCGCGTCGGCTGCCGCCGTCATCGCATTCACACAAGCTGCTGCCTCCATCCCCCACCTCCTTCCTTCGTGTTCTTATTATTCCTTTAAAATGTACACAAATTACACTATGAGACCTCCTTTACCAGTGGCAAAATATAATGATAGGTTTTTACCCTTTCAACTGGTACAAAAACTGACACCGTTATACAAGGCATCATGTTTGCAATAACCACAACACAAGCAGTCAAAATGCAAACAAAAAGAAACCACTCTGATAATGATATGCACTGTCCTTGAAGTTGATTGGTCCACACCCGAGACAGCTTTTCTTAGAGCCTAGTCTCCATTGGTGTTGGACCAGATGACGCCAAAAGGCCTTTTGTACCAGTTGAAAGGGTAAAAACCTATCATTGTACACAAATTAATCGTCAAGAGTAGCAGCGAACTGGCAAGGCAAGGCCCCTGCCTTGGTAATCCGATTACAATGTTATTTCAAAACACTAAAAAAAACTTAAATACACTGTGTTAATAAACTAAACTTTTGTTTACCAGGTAAGGTCCACTGAGCGACATGGCTCTCATTCAAAAGTGACCTGGACACAAATGATAGCTCAATTGAGTGGTAAATGTTTCGCGGCCAAATACTCCAAGCTTCAAATTTAGAACGCATGTTTATAAGTTACTGATATCCTGGCCAAAAAAAACCGTGATCCAATTCTGGACCTCCTCTATGTCAACTCCGCCTAAACGGAGTACCCACTGGGTGTCTGACGTGATCAACATCTCCACTTGATGAAGTAAGTCAAGACGGCGAGGTATTTGGCTCGACTGCTCACCCATGTTCCGCGTGGCTTTAACAGGCAATCGCTAACAGCTCGTGCACCGAGTCTGCAAGACTAAATAGTGTTGTTGGCCAAGGTGGTGTTGAAGTGGTTGGAGCTATTCTCTCACAATTCTGCCAATCTGGGTTTTAGTTCTGGCCAAAGATGGCCGTATTGACAGTAGGCATCCGATACTGGCCTGGACCTTCCCCATGTTAACACGGCCTCGGACAAGAACCTCATGTGATGGCATATTCGTCTTCAATAAGAAATCGACCACAAAAACGTTAAAGCCATTACTCTTATGTGGCCTTAAACATGTATCAAGGGGCCGTCCATAAATGACGTCACGCAATTGGACGATTTTTGACCCCCCTCCCCTCGTCACACGGTGTCACAAAAAGTCAGACCCCCCTCAAATATGACGTCAGAAAGCTCTGCCCCCCCCCCCCCAAAAATATAAAACATGCTTCAAATCGCTTTAAACTATTGTCATTGTAGTGCATATTTAATGTGGCGCTGCACTCTGATGTTGTAGGAGAAAACATTTATTAAAAAGTCTATTTAATTAAGTAGAACGTGTTGTCTATATGTATTTAAAGTTGCGCATTTTGATGTGACGTCACATTTCTCAACCCCCCCCCCCCCCCATCGTCACACATCGTCACAAATGTCTGACCCCCCCCCCCAGGTGCGTGACGTCATTTATGTACGGCCCCCCAAGCCTGGCACGATCTGTAGTGGCGTCTCACACTGCTTGGTACTCAACGGTGGCTGCTGTGTGTGGGGAGTGGTGGCACGGTGATTAGCGCACTGCTCACTGAAGTTCCACTGCTGGTCATTTCAAATCGGATTTTGCCTCGCCAAGGTTGGGGCACCGTGGTGGCGAGATGTCAACTCCCTTGCCTGGTATGCAGGAGGTCCATGGGTTTGATCCCAACGCCGACCCCTGTATATTTCGAGTTTGCATGTTCTCCCCGTGGCAGCGTGGTTTTTGTTTTTCTCCGGGTCCTCCGGTTTTTCTCTCCACATTTAGAATCAACACGCGTTTAAAGTATTTGGTTGCTATAAATGTCCACATGATAAGCCACTTCGCTGAGCTGTCATTTGTGGCCAGGTTGCTTATGAATAATGGCTATATCGCTCAGTGGGCCTTACCTGGTAAAATAAAAATGGCTCAACTGGGCCCAAGATAAATAGTTGATACGGAGAGGAGAAAGATCAGAACTCAGAGGGACAAAGAAGGGCGGCCATGCGTGACGCGAGTCGAGTCATCCAATGGCGTTCTGCGCTGCCATCAATCGGTGCTCGCGAACAAGATATAGAAGCTATGCAATCGTGCGGTGGCGTGGCCTGCATCGATTTTACGTAGCGGCAAAAAGCAGCCAGGCACTCAGGGCCACGGCGCCAGCCACACCTTCCATTTTGTGTGCACGCGCTTCCCTTAATAGACACTCGCTAACAACAATGGACTCCGACAGGGGGGAGGGGGGGGGGAGGAATCTTTGTTTCCTTGTACTCACTCAGCGACTCTCTCCTGAGTCAGTCCCCACTGCTGCTTCTCTCTCCAAGTTTAACTTTGCTCCCCATCACCCCCACCTCCCTCCCTCTCTCCTCCGGCCGCAGTTCGCTACCATTGTCGTTGCCTGCATTGTTGTCCCGGCTCCAGTTTGGGTGCAGCAACATCGGCCCCAAGTTGCCGAAAGCAATATTTATAAGTCGTCTGGCAGCCCGGCAATGTTTTTTTTTCATTTTACCAGGTGAGGCCCACCGAGATATACAGCTCTTATTCGCAAGCAACCTGGCCAAAAATGATAGCTCAACAAAGTGGCTTATCAAGTGGAAATGTATAATCAGCCGAATACTCTAAAACGCATGTTTCTAAATGTAGAGGGAAAAACTGGAGGGCCGAGGAAAAAATCTATGCCACGACGGTGAGAAAACACGCAAACTCCAAATATACAGCAAGCGTCAGGGCCGGGATCGAATCCACGACCTCCTGCATGCCAGGGCCAGGCAGTTCACATCTCCCAGCCACCTCAGTGGCGCCCAAACACAGACGCGCACACCGTGGACGGGGTGACGTCTTCGTCCACGGGGTCACAACGCTCGATGTGCAGGCCAGGGCAGCGCGTCAGCAGAGATGGCAAGCCTTTACACCATTGGTACCTCATTTGCCAGTAAAAAAAATATATGATAATTGTTTTTTTACCCTTTGATCTGGCAACAAAACTGACACCTTTTTTACGAGGAGTCATGATGGTGCATTGTCTTTGAGTTGTGCCTTTTGGCGTCATCTGGTCCAACCCATGTGAGACTAGGCTCTAAAGAAAGCTGTCTCGGGTGTGGACCAATCAACTTCAAGGACAGTGCATGCATTATCAGAGTTGTGTTTTTTGTTTGCATTATGACTGCAGGTATTGTGGTCTATGCAAACATGACTCCTCGTAAAAAAGGTGTCAGTTTTGTTGGCAGATAAAAAGGGTAAAAAAACAATTATTATGGCAAGCCTTGTGGCTTGTGCGTGGACCGCTGGCCACAAAGCCAAAGGCGCAGGCTCCGCAGCTGCTCCCTTACGCCACTGCTGCGGGCGGACGAGCTTCTGCCTAGAGGGAGCTCTGCTGAGCCCTCAAGAGCCGACTCCTCCACGTCGGTCACATGTCATGAAAATGGTGGGAGCACCCACACTTCACCCCACCACGCAAGAACCTGCTAATTGACTAACTGTTTGCGTACCCATTTTAACCGCTGGGTGGACAAAGGGTGGGAGGGGGCAATTATCAGATATTTGGCCATTTGTTTAAGCCTCTGTCGCGCCGAGAGATCGAACAGGCCACCTCAGAATTACGAGCCCAGCGTGCCGACCGTTCACCCCACGGCAGCGTCCCGCCACTGGGTGAACAGCGAGCGAGCGGATCGCTACGAAGTCTCCTTCCTTTGAACGTTTGGGGTTCACAGCAGGGTTCGATGTGCGGTAGACGGTCTCGTTAGAGTTTTCTCCGCAATCGCACGCCGCCGGGTGCTCTTTCTTTGAATCTCAACTTGTGAAGGCAGCAGCGGGGATGTTTCAGATTGGATTTCACCGTATTCTCCGGATTTACAAGATGCCCCAGAAAATAAGACGCACTCCAAACTCGTGATCGGCGTTCATGCAGTTCTACAAAATCCGGTCTCAGGCACACACACATTGCACACACCTACCGGATTTATAAGACAAACCCCCAACTTTTTGCTTTTAGAACGCAGCGGGAAAAAGTGCGTCTCCTAATATGGAGAATACGGCCGCGCGCACCATTGTTTGGGGGAGAGATGGCGAGTAACAGATTGCAAACCAACCCGTCAGCTCTGAATTCCCTCGACTGAAAAAGCAGAAGTGAAGTAGATGTAGAGGTAAAAACCTATCGCCAGGAAACCGTCTAAACATTGCCGCTCCCCATCTAATGCGCAGACCCTGACCGTCCTCTTCACCTCACTCAGCCAGTGTTCTGTATCGAACTGTGTTCTCCAAACTCGGTCACCTCCTGCAGCCAGGGCAACAACTTCACTCACGGACAAGGGCATCTTGCCTATCACCCCTTAAGCGACAGATTCAACACCGGCGTGTTATTCAGCCACGATTTGATTTGAGCCTTTAAAAAACAACCCTCTAAGTCACCCAGATTTGATTTTACCAAATCGGCATTCAAGTGCGTCTGTTGCGAGTGAGTGTTTATATGTGTGGGAGTGTCTGCACACTCCTATAAGCAACTCAAAAAACCATTACAGTTGGGCACACACCTATCCACGTGAGTTTTAGCTGCTCCGATCTGGGCGAAATGAACTCTCCCTCACACTAATGAGCACAAACGTTCAGACATTTGCTGGAAGTACTTGCAGATTTTCGCCAAATAAGAACAACATGGATTATTAGATTCCTCTAAAAATCACCCAGAGTAGCCAACTAAACAGTGCGCTGACAAAACACATTCCACCCATCCGGTAAAAAAAGAACCCCCATAGAAGCAAAAACAAATAAAGTCCACATCTAAAGCAACTTGTTTCCCCATGATATCCCTCAATGCAAATAAACCTCCAAGAAGTGGAGGAAAAACCCTCTGAGTTGGTAACACTGCCCCCCACATCCTCCCACCACCATTGACCATTACCACCACCACCACAAACAACACCCCCCATCCACCCTCCCACGGTTACACAACCTCAGCGAGACCCAGAGGCGACTTCTTATATCCCCCAAACTAAACGTGGTGACGTCGTCTGGGGTCGGGTAGCCTCGTCAGCGCTTCCGTTCTTACAGGGGGGGTCCAAAGATGGTGCCCCCCAATCTACAACAGCATCGCCAGCTGTGGGAACTCAGAACTCGTCTTGGGGAGATGTGGGGGGGGGCGCTGGAGAAGAGAGATAGAGATGGAGGCTTGGGTCCTCACGTCCATCCCTCCGTGCGGCACCACGCGGGAGCTGCCACGGATTTCTACCGGCGACGACATCCCCCTGCCGCCCGCCTAGGAGCGGGCACACGTACCTGCCGAGGCGAGGGGCACCAGGCAGGTGAAGAGGATGAGCCAGCCGCAGGGAATCATTGCTGCCGTCCGCCTCGGGCCTGCTCGCTGTCCGCTGTCCGACGCTCGCTCTGCGCACTGCCGGAGGAGGAGGCAAGGGATAGCGGCGGGGAGAGCGAGAGGGAGAGGGGGAGAGGGACCGGGGAGAGGAGTGAGCTCCCTCGTGCCGTCTGCAGTTCCCTGAACGCTGCCACCACCTACGACGACAAAATCCGGTGCCGGGTGTCCAGACCTGGACAATGGGGTCTGGAGACTCTGGAGTCTGGATTCTAGAGTCAGGAGGACGGAGTTGCTGGAGTCGGGACACTGGAGAGAAGAGGCAGGAGCCTGGACTGGCAAAGGCTGAGTCAGAGGAGCTCACGACTACTGGTTCCACGGATTGGGAACTTAGACTAGGGGTTGGGGTGCTGGCGGTGTTTAAGCTATCAGCTGTGCAGGTGGTGCAAGTGCACAGTGGATCAAGGGCCAGAGAGATCTAGACGCCAGGTTAAGGGAGTTGGGGGGAGTGGGAGTGGGGGGATGTAGGGGGATTTGGACAGGCGGGTGGGGACCCATTTCTTTCCTCGCACAGGGGCCCTTGCCAGCAAGGCTCTGCCACTCTATCCTGGGAACTGGTTCTGGGGTCCAGTGTCTGGGTTGGGTAAGGGGAAATAGGGACTGGGCGCAAGGGTTTCAGGTCAGGGCATCATTGGGTCAATGATCGTACACACCACAGCGGTTGCAATTATACGCGATACATTTTTGTTTTTAAAAACTAAAACATCTTTCATTGAAAATAGTTTGGAAATGCGAGATAGATAAAAAAAAAATACGGATATCTCCTTTTATAAATAAATCCCACTATAGGTCACAGCATATTTATATGTAGAAAATAACAAAAAAATGTTGGAACCAGTTATTGTAATTGTGTATTTTTCCCACAGACATCTACAGCAATCTTGCGACTCGCATCTTCTCGGTATAAATGTTTAAATGAAAATAGAGACAGGACTGAGAGGGTGGTGACATTGAATAGCAAGTGTCTGCTTAACGATTGCTCAAGGTTATCGAAGCTGCAATCCCATATTTACCATTGTCAAAATAACACAAGCTGACATATCCATTGTCTTTATGATTATGTTATCAATGTTAACACGCACGAGGCTGATTTATAACTACGGAGCTATTTGCCTCTTTTTCCACATCTACTTGGCCATAAATGATAGCCCAATAAAGTGGCTTATCACGTGGAAATGTACAGTAGCCAAACACTCTAAAAGTATGTGATTCTAAATGGAGGGAAACACCGGAGGAATCCGTGAGAAAAATCCACGCGACCACGGGGAGAGAGAGACAAGCAAACTTCAAATATACAGCAGGCGTCAGGGCCGGGAATCAAATCCACGACCTCCTGTATATCAGGCGAGGGAGTTAACATCTCACCACCGCGGCGATTGACCTTGGTGGTTCATACCAGCTCCGTGCTGCGACTGCAGGGGACTGTGTATCGGTGGTGCCCTGTGCGTGCATTCACCGCTGCTGCTGTTATTGTTGTCCCCACAACAAGCCAAGCTGGTGACTCCATCAATTCCCCCTTTTAAAAGATTGTTTATAAGATCACTCAACTTACACGCCCCCCATTACCCCCCCACCCCACAAAAAAATGAAAGTAATCAACAAATATAATCTAGCGGTACGCACTAAGTAGCAGAAACCTGATTAGGCCAACTTTAAAGGTCGAATTGCATGTTGGAGGAATACGCGCCTTCGATAATTCTGATGCAAGATTACGCCCCAGATGTACCTTTGCAAGAACGGTTTCCCGTAAACTGCCGAAAAACCCGGGGCGGAGCGATTTTCCTCTGGAACTGGAGCCACGATTCCATCCCCACGGTCGATCCTCGCCAGAGAACGCTAGTCCAGGCAAAGCTTTCCCCAACCCTGGGTTTTCTCCGCAATTTGCTCCCCATTTAAAATACGAATTAACACCATGTTAATGGAGTCGATTCGAATGACGTTTGAAGTCTGTGTGACCAGGTATTCCACGTGTGTGTGTGCACGTGCGTTACGCCACGCGATGCAGACAAGCTGCTCGTCGAGGCAAGTGGCACATCTTTAACAATCATCGGGCGAGCGCAGCGTGGGATGACCGTGTAATTTGTATTTGAACGGGGAGTCAAGTGGTAAACGCCGCGGGCGGACAGGGAGAGAGAGAGACGGAGCGTGGCAGGTCGCGCCGACTGGAGTTCGGAAAAGCCTGGCGGCCTACGCACATATAAATGACTGGGTATCCAGCGCGCCCCTTGGGAGAGCACCTGCCTTCAATTAGCAGGGCTGGGCGAGCGGGAGGGGGGGCAGTGCTGCAATTATCGCGTTTATTCTGGCGGCGCTGCAAGCTGACAGGTGGTAACGGTGCGCCGACGGCTCCTGTGCGGGTAGGAGTTGTTGTGGCCACAGACATTTCTAGCAGAAACAAGTTGTGTCGTCACCGTAAACGGAGCCACCGACCCCGCCACCCTCGCTCGCTCGCTAGAAACAGAGCCAAGGTTGCGAGCGCGAACGGTTCAGGATCGCGTAAACGTTGCATTTTGTATTCGGGGGGGGGGGGGGGGGGTTTCAAAACCTTAACTTTATCTTGTTCAATATCTATTCTTGGTTTTGCGTCAGATGTTGATTTGTTTACGCGTCGCAAGTTTTCTTTGGCTGTATTTATCTAAACCTCAGGTTTCCCACGAAAGAGAGACTTCTGGTCTCAATGGGCTCTTAATAATAATAAATAGCAATTCTCAAGACTGTCAATTCACTGCTGAATTGAGGTATGTTGACCATACTTCACCAACAAAAATGCCCAATATTTATGGTGCGAAACGAAGGTGTGTTTAAGACTCACTGGAAATTCCCTAGACTCAAAGTGCCACGTTAGAGCCTCATTTTGCGTGAATGTATCTATTCGCTCCCCTCACGGTTACATTCCTTGCCACGATCTATAGTCGCGATTTAATTCAAGAACTTATTATAATTTTTTTTAAACACCACTGTAAACGTAGCGGACTCTAGTGGTTGGAGGGGGTCACACGAACCCATTGCATTAAACACATACGAATCTAAGAACATTGATCGTCAGACGTGTGATTTGATGCTCTTACCGTGAGCATCGAATCCGTTACGATGATGTACATGTGGACGTACGTGTACTTCATCGAAATGGAATCGGAAGACAACTTAAATAAAATAACTTTATCGGTACCGAGGCTCCATCAAGGCCCTATGGGAGGGCACGTGGCACAGTTTGGCGCCAGCTATCAAGAGTGCAGTCGTGTCGCTACAGTTCTCTACGTTGAGTACAATGTCTTTAAACACAACGGCGCTTTGGATCTCTAAACAAATTTATTCTGAACCGATTGCGCGTTCCGAGATTCAGTGGCGAATGGGACACACCCTGCAACTTGCAGTGGTCCAACAACGGGAAAGGGTTAAGGTCAATTGATACTGGTAGGAACCTCCTGGTTACACCAGCCCATAGGGGATTATTGTGTCCGTCCGTCGTGCATCAAAAAATGGGAGGGGTGGGGCTGGGTGGAGAGGGGAGGGTGGGGAGGGGCTGGTCACCCCGTGGTGCCCTTATAAAACTCAACGTTTAACCTACTCACGCCGGCTTGTGCCCGCCCTCACAGTCGGGCATATTTGCGGAATACACCACGCCGCCGTTGACCCTGGCCATTGACCGACCAACCAACGTTCCTACCAGTTCCCTCCGCAGGAATGTGTTTAATGGATACCTTGGTACACCCCGAAAGTCAGCTCGAGCGGTTAACGTAGCCCAGCGGTAGCCCAGCGGTAGCGCATTCGCCACTTGTTGCAGAGGTTCATGGTTCGAATCCAGCAGCCGCCACGATTATTACTCGCGAGATGTTGACTACCTCACCTGGTATGCAGGAGGTAGTGGGTTTGATCCCGATCACAACTTGCGTATATGTGGAGTTTGCATGTTTCTCCACATTGTCGTGTGGATTTTCTCTGGGTTCCTAGGGTTTTCCCCCCCTCCACACATTTAGGAATCAACATGCGTTTAAGAATATATATGCTATACATTTTCACGTGAATAGCCACTTCATTGAGCTATTATTTGTGGCTGGGTCGCTTCTGTAAAAAAATAAAAAGAGCTATATAGCTCAGTGGGCCATACATGGTAAAATTAAACAGAGCAGTAATAGTTTGTGTACGGCGGGTGTAATACTCGCGATAATACTACGATAGCGGATGTTAAAGATCCCACGAACGCCACCCAACTCATAGACTCTCACCACCTCCGCGTTTAAACCGACGACACAATTTGGCACGTGTTTTTCTAGTTGCGCACCCTTGGAGTGTGCCGCGCGTTTGGTGTAATGTTGCTTTTGATAAAAAAAAACACCTTGACGTCATTGGCAAGAGTCGGCCCTCACATTCCTGCGCGAGGGAAAAAGAGATAGCGAACTCAAAAAAGGAGGCGCAAATGATACAATTGGGATTATACACAGCGATCGTTGCCCCCTACTGGCAAGGTCTCGCTTGCGAATCCGACTATCCTGTTCTCTTGGACTCCTCACCTGGTTAAAACAAAATAATAAAACAAAAATTCCATTGGAATGCACCTCACATTTGCCAAAGCCTCAATACAGCCAAATGGCTTCAATGCGGAGTGAAACCGCTGAGCGCCATCATGCGCGGGGCGGCTGGTTCTGATCGCAGCAGCAGCAGCAGCCGCGTGCTCAGCAGCTCCCCATGGTAAGGGGGGCAGCACTTGCCTCCCCGAGGAAAAAAAAAAGGAACAGAATCTTTGGCCAAGCGATTCATTTCACCCATCGCTACCGCAGCAGCAGTAGTAGCGGCAGAAATGGCGCGTTAGTTGCCTTTGTGGCTTCATCGTGAGTGGCCAATTGCGTCCCGTGAACTTAGATTAGAGCTGGGTTAAACTTCTCCTTAATGAGGGCCGAATCGACTCTCAAAAACACTTTTGGTCGGCAGCCACGGGTTAGCAAAGACAAAGACCCTCCCACCTATAGCCTTAACAGACTGTGTTGGGGGTGCTGTTAGCAAGCATTTATGAAGTCCGGCACGGCGCACGAAGGGGTGGGTGGGCCAGCACCACGCCTGACCACCTTTGTCTCCTCAGTGGCGATGTTTACACACCACACCAGGTACTCATTTAAGGCAAAGTCGACCTAGGGGAGGTCCAGGACACACACACACGCATGCCTCAGCCACTTCTGTCAAAGCAAGAGGCCCATGTCAGACAGAAGAGCCTTGGGAGGGACCATAAACCTAGAAACACCGCATCTTTGCTCCATTGAGAATATTATTCTCCGATACCAAATTATTGCGGCTAAGATGCCTTCAGTAACATGGCCCACTTTACTCTTTCCTTACATCCCATGTACATTTAAATGCAATCTCAAGCTGTAAATCCCCTTCTGTTTACATGTAATAGGGGGAGTGGGGGGGTTGGGAGGTTAACCAGAGTACCCAGAGCAAATCCACACGACCGAACAAGGGCGGAGTCGCACACAAGGGAATCCAAAAGATGGGACCGCTATCCCACTTGCTGTGCTGCCACTTGACAGCCGTGGGTTTTGGGAGTTTCACGGATCTACGCGATCCGCCGACCCTTGCCCCCAAAGCGCCGGATCGCACGGCCGGGGCACCGTGCCGACCGGCGGTTTTTGGCCTTTGCTGTGCGGCGTTCTTTAGCTGATGTGGTATAACGAGTGCGAATGTTCAAGGGTTTCTGTGTTCCTCCTTAGCTATTATTAAGTGTAACTATTCACGTGCCAATAAAAAAAGAGTGGTCATCAGCAAAAATATATTTTTAATGTAATTCTCATCAGGCCCCACAGTGTTAAAGTTGCCGTCTCCAACTTCCATCCCCACGAGTCCTCATGCCTCCATATTCGTGTGCGATGAAGAATGGCCATTGCCCACTACAATCACCTATTATTAGATTTTACCTTTTAAAGCCAAACTGTGTTGACTTTCTGTTATTTTGTGCATGTGCGCCACTGGCAACGCAGCAGCAGCAGCAGCAGCGTCACCAAATAATTTGTTTCGTTTATATATTGTAAAGATGTGTATGCACGTGTACGCACTTTAAACATAACAATGATAGTAATTGCCTACATTATCTCGGGGAAAAAAAGTCTCAATGACTCTCCAGAGTGTTTCAGGAAGGTCCCAGCATTTGCGGGTGTCTGGAAAAATTCCTTGAATATAAACATTGCTCACATCACAACCTTCACAACATTTCCTCTCGGTTTTCAAAGCACCACATTGTGAGTGCGATCTCCGACCGTAAGCCAGTGCGAGTCTGGTTGTACCCCCCACACACCCCCCCACCATCTTCCTGCTTCAAAGGAGGCGGGGGGGGTCATTGCCTGGAATGTTAGCGTGATATATTTGAGGATCATAGGTCGGAGTTTTTGACGCAGGCGGTGAAACTTTGTCTGGACTTGTACCCACGACTGCCAATGCAGTCTCCAGATTATTCAGAATGGATTTGCGTGTCAATATCCTAATGCCCTCCTCCACCAGACGAAGGCCAATAAATAAAAGTTGTCACGTGAACAAAATTGCCATTTAACGATTGGGCACGACGTTTTGCTTCTAGTTACGACCAGCAATCGGAAATGTTCTAAAGGGTTGGGTCTTAAATAGGTGGTGTGAAGTTATCGGTGCTCATGGACGCAACTTGCCTGATGATAACAGCTGTAACTAGCAGCGAAACGTCCGTACCAAATTGTTAAACATGTTGCGAGATCGCTCTCCAGCAACACACGGTTGTGCTGAAGCAGTAATAAGTCGTCACGTTTGTTCAATCACTTGACAATTGTTATTACATTGGCTGCATCGGGTGGAGGAGGGTGTACGACACACATTTTTACTCACGGGATCCGACCGCAAAATCATATCGGGTCGCAAAAGCCTACGACGTGTTAAAATGCTGTTTTTCTAATTAATAAAATGAAAAAGCGATGCACATGTTGGAGGAAAGGAAAGCATGTAGAGAGAACCCATGCATACACGAGGGTACAACACTCAACAGCCGAGTCAGACACTCCATGTGGTGGAACAGCTCATCAGGGCCAAGAGTCTCACAAACACACGATCCACCAGCCCTCGCCTAAAAAAATTGCTCGATTTTGCCTGTAGGCTTTCCGGACCAATATTATCGAGCGTCATTCGTCAAAGCAAGCGAACACGCTGGACTGGTGTCAACCTTCTGGGTCCCATCAGCAAAATTGGGCTTGGTAAATGAATGCCGGATGAGCTCATCGCGACGGCCGTCCCCGTAGAGACGGGGGACGGACGATACTGCCAATGCCTCGGGTGGGGATCACGGCTGGACACATCTGGCCGAGAGCCGCTTGACAGGATGGCCCGGGTGGGTGGGGAGTGGGTGCCACAGAGTTAGGGAATTGGGGGTGGGGGGTAGAATGTGGGGGGGGGGGGAGTTGGGGACTTGGGCCTGGCTCCAAAGCTCCAGACCCCCCCTCCACCCCCTACCCCCCCCACTGTTTCGGCGTGCGGAAGCGATGGGGGCCCATTGTGGCCGCGAGCATCACTTTCACGATCAGAGCAGCTCCGGAAACGCCTGTCCAGCCCTCGAGCGGAGAGGAGAAATCCCCACGAGAAAAAGGAGGCGCAGGAAGAGGAGGAGGAGGAAGAGCGGCAGTGGGAGGAGGACGAGAGGAAGGAGGGGGTAGGAGGGGGTCACGGGACACGAGACGAGCTGACGCCACCACCCCCCCCTCCGCCCCCCATCACCGCGGAGAACGCCTGGGGCTGAGAGCCCAGCAGGGAGCCCTGGGCTACAGACCCGGTGGCCACACCGACACAGGGGCAGGGATCGGCCAGGGTTAGAGTTCGAAGAAAGTTCACGTCCAGGCAGAGGGATAGGGGTTAAGATGATCAGTAGGATAAGGGTTATCGGCATTGTTAGGGGAAAGGGAGCTGATTTTGTGAGCTTTACGTTTGGTTTCGTGGCAGGAGTTAATGTTAGGGCTGGGGGTCAGATTCATGTTACGGAGCCGATTTTGAGCTTAAGGTTCAGGTCGGTGGCAGGAGTTAGAGCTGGAGGTCATATTCACGTTACAGTTGACGGCAGGGGTGGGGATTATGGGATCCTTTGGGTTTGGGATTGATACCGACGCTTAGTGTTGGTGGTCGGGGTTAGGGCTAATGGCGGCGGGTTGGGTTGTGGTTTGGGATAGGGCTGGTGGTCAGAGTTAAGTTGGCGATAGTGGTAGCGGTTCGGGGTTGGGGTGACGCTTGGAGGCGAGGCCAGGCAGGGCTTTAATCTGGAAGTTTAGAGCCAAGGGACACATCTATATGGGGTTGGTGCAGGTGGGGTTGATGGATCACATGGAGATCGTCTTTTGCTTTGGGACTCCCAGTCGCTGTGCTGCAAGGATGACGACAGCACAAATCGCAGTACAGCAAATATCCGTGACGATATTTTGGTGTCATCCCCTCGCATGCGTGGGTTTTCTCCAGGCACGTTGGTTTCCTCCAATGCGCAAAACACTTAAACTTATAACAAATATAAATATTTCAATGAAGGGCCCTCGTTGCAATGAGTCGAGGCTCAGCGAGGCTTTTCTGGTTTAAAAAAAAATCACCAACTGCACTGCAAGGCTATACCCCATGTGTATGTATACCTGTCCGTGCGTGCAGAATTCTAAATCAGAGAAATTCGTCAATTTTCCACAGACGCACTTTCATTCTAACCGCCACGGTTCAATCCCTCAGCCGCCCAGGAACCCCTCACCGAGTCTCAAGACACATTTTCAGGAGGGTCCTGCACCGAGATGTTTTAGCCAATGGAGTGTGTGTTTGCCCGAGGGAGGGAAGGTCGCTAGCACCAATGCGTACTCGTGGGCGACATTCAAACATATTTACGAATTGGTTCTCATCCTGCTCGTTGTGGTGTCATCTCCCGGCGAGGTAGGAGGAGTCTCACGCACCAAATCGTCTCTGCGTGATGATCCACCAAATCCACCCTCTACGACGCCTTTCATTACGACCACGGAGTGAACACACTTTAAACATCGTATTGCATGTATCATATTGTGAGAACAAAGCCCTTTGCAAACAATGGTGTTGACATTGTACTTTGATTAAGGTAAGGCCTCGTTAATTATGGCAAGGCCTCGTTTGTAAGCCACGTGGTAGGGCGACAGTCACGTCACCCTGCAATCAGAGGAGCTGAGGAGCAAAACGTTCTTGATCAACAAAAGGGGTTTTCTGCTACTCAACAGCTTTTATCAGTGCCACAATTCACATGCCCATTAAAAAAAATGGTTATTAGAACATAACATTTAAAAAAAAAATGTTCTCAGACCCCATGGTGTAAATAAGTCAGAATCAGAATTTTGATATAAACCGGAGGAAATTCGAGGAGGTATTAAGCAATTTTTCATAGATGACCAGTAGCAGCTCTCCAACTCCGAATATCCACTCAGTCTCTCCGATCGAGAGGATAATCAGAACATTGACGGGCCACTGGGCAAATCTCCTTTTATCAATGTAGGATTAAAGATGCAAGCCACAGTCGTGCGGATGGAGCCGTGCAACTCAAACCACCGACCACGTCGTAAGCCACAGTAGTCTGCGTGCCTGCAGCAGAAGAGGCGCAGCAAAGCTACACGATCTTTCTTGTCGCCCTCTCGTCGCTAGCAGACCTCGACATTGGCAGAGCTCTTGAACATATTTCCATTCGCAAGAATAGCAGCATGGGCTTTGAAGAAGGGTCATTGCCCCAAATGTCGTCTATTTTATGTTTGTTTCTATTGAAAGTCACAGGGTTATTGACGAATGTGTTGAGGTTTGTGTGTGTGTGTGAGAGAGACGCTCAACAGGATTTGCTGGGGAATGAAACTTGTCATTCCGAAATAACGGCGATGTCTCAACATGATGGGGCAGTCACGTGGCATGACCGTGTTTAAAGTAGGGGCCATGCAATAACTCGGTGAGGGGGGGGGCAGAGATTGGGGTAGGGGGACGGTGGTTCGACACGCTGAAATGCGAGACGCATTTTGAAGTGGTCCAACGTTTTCCGCCCTGAAAACAGGAAAACAAAAACCTCGACCCTTGGTTGGGTAAAATAAAAAATGCAGAAGAATGATCACGCAAGATGCAGAACACATGGACGCATCGAACAGCGGCCTCACGGCCAACAGACAAATCAGGGATTACAGCACCCTGATATGCAAATGACTAATGACTAGTTGCTTCGATGTAGTTTTCTCGTCGGTGATGGTGTTAAACTGGGCTTAACTGCTCATTAAATATGTTCTTAGGTACCGTCGCTGTCGTGGAGAGGCGGGGCGGGGGGGGGGTCATTAAAATATTTTCTGGAGCTCAGCCCCGGACAGTTGCAATTAAAACAAAGCCCCAGAGTTACATATTTTACCAGCATTTTTTGGACTTGACTCTTAAGAATTTATAAGTGGGAGCCCCCCCCACCTTCAGTAGGGGAGGGGGGCTCGGTCCCCTCTAGTTTCGGCCCAACTCCTTGATAGACGTCACCAACACTACGGCAACGGATCATCCCGCGTGGGACTCTGCCGCTCCGAAATAGGACCCCCATCTCGAAATGCCCCACACCGCCCCCTCGGAAAAAACATAAACCAGCAGGAAATAACCATTTAGGTGACCACGCATTTGACCCCGAAAATTACGTCAAGTTACAAAGTGGCGTTGTTTTTTCATCGTCTGCGATCCCCCCCCCCTCCCCTCAAACGTCCTGAGGGGGGTCCTGTTGCGAATTAGGATTTGACCTCTCGAGTGACCTTGCATTTGACCCCAGAGCCGAGGTCAAAATTTCAAAAGTTCTAATTTTCTCGGGCTCATTCGTCATGAATAAAATCTGCATGGACAACATCGTGGCTTTAGCCCAGTGGCAAGATGGCTACGTTAATCATCGTTCACTCAGAATGAGCGATGTTACGTAGCTAAAGGCTCACAATCCTACGCACGATAATGAAATAAGGAGACAACGGAGGACAAATTGAGATCTGGACGGCCTGAAGTAACAAGCTAGCAACCCTGCCCATTAAAGGAGCCTCCACACTTTGTCAGTAAACTTGACAGTGCTTAGAAATGCGCACACGTAGAAAAGGGCGCACGAGCGAATACCGATGGGGAATACTCACGTCTTGCCTCGCGCAGGTACACAGCGTAGCAATCTGTTTTTTTACTATTACACGTATCCAACTATTACACGGAAAAATATAAAAGTATTTATTTCGCAAGCCATCAGCATTGTTTCAAGACGAGCAAAAATCTGGACCGGATTTGACATTCAATGTCTCATCAGCAGTCATGCTCGCTTGAATCAATGTTGGTGAACCGTCGATCTGACAGGCAATGACACTCTTTTTATGATACGAGTGCATAGTTTGACGTAAAATTAATATTATAAATACCCAAACATAATCTTGGGCGACGTACATGAGAAGCAGATGTTGTCTGCTCACTTATTTTATCTAGGTTTCTCCACGACGACGGTAAAAGTTAGAGACTTTATTTTACAGAGCACTTTTCTTCGTGTAAAAATTTCTTTAAAAAAAAAACACCCTCCAGAGATCTGGGCATCGGTACCGCGATTTATAGCGACACATTGGAGGGGGGGGGGTTTGTAGCGATCGTGAAATCATGTCACGTGACCCCGGAAGGACACTCTTTATTTTGCCACGCACAGGTATCAGAAGCAGCCTGTGAAGAGCTCCCTTTAAACATGAAGGGACTACCGCTCGGTAGAAACATTGAAGCGACGGTCGAAAAAAAACAACTGCGCACTTCGTCATTATAGCCAGGCGTTAATGTCTCACTCGAAAAAATTTCTGAACGTTGCTAGGCTTGGAATAGGGATATTTGGCGTAAGGCACTACAACTAGGATACGGGCAAGCCTCTTCATAACAACCCTTGTTATTGTTCCTGATTCAAATTTATAAAACGAGGCAAAATAAGATTTTTTAAAAACACCGCGAGATGGAAGTGGCATGTTGAGCTGATTCCCAGAACAGGGTTCAACTTATAACGAGAAATGTACATCATAAACGCAGCTTCAGGGCCATTGTTTGCACATTAGCTGACTGTGCGTTTGAACGCTGCAGAGCAATGGTCATTAAACAAAGTAGTGAGTTTATTTGAAGTAAAGGGCTGTCTCCCTGGCGACAGTAATGTGTGATGATGTTTTTTCCGTTTGTCGTCTTGAGCCAGTGGTGAAAATTCCACATTCCTATGGGCGAGGCTAGTCTATAAATGAGAGGAAAAAAAGCATGCATCATCATAATCCACCCAGACTTGGCCACAATGAAACAATTGAAACTCTAAAAATAAACATCGTGACTCCATAGAATGCAGAATTATATATTTTTATTCGTAGTTATACATATAAAACGTTAATGTGACAATACAATTTTTTTTCAATTGTACCATTCATCAACATTTTGGTCAAGAATGACATCTGGTTGGAAAAATACGCATTCACTTTGGTCAAAGGTGAACGGGCTTTCAGTTTGGTTTTCCCATAGGAATGTGGAATTTCCACCAACGTCTCAAGACCATGATCATGCTTAGCATCATCTCTGGAGTCGCTAAAGTTACAACCAAGTTGTGACAAGGCATTACGTGAACTGAAATCACAGCAGTTGTCCTGTGGAAACAGGTCCATGCAACAGGAACGTGGAGTTTTCACCATCAAGACCATCATCAACAACTCTCTGGGGCCAATAAATTGGAGCAATTTTGTGATACTGCACTACTCTCTATATGTGGTTGTCCTGTGGAAGACCTGTCCCTGGCATAGCAACGTGGAATTTCCGCCACCGGCTCAGAGCCGCCCCAACACTCATTTTAGGATAGACAACGTTAACACTCGTTTGAGCCGAGACGAATACTTCATTTGACTATGGACTTGCCCACATTTCAGGCTGAGTGGACCACGAAGAGGCACGTGCTGCACGAGCACCGGGTCGCACCGCAGACAGGCGGCGCTTCAGCGCCCGCACCATCGACTCGCCGCCGCTGCCGCCGCCGCCGCCGCCACCGCCGCGCAAGAGAAACGGCCACGGCAAGGAGCTGGGCCACAGGGACGAGCAAGACCCCGGTGCGACGTGGGCAGGACACGTGGTGCGAGTGGACAAGAGTGGGCACTACGTGGGGGCGGCGTGTCAGGATTCTGCGCCAGTGTACAGTTACTCTCGTCTGGACAGGCCCTAGCAGTGGCCCTCGTGCGCACGTGTAAGTAATGAGGCACGCTCCGCGACGCGACGCGCCGCGCTACGCCACGGCCCCCCCCACCGGCCTCCCGCTATGGTCCGCAAAGCTAAACAAGATAGATTTTTTTTTCACCCTTTCTGCATTTTTTGGTCTGTAAAATTTTCTTTGTCTGTACAGGTCAATGGAATGTTTTCTACTAAACAGTTTGATAAATCAGAAAAAAACATAGATCTTCATTACCTTCAATTTTCTTTGTCTGGGCAGCTAAACAACTAATTTTTTTCTGCCCTGTAAGGCTGTAAGGTTTTATGCGCGTCTGTGTTTATGCGCGCCTGTGTGTGCGCGTGTGTAAAAATCGACGTAGCCTAAAATGAGTACCGGTGCGGTGTGTAAACATCGCCACTGGGGAGACAAAGACGGCCGGGCGTGGTGCTTGCCACCCACCCCCTCGTGTGCCGTGTTGGTCTTCATTAGGTGCTCGCTAACAGCACTTGCCCCAACAGTCTGTTAAGGCAAAAAAATGTGATCTTTGTCTTTGTTTTGTTAAAGTATGCACGTAGATACAATGTGTAGGATTTTCCAAGAAAACTATAAAATCTTATCTATTACACCTTCAAGTGTGGTGTTTATGCTGGCCCCTTGGCATTTTGGGCCTTTGGGCTGTGTGCACTGCAAATGCGATGCTAAAAAACAAATATGCATCATGTATGTATGTATACAACATAATTACAATCTGACCGCATCTCAAGATCCTGCATAAAATAGGGGAGCACGCACTTCATAGGGACTATTGGAAGCAAAGAGGGTTTTTTTGTGGGAGGCTACAGGATGCAGATGGCACAGAAATGTGCAATTAAATATATTTTAGCGACCAAATATGAATTAGCGTCGGATTCAGTAAGCCTGGCGACGGGGACGAGTGTCGAAACAAGTTCAGAGTTTGCTTGTTTTGAAACAATGCTGCTGAAATGATGCACTCTCAGAAGGCCATGTGGATGATGGGCCGTGTAAGGAATGCTTCTATTTGTTTTTTTTAATGAGACCAATACGAGGCTCAGTTGATGAGACACTGCGTGTCGAAACTGCTCGAGTTTGCTCGTCTTTCAACGTATTGTCGGTGCATATACAACATTACGAATAATTAATCATACAACCTGGATTCATAAATTGCCTCCAGTGCGATCTCTCACGTGGCATGTAGCGAAGGGGCATACACTTGGGGAAGAGGTGATGATAGCAAGAGGGCCGAGCAGTGGAAAAGTGGAGAAACTGGAGAGGGTTGGACTGTAATGCATGGGTCCCCTCGGGCGTGGGCAGAGGGGAAAATGAAAGTTTAAGTTTCGTCTTCTTGGTTCTTTCGGTAAAGTCACGTAGAAGGGAAATAATAAAATAATAAATCTAAAACATTATAAAACACAATTCTCACGACGTTTCGGCCACAACGCAAGCAGCCGTCCTCAGGTGCTTGTGTTGTGGCCGAAACGTCGTGATAATTTATTTTATTGTTTTATTTTTATTATTTTATTATTTCCCTTCTACGTGACTTTACCAAAAAAACCAAGAAGATGAATCCCTGCAGTCACGAAAGCTTTAAATCGAAATGTAAGTTTTGTGCTTAAGGAGTGAGATGGAGTTAATATTATAGACCACTTTGGGGCGCGGGGGCTGAGGAGACATCTTAGACAAGAGGGGCAGCAGAAGAGAAGAAGTGACCACCTGCAAACTGGAGGTAAACTGCGGGCTTTGCCAAGAAATCATGGGCCAATTGGTGGGTGGATTCGCAGTGGAGTTGGAGAGTATTGTGTGCAGTGTGGAATTGATAAAAAATAAATTCCCAAACAGGGCCGTCATGAATCATTAACAAAAACCTTCATCATTTTTAGCCATGTCAATTGACCGGTGAATAAAGAATTGCCCACGCCATCTTGGCCAGGGGAGTCATTTGACAATATTTCACCGTTTGTTTAGTTTGTTGTCCTTCCCCCGCACCTCCGATTAAGACGGTTGGCTACGTGCAGTGCAAAGTACTCGTTTGATCAATTCCAGAGCGATGACGGTCAGCATCAACACCGGGGCAGATGTAGATGGTCGAACGCGCGTGGCGCTTACCACCACAGCGACATCGCGCCCTGCCGCCGCCCCCAGTGATCTGCGGACCTTAATAGGTGCTCACCAACAGCTGTTCCCCACAGAACGTTTAAAAAGGCGTTGCGAGTCGAAGGGTGCTCCGTGAACAAACGGCGCGTGCCTGTGCACGCACGTGCCGTCGGCCCTTATTTAGGAGCTGGCTTTCGAGCGGGGATAATAGCGTGTATAATAACGGCGATAAATCAGAACACGCGGCCTGTGCCTGCAGTCTGCGTGCGAACACAGCCGTGCTGTGCATGAACTCAGCTGTGCGCATACGCAGGTGACATGGGCCCCGAGGCAGCGCGTTCACCGCTTGTTGCAGAGGTTCGTGGTTCGACCCCGAGCGGCCGCCCCGGTTATCACCGCGGGTGTAATAACCACGATAATACCAGGGTCAGGATCGCAACCCACGACCTCCTGCGTTACCAGGCGAGGGAGTTAACATTTCGTCAAAGAGACGCTGCGCGCCGCGGGAGTAGAGTCGAGGATGTAACGAATGGCGAAAGAGCAAGGAACGGGAAAAGGAAGGGAAAAGATAGAGAATTGTAAATAGGAGGAAAAGGATGCAAAAAGAGAGGAGAAAAAGGGGGAGCCGAGGGTCAGGAGAGATGAGGATATGAAGGAAGAAGCTGCATCAGGGCCTCGACGCTGCTGCATTGAGCGCCGTCCGTTTCCACAGTGCGTGGTGGCGGGGAGAGGCGAGGGATTTGGCATGGCCACACACAGAAATCACGTGACTTACGGGAGGCTTCAGCTGATTTAGGAGACGTAGGAGTGGATGATTTAATCTCTACCAGTTTCTCGCTTTTATAAAAAACCAGATGATTCGCATCGTGTGCAAAGGGCATCGTGGCGTTTGCGATATGCCCCAGAGTTTGGTGATGAGAGACATCACTGTGTGTGTTTTTTAAGCGGGGGTGGACAAACACTTTGGGAAAAGCAAACATTGTCCGGAAACAACACGAGTACCGGGCCACGCGCGTCAAACCACGACGCGCGTCCCAGCACGCGAGGCAGGCGGAGCGGAGAGACCCCGCGAGTAATGGAAGAGAGAGGCTCTCACGCACCCATCAAGTTAACTTTTTTGAGGCAACGGGCTTTTCTCTCACGTACACGCATGTTGAACTTCTTTCACACTGCACTCATCGTAGCGACCAAACCAATCACAAGACCCCGACGTACGTACGCGTGCAGACCTACGGTCACACCACTACTGGAAGAGGGTCTCTTCCCCACACTGTGTGGATCCTGGTGGGTTATTTGACCATACTTTACCGCAGTCAATCGTCACGGTGGGTTTGTGAAGCTAGACGGGGTGGGGGTAGTTGGGGCGGAGCAAAGATGTGGAATGACAGAAGCACAGTCCAACTTTAGATGTGGATGCACTGCCGTCTGCTCCCCACAACGTAGCCATGCACCCTGTCACCTGTTTGGGCATCGTGGTCACCCATCAAAATGCTATCCAGGCTCAAGCATGCTTGGCTTTTGAGATCCGATGGGATTGGGCGTATTCCTTCTGGGTTGATTTGGTTGTAAGCCAGACAAAGACACCAAAAACAGGACTCTGACCCACGATATCTTCACAAAACAATGACACACTGATCCACCCTATGCAGACACGCTGATCCACCCTATGCTTGCTGACACACCGACCCTGGTACTCAAGACTCTGCTGCACAGATATTTGACACAAAGCTTTTACACAAGCACTTGACACACACACTTTGAAAATTCAACACGTATGTTTGGGGCCGTCCATAAATGACGTCCCGCACCTGGGGGGGGGGGGGGGGTCAGACATTTGTGACGACGGGGGGGGGGGGGGGGTTTGAGAAATGTGACGTCACTTAAAAATGCGCAACTTTTAATAAATATAGAATTGTTGTAACACTAATTTTGATTAATTTTCATTATTAACTATTTGATTATTTAAATTTACTAAGGTCACCTTTTATTTATTCCATGAAGGAGCATTTTGCTTCTCCATGGGAGAATGGAGAAGCATACATTTTGATTTTTTTTATGATTATTATATTATTAAACATTTTGATTCTAATGATTCTACCATGGCTTTTCATTCTGTGGAATGAACATATGATTGTTATAATTGTAATCTGCATTTTGCTTCGTTCTACTACAAAGTTTCAAGTATTTTTTTTATAGTTATAATTACTTTTAATATTTTATAATTATAAGATAATTTCAATATAATATTCTGAACATCTGCAGTTTTAATTAGACGTTGAATATTTAAGTGAATTTTATGCTAAATTTAAGTTTTCCAACGCCTCCTTTTTAATACGTGTTTTCGCCTGCAACATCAGAGTGCAGCGCCACATTAAATTCGCACTACAATGACAATAGTTTAAAGCGATTTGGAGCATGTTTATTTTAAAAATGGAATTATGGTTTTGGGGGGGGGGGGCAGAGCTTTGTGACGTCATATTTGAGGGGGGGTCTGACTTTGTGACGCCGTGTGACGAGGGGGGGGTCAAAAATCGTCCAAAATCGCGTGACGTCATTTATGGACGGCCCCTTTGTATATCACTTAACGAAAGCAGCCACACATTGACAAGGACTCCCCTTTAGCCTGATGGAGTGCTGCTGGATGGAGCAAGTGTTGTCGGCGAGTGCCTATTAAGGTTGGTCGTGCATACTTGATGATGATGATAATGATGCACAATTTTTTTTAAAAATATCTCCGGTGTGCAACTGTGGTCCCCCAGAACGGACCGTGGAACATAACGCGACTCAATACCGGATTCAGAAAGACGAAGCAGGAGGCATCATCATCACCATCACAGCAAAGAAGCACCACTACTCCTGACGCAATCGCCTGGCTCATCATCCACCACATTGTAACATTATAGTCGTTGATCTAAATCCACATCAGCCAACGGAAGAAGCCCCTCCGATTAGCACGATTGAGCTACGTACGGTGCGAACAAAGTTCAACATACATACAAGCAGGCGGAGGAGTGGTTAGCACCATGCGCGCACAAGCCACTTTGGGTCTATTACTGATGTTAGGTTTAATTAATCCACAACTACTCTAAATACGATGCTCATGTTAGGCGGAGTCAACGTAGGGTCGCGGGGTGGACTCCATATCGGTTCCGACAGCAATTTACACAGATTCTGTGCATGACCAGAAAATGAAATCCGGTTTTGCGGGACGGTAGTGTAGTGTACTGTACAAATCACACCACCACAACACCACGAATACACCACCAATACTCACTACAACACCACTAAAACAGAACCACTCCCCACCACCAATACAGCACCACTCCCCACCACAACACCACCACCACACCACTAACACAACACCACTCCCCACCACAACACCACCAACACAACACCACTCCCCACCACAAACCACCACTCCCCACCACAACACCACTAACACAACACCACACCCCACCACAACACCACCACCACTAATACAGCACCACTCCTCACCACAACACTAATACAACACCACTCCCCACCACAAACCACCACTCCCCACCACAACACCACTAACACAACACCACTCCCTACCACAACACCACCACTCCCCACCACAACACCACTAACACAACACCACTCCCCACCACAACACCGATTGAAAGTTGGCCTATGACCCAACCACCCGGAACGCGCCCAGACCTCGCAAGCTCAGCCGGTCTGGGCCTGTGCGTCGCTTGGGGTGTTTGCGACCAGCGCGTGGCGCCAACAGGGTGCCACAGCTTGGCTACGTACGGCGCGAAAGAAGTCCAACATTCACGCGTACAGCCGGCACTGGCCAGCATGGCAAGGTCAATAACCCCTCCACGACCCGCAACTACGTGGGGGCGGGGAGGGTCGCTCATCCATCCATCAGTGGAGTGATCCATAGGGAGCGGTGGCTACTACTACGACTACAATACTAACTGTGCGCATATGCACAGCGCGAGTTGGACTTTTAAATGGAACAGCAAGGGGTTCGCGTGCAGCAAGAGGAGGGGAGTGGTGGCGGTGCGACTCACATCGCCTCCCCTCGTGTCGTCTCCAGTGCCTCCCCTCGTCGCCTGTGCTCCAAGTCGCGGTCGTCGCGGTCGTCTTCCCCCACGCGTCTCCTCGCCACTGCGTTTCGTGAGCGAGTGGGAGCGAGGCGCCCAGATTTTAAACGGATGCGGGGGGGAGGGAGAAGGCGGGGAGGGAGAGAGGAGGAGGGCGTGCAATGATGATGTGGAGCGGTGGCGCAGTGGTTAGCGCAGTGCGCTGCGAACATCGCGATCCGAGTTTGACTCCCACTCACGGCTTGCGCTGATGATGTGGAGCGGTGGCGCAGTGGTTGGGGCAGTGCGCTACGAACCCTGTGATCCGAGTTGGATTCCCACTCACGGCTTGCGCTGATGATGTGGAGCGGTGGCGCAGTGGTTAGCGCAGTGCGCTGCGAACCCCGCGACCCGAGTTGGATTCCCACTCACGGCTAACGTCGGTGACGTATATCTGAACCGGTTCTGGCTCTACCCTAGGTGGACTCAACCTTTAAATGAGTACCCGGTGCGGTGTATAAAACGTCGGCATTTAGGGAGACAAAGGCAGCCGGGCGTGGTGCTGGTCATCCACCGACTCGTGTTCCGTGCCGGTATTCATAGGTGCTCGCTAGCAACACTTGCCCCAAACTGGTCTCTGAGGCTAGAGGGTGTGGTGGGGGGCATATTTGTCTTTGTAATGGTGTGCGCGATGGGAGAGTGTCGGATGATGAGCGTGTTCATCACCGTGTGTGGGACGTCGTGTGTGCGTGGGGGAGGCTCGTGAAGGACGCTGATGCTGCTGCTACTGAGCAGTTGGAGGCAGTCGCCCTCCAGCAGCAACAACGGAGGGCAGAGCGACAACAACGAGCGGCTAAGATGCTGCCGAGTTGGCAGAGTAGGGGGGGGGCACAAGCTGGGTGCATCTGCCAGCTATCTCGGTCAGTCAACCCGTGGCACCTGGGTCTGTTCCGTGACCTCCTGCCAGCGGGCGTTCGACGCTTCACGTGGCCTCAAGGTGCACATGGCATGGCACAAGCGCCGTCACCGCCACTTCGTGGAAAAACGGCGGTTGTTGTGAGTTGGTGAATGAGACGGTGCGAGTGATTGTATGCGTGTGATGATATTGAGATGGTGCAACGCAACACATTCCTGCGTTGTGAGCTGGTAGGAACGTTGGGTTGCTCGGTCAATGGCCAGGGTCAACGGCGGCGTGGTGTATTCCGCAAATATACCCTCACTCTGAGGGCGGGCACAAGCCGGCGTGAGTAGGTTAAACTTTGAGTTTTATAAGGGCACCACGGGGTGACCAGCCCCTCCCCACCCAGCCCCACCCCTCCTACCCACCACCCAGCCCCACCCTCCCAACCCAGCCCCTGCCCTCCCCACCCAGCCCCTCCCTGCACGACGGACGGACACAATAATCCCCTGTGGGCTGGTGGAACCAGTGGGTTCCTACCAGTAGTAGTGAGTGTGTATTGATGAAGAGCGAGTGATGGGATGTGTGAATAGAGGGTGTGTGTGTGTATGATGCATTGCAGAGTGCGTATGTTTGCTGGCCCATGAGCTTAGAGACAGATATTTCACTTGTCGTTACCACCTGGGGTCCCATAACTTTCACGGTTCCAACTTCTTTACGACCAATAACGGTGAATTATGCCGTAGCTATTTGAAATGAGTGGGGTTACCAAATTACGCGCTCTTAATCTGCATGCCAACTCATTGAAACTAAAGTTTTTCGAGCTCACGTGGTTATCAATTCTTGCTCCGGCCCATGCGTGTGTGCATGACGGTCAGAATCAAAATCTTTATTTATACCGGCAGGATCCGATGAGCTAGAGAGCTTTGTTTCTCTCTCACAAATATCCAGTAGGGACGTGTCTGAACGTTAGAACAAATAAAAAAAAACACGATATGAGTACAAAGTATAATGTGCCGTCCATAAATGGCGTCACGCACCTGGGGGGGGGGGTCAGACATTTGTGACGATGTGTGACGAGGGGGGGGGGGGGTTGAGAAATGTGACGTCACATAAAAATGCGCAACTTTAAATAAATATGGACAACACGTTCTACTTAATTAAATAGACTTTTTAATAAATGTTTTCTCCTACAACATCAGCGTGCAGCGCCACATTAAATACGCACTACAATGACCATAGTTTAATGCGATTTGAAGCATGTTCATTTTTTTTAGGGAGGGAGGGCAGAGCTTTGTGACGTCATATTTGAGGGGGGGGGGTCTGACTTTTCGTGACGCCGTGTGACGATAGAGGGGGGGGATCAATCGTCCAAAAATCGTCCAAAATCGCGTGACGTCATTTATGGACGGCCCCAAACGCGGATGGGCACACGCAACGGAAGTAGTCACAAGCACGGAGCAGTAAACACGCCAACGCAGCGCCAACGCTGGCACGTGATTGGAACCGTTGGGCCAACGTTCCATGTTTACTGGCTCGTCCCCTTACCTGTTATTTGGCTAAATGTGGATGTTTGCCTTTGTTGTGGCAACGTATGTTTGGACGTGGAGATGACCAATACCAGCGGTGTCAAGATCGGCCTCTGTGGAGGAGGCTCGTGAAGGACGCTCCTGGACAGGTGGAGGCAGCCGCCCTCCAGCAACAGCGGAGGAGCGACGCTCACAACAACGAGCAGAGCGCCGGGCGAGTAAATCGCAGCAAGTTGACACAGTAGGGGCGTAGGCGGTGCATCTCTGCCAATCGTCTCGGTCAAATCACAGCACCTGGGTCTGTCCCGTGATCTCCTGCCAGCAGCAGCGAGCCTCTGACACTTCAGGTGATGGCCTCAAAGTGCACCTAGCCTGGCACAAGCGCTGTAGTGACGTCAACACCACGTCGGAGCGAAATGTGGCTGCTATTGTGCGTGGGATTTACGCGTGATGGAGTGTGCAATTACGTACTTGATGGAGTGTGCGACTGTGTTGGCATGTGTGAGCGATGGTGTACGTTTGCCAAAATGTAATGGAATACGTAATTGTGATGGTGTGTGTGTTAGTGTGCATGTCATATTGTTTCACCGTAATATGCGTGCCTGGCCACGCAAGTTCAATTCCCGCTCTTGACCAACACCAGTGACGAATATCTAAACAGCTCCTGTGCCTCCTCGAGATTGATTCAACCTTATTTTAATACCTGCTGCAATAAACATCAGCACTGGGGAGACAAAGGCGGCCGAGCGTAGTGCTTGCCATCAACCCCCTCGTATTGCCATTCCGGCCTTAACAGCACTTGCCCACCCAACACTCTTGTTATAAAGGCCATACGGGGAGAGATACGGCATGTCTTTGTGTGATGGAAGGGTGTGTGCCGAATTGGATGTGCGCGCGTGTGATTTTGTGTGCGCGTGTAACGGCGCGTATGATGATGTGATGGATTGCACACGTGTGCGCTAGCGACGGGGCGTGGGTGCTGGAATGTGTACGTGCTAGACGGCTGTGTGCGCGAGACGAAATATATCTTAAACAGCGCTCGGTCCTACCCGATGAGACCAAAGGGGGTGGGGGGGCTTTCCTTTGTTGTGGGTACGTCCGTACATGATCGAGTGCAAGCTGAAACGCCAGTGCAGTGCGCGCGCGATTTAGGGTGCACGTCGATTATTTTTGCACGCTTCCATGACTGTGCAATCGCCACTGCATATTTGCAGAACGTGTGCAGCATTTGTGCCTGCCTATGGTTGCACGTTTTGTGTTTGGCAAGTAGTGTGTGTGTGGCAATGTTTATTAGGTGGTTGCTACCAACAACATGCCGTGGCCTTTAAAGTTATACCGGGAATTCTTGGATTTGTAAATTGGTGGCAGAGTCTGCGCAAGGAAGAACCACAGAGAAGTGGGAAGTCAGTTGCTCGATGAGACGGCGCCAACAATTGCCAAAGCTCTCGGGTCCTCTATATATATTAAGGTACTGTGGGCCAATTAACGAGTTTTTTATTTGTGGGAGGAACCAGGACCTGGAGTAAACCAACGCGTTCAAAGGGGGAAACGCTATCCCAGAGGCGGAACAGGTGGATCCACTGTTGCTTAACCTCATTCTCCTCGGGAAGTTTAGCAACATTTTTTTCGATCCAACAACCCTCGCCTCCAGTGGGCGCACCGGTGGCAAGATGTTAACTACCTCGCCTGGTATGCAGGAGGTCGTGGGTTTGTTCCCGACCGGCTGTATATTTAGAGTTTGCATGTCTTTGTGGTCGCGTGGAATTGTCTCCGGGTCCTGCGGGTTTTCCTTCCACATGTAGACTCAACATGCGTTTAGAGTATTTGACTGCTATACATTTCCACATAAGCCATTTCGTTGACCTATCATTTGTGGCCAGGTGGCTTCTGAAAAAAAGCTATATAACTAAGTGGGCCTTACCTATCAGAATAAAAAGTTATAGTTCATGCATTGCAGACCATGTGCATAATAGCAACCACCACCCAGCTACTTGTTGGCATCTGTAGGGATATTTCCAATGTTGTGATTAATGCGTATATATATTTTCATTTTAAGGCCAGTGTTTACAAATGCTTGAGTATTTGTAAATCTTGCTTGCTGCACCACTGCCAATCCAGAAGCATCACAAACTGTTACTAACGTCACTATCGCACTTTTCCCGATCAAAATTGGCTTCACGTGGCATGGGATCACATCACTATTGTTCGCATAATAGAATATGAATTCGATCCAAAATATATACGAAATGGTCATTAGAAATCGAAAACGGATTCTTAGTATCCAGGCCTGTTGCGTATTAACATCGGTATTGAGATCCGGGCAGCTGTCTGCAGTGTAGAGCTGGGTGAAAACGTCTGTGTTTGGCTTAGCATGCGTGCGTGTATATGCCACAGGCATCTGTGCCAGCAGCCACAGGGGCCTCAGACTTGCTGCACAGATATCAGTTATTGTTGAGGGGGAAAAAAGTTAAAACAATAACAAATTAAAGCCATGGGAGAAATACAAGACACGTGTAATTGTTATACTTGAAATTCACTGCACATGTATACGCATGTGTATTCACGTGTGTACAAAGACCCCCCGTATAGTCTAAACAGACTGTCCGGGCAAGTGCTGTGAGCACAGATGAAGGCCGGCATGGCACACGAGGTGGTGGGTGGCCAAAAACCATGGCCGGTCGCCTTTCTCTCCCAAGTGGAGATCTTTAAAGTCGACCTAGGGTTGGCGGCTCAGGACCGGTTCAAATATTCACCAATGGTATCAGCCGTGAGCGGGACTAATTCGGGTCGTTGGGTTCATAGTGCAGTAAGCTACCTGCTACACTACCCGCTCCACGTGTGTACGCACGCGTAGACCACGGGACGCCAAACATGCACATATGGTGTGCACGCGCAGTGCAAGGGTGGTGTGCGTGTTAAGTGTGTGATGTTTTTGATACCGCGGCCACCTATACATCAGGGCGTCTCAGAGCACTTTGCATCACATCTCATCTCAATACATTTGAAAGGGCACCCCCCAGTGACAGCCGTCCCTGTGTGGCACAAGGCGCGATTATTGCCGTGTAATTTGTCAAGCGTCTTTGAGACATTTGCACACACACTGTGTAAGTGTAGGAAACAGGATACGATACCACTTGTGTATGGATGCATGCATACACATATGTGTTTGTGCAACAGTGGTTAGCACATTACCCTACGAACCCTGGCGACCCGTTTACAATTCCTAGCCACGGTCAACATCAGTGGCAAATGTCTGATTTGGTCCTAAGCCTCCCCGAGGTGGCATCAAACACGAGTACCTGCTGTATTGTGTAAACATTAGCACCGAGTAGAAAAAAAAGCGGTGGGGGTGCGGGACTGGCCACACCACGCAACAACGGCCTTAGTCGGCACCCGCTAACAACATTTTCCACAACAGTTTGTAAAAGGTAAATGGTGTATTTTTTTTATTTGTCTTGGTTTTGCACATACACGTTTGTCTGTGTATGCGAGTGTATGCAAGTATATGCGTGGATATGTGCGTGGCTGTCTACATATTTGCGTGTGATGCGGTGTATGTGCATGCGAGATTGTCTGCATATATACACGTGTGTATGCCTCTGTGTATTATATACGTGTGCGCGCGTGCGCGCGTGTTTATTTTTTGAATCTCTGCAGGGCCCCCCCCTTGGCCTCCGTCTCGTTGCTTTGTATCTTCTCTTTCTGTTTTTTCTGCTTTTCTTCCATAGAAGCCTTGATCGTCTCCTAAGGGGCAGCGTTCAAACAAAATTTTTAAATAAATAAGCAAAGGCTAGAGTTACAGTGTGTGAACGCAGCAACGCACACACGGCAATTATTTCCAAGGGAACACACGTTATCAGAGCCGCGAGCGTGAGTGTGATTGAGTGGGTTGGGTGAGTGAGTTGCTGAATGAGTGTGAGTGTCTAAGTGAGGGTTGCTGTCTGGAGGAGTGAGTGGCTGGGTGAGAGTGTGAGTGGCTCAGTGAAGTTGCGAGTGCGTCATTTTGTGGGTAGCTGGGTGACTGTGAGTGACTGAGTGACTGGGTGAGGAAGTGAGTGGCTGGGCAAGGCTGTTAGTAGCTGGGCGAGTGAGTGGCTGGGTGAGAGTGAGTGACTGAGTCACTGGGTGAGGGTGTGAGTGGCTGGGTGAGTGTGAGTGACTGAGTGACTGTGAGTGACTGGGTGAAGGAGTGAGTGGCTGGGCGAGGCTGTTAGTAGCTGGGTGAGTGAGTGGCTGGGTGAGAGTGTGAGTGACTCGGTGAAGGTGTGAGTGACAGAGTGAGGCTGTGAGTGGCTGGGTGAGGCTGTGAGTTACTCGGTGAGGAGGTGCGTGGCTGAGTGAGGCTGTGTGATCGTTACCCGTTTCTGTGTCCCTGCCACGATGCGTTTCCGAAGCTCGCGGTTGGCGGTGGAGCTGCGGCCCTTGGTGCGGAACCTCGGCTCAAACTTCGTGGGAGCTTTTGGGTCGAAACCCTGCACAGATAAGCACACGGGGCCAGGTGAGCACGCAACAACAACCGCCATTCACCACTAAGTGGCGTTGACGTCACCGCGGCTCATGTGCCATGCTAGGTGCGCTTTGAGGCCACGTGAAGGCCCGCTGGCAGGTCACGGAATAGACCCAGGTGCCATGGATTGACTGACTGAGACGACTGGCTGCCCCGTTGCTCTGCTCATTGTTGGTGAGCACACAAAGACAAAGATCCCCTGTATAGCCTTGACAGACTGTTGGGGCAAGTGCTGTTAGCGAGCACCTTGAAGGCTCGCACAGCACACGAGGGGGTGGGTGGCCAGCACCACACCCGTCCGCCTGTCTCCCCAGTGGGTTTACACACCGCATCAGTAACTCATTTGAGGCCAAGTCGACCTAGGGTAAGCCCAGGCCCAGTTCAAACATTAGCAGATTGTTAATGGTAGGAAACCTCCTGGTTCCACCAGCCCACAGGGGATTATTGTGTCCGTCCACCCGCGTGCATCCAAAAATGGGAGGGGTGGGGCTGGGTGGGGCTGGGTGGGGCTGGGTGGGGAGGGGCTGGGTTGGGGGTGGGAGGGGTGGGGCTGGGTGGGGAGGGGCTGGTCACCCCGTGGTGCCCTTGTAAAATCAACGTTTAACCTACTCATGCGGCTTGTGTCCGCCCTCACAGTCGGACATATTTGCGGAATACACCACGCCGCCGTTGACCCTGGCCATTGACCGAGCAACCCAACGTTCCTACCAGCTCCCTCCGCAGGAATGTGTTATTGGTCATGAGTGGGAATTGAACTAGCGTCGCCGGGTTCGTAGCGTAGTGTGCCAATCACTACACGACCATTTACCACACAAAAACATACAACAAATATGTACACACAAGCAACTTACAAACACAGAAAAGACAAACATGTAACACTGATATACAATGCACACAAACACCCAATACGCACACAAACACACAGAACACACCCCCATGGAAACAAAAGCACACACAAATACACATACATAAAACATACACAGCACATTCATACAGCACAAAGACAAAGATCCCCATTTGGGGCAAGTGCTGTAATCGAGCACTTATGAAAGCCGGCACAGCAGACTAGAGGGTGGGTAACCAGCACCACATCTGGTGGTAATGTTTACACACCAACTAGATACTGATCTGAGGCTGAGTCGACCTACGGGGGGGGGAGGGCTAGGACCAGTTCAGATAATCATCACTGGTGTTGGCTGTGAGCGGGAATCAAACTTGGGTCGCCGGGTTCATAGCGCAGCACGCTAACTGCTACACTACCCACTACCGGTGCCCGCATCGCGCACACACACAAAAGAAACACAGCAAATCTGCACGCAATGTTATAAACATAGAAATACAACCGACGGCCTTCACAGGGTATATTATCACGCCGCTGCAAATATTTATAGAGTTGAAGACATCAAGCCAAACGAAAAAAACACGACCATTCTTTTTAACCGATCAATAGACACTTATTTAACTCGCACATCCTGTTATAGCTAGTCCTGTCAGCGAGCACCTATTCAAGACCGACAAGGGCATACAATGGGAAATTGTGACCAGGGCTGCTCTGCAACCACCTTTGTCTCCCCCATTGTTGACCACCTTTTCAATGCACTGGGCTTCTAATTTTAGGCTCGGTTAAACGAGCGGCAAATCAGGACCACATTTGACGAACCCTTCGCTCACGATGCGCACGGGCCACGGGTAGATTAACACGTGTGTTGAGTCAAGTGCGCGTACAGCCCTCGTGTCAATCCACTGCTGGATGAGTGCCTTCCCCATGAAGTGCTTGGTCACAATACGCTGGTCAGCGTGGGATTAGTGGTGGTAGATGCGAGAGAACAGTCGAACCCCTCTTAATGACCACCCCCTGCTAACGACTAATCGCTTAACGACAGGTCTCCATAGAGCCCAATGTGTTCGCTTACAGACCATTCCCCTGTTAACAACGGGCTGTTGTAGGGACAGTAAATAATAATGAACGCATTGATTAACCATGTTTCTTTTAATATGTGTTTATAATGTTGTTAGTATTTTTATGTATTAATATACATTGTTTAAATATCACAAAGTAAAGTTTTTTGAGTGAAAAAGGGTAACTCTTAATGCTATCGGAACGAATTAAGCCTTTAGCGTGCATTTCCTAGACTCGCTTAACGACCAAATCACTTAACGACCGGTTTCGTGGAACCAATTATCGTCGTTGAGAGGGGTTCTACTGGACAACAACGGAGTTTGCTGTGCTGCCCTCCACTGCCCAGCCCGTAGCCTCACAGAACATAACACCTGTTATGCATGGTGGTCACCCATCCCAGCACTACTCAAACCTGCATAGCAGTCGGGACCTTGATGATATCGAAGCGCGTTCCGAACGATTTTGTCACAAGCCGATATGCGCATCCAATTGCAAATGTCAGACGTCATAGTGCACCACCGTGATGTTTGACGGTTAAGTTTAGTTCTCTATATGGCGCCGTCTCACAGTCGTTGACAAACAACAGCCAAGCTTGGCAGGTAGCAGCCAGGCGGTGAGTCGGTGCTACCATCAAACAATTTGCGTGTGATAATTGTTTTTTTACCCTTTTATCTGGCAACAAAACTGACACCTTTTTTACGAGGAGTCATGTTTGCATTGACCACAATACCTGCGGTCGGGAATGCAAACAAAAAACATAACTCTGATAATGTATGCACTGTCCTTGAAATTGATTGGTCCACACCCGAGACAACTTTTCTTAGAGCCTAGTCTCACATGGTGTTGGACCAGATGACGCCAAAAGGCGCACAACTCCCCAAGTTCCATACTCTGATAGTGCATTGTCTTTGAGTTGTGCGCCTTTTGGCGTCATCTGCTCCAACACCATGTGAGACTAGGCTCTAAGAAAAGTTGTGTCGGGTGTGGACCAATCAATTTCAAGGACAGTGCATACATTATCAGATTTGTGTTTTTGTTTTCATTCCGACTGTAGATAATGGTCAATGCAAACATGACTCCTTGTAAAAAAAAAAGATGTCAGTTTTGTTGCCAGATAAAAGGGTAATAAACCAATTGTCATATTTTGCTACTGGCAAAGGAGGTTCCAACGGTGTAAATTTGTGTGTGATCCACCAACCCTTGCCGCCTTCACAGCGCTAGATTACAGGTCACGTGCGTGGCCACCACTGCGTGGCAGGAGGATCATGGAAATAAATTAGAATTGCACACAAAGTCCGATTATCCATGGACAATAAACATTTTTGATTGTCCATTGGTTTTAGGGCCTTTTCGGACCGATGTATAGGTTCTATATTGTTTCTATTTTGGCATTGAACAAAAGGGGCCCCATTGTGAATTATGGAGTGCTCTCACCGAAAACAGGCCAGAGAGTTTGCGTGCATAAACAAATTCTGTGGGACAACACTTGTTTACAAGGCCTGTACAGACCCCAACGTTCAAAAACATAAACAAATGCATGAACACATCGTCATGTGTCGTGTTGTGGCATATTGTTGTGTTGTGGTGTGTTGTGGTATATTGTGGCATGTTGTGTTGTGTTGTGGTGTGTTGTGGCATGTTGTTGTGTTGTGGTGTGTTGTGGTGTGTTGTGCACTCACCAGCCGCTGCACTCTCTCCGCGTACTTCGTTTCGAAGGAAGCCGTGTCCACCTTGCTCAGCATGGCCGGGTCCAGCGTGATGAGCTCTGGCTGAATCTGCACTCGGCATGCCAAACGCAAACCAATTAGCAAGGTTGGCTATGTACTGTGCGAACGAGGTTCAGCATACATACATGCATACAGGGGGAACGGCTGAATTTGCACTCGGCTGAATCTGCACAGCACATACATTCACTGCACATACGTGGGGAATAGCTGAAGCTGCACTTGGCAGACAAAACACAACCGATTTGCACAGTTGGATACATACAGGGTACGAAAAAAGTTTAACATACACACACACATCTATGGGGAGCAATGCTCGGGGGGACAGGCAAACATCGACATCCCCGTGTGGTGAGTGGAAGGACCGGAGACACCCGGTGGGGTCAGGGACAAGCCTGGAAAATCCCAGTGGCGAGGGGTAGAACTGGGAGAATCTCAGGGTGGTGAGGGGCAAGCCTTGGAGAATCTCAGGGTGGTGAGGGGTATGACTGGAGACACCCGGTGTGGTGAGGGGTAAGTCTGGAGAATCTCTGAGTGGTGAGGGGTAAAGCAAAGCTAAGTATACGTAGTGGACGGTTGTATAAAACACCTGGGGTGGAATACTCCATTCTTTTGTCTTTTAAACAAAAGAATACGCCAAAGGTGCATGCCTGCAATTGCTTGTTCACACCACCGCTGGAGGAAGGGCATCCACGAGTGAACTCTGAGGGTATTTGGTCTAATCTTCCACATTGACCAAACGTGTTGGAAGAGGTGGCGAGTACCCACACTTTACCCCACCGCGCACGTCCTGCAAATCGACTCGCTGCATTGTAGCCATTTACACCGTTGGGTGGACAAATGTGGGTGGGTTGACACTTGGGAGAGACAGATTGAAACGGTCTTGAGCAGAGGAGGAGAGGGAGGTCTTAGGCCAGGACTTGAAGGGGGGACAGTTGGCAGTGTGAAGGGAAAACGGATGTTCAGTGCAGTCAGCCTCTGGCCCATTGGGACAGCTCACTCAGTCAAGCCACGTGCACATGCACACATGCCGCACGCATGTGCGCAGGCTTCTACCAATGCGCCTGTGCTTCTCTTTAAAATATAAATACAACGGTTCTCGAGTTACCAATAACAGCAAAAACGAAGTCACTTCCTACCACGTGTACACACAGACTCTCGGCGGTACAGCATGATAGATCATCGTCAGCCATGATCTATCCACTGATAGATGAAGGTCTCTGCAAGCCGTTGCCCTCTCACATTGCGCAGGAGCTAGATGGACTGTTGCGTGTCCTTCCAGTATCACTCGGATGCCTCATCACCACCATCATCTACGTAGGTATTCCCTTGCTCCCTACCCATTGCAACCTATTCTTCCTGCCACGTTCTATTCAACAACCTACAAGTTGCTTATCCTATCCTACCATTAATATTCCGTGGGGCGCCACAATAGCAAGATGTTAACTACCTTGCCTGGTATACATGTGGTCGTGGGTTCGATCCAAACCCTGGAGTTTGCATGGTCTCCCCAATCATCATGTGGATTTTTATCCGAGTCCTCCGGTTTTCCCCTCCGCATTTAGAAACATGTGTTTAGAGTATTTGCCTACGATAAATTTCCACACAATAAGCCATTTCGTTGCGCTATCATTTGTGACCAGGTCACTTCTGAAAAATCAGCTCGCTGCATGCAGCAAACGCGGTCGGGTGTCGGGTGGCCGCGGGGCGGGGAGACGTGCCCAGCTTCGGCCGGAGCGGGGACTTTCGCGCCAACGGAAAAGTACGCCGCCGATAAGGCGGGACGCAATCCCCCCCCCGCCCTTCAAATGGGCCGCCGGCGGGGGGGGGGGCGCAAGTGTGATAAGCGAAGGGGATCACGTAGTTGCGGTCAGCGCAGCTCTTACGACGCAGATAGAGCTAGCGCCTAGCCCGTCAAAACATCTCTGTTTGCAGAGAGTGCCTTCGAACGTTATCGCGACCTCACTCGGGCTTGCTGTGGAGCGATGGAACGTGGCTGTCGTCACCGCGTCGCGCAGTGAAATGTCAGCAGCAGTCACCGAAAATAGCTTCGTTAAGTTTGCAGCCCCTTGTGTCAAGCCACTGCTGGATGGCGACCGGCGCTGCAGTGGCGAGTGTTAACTACCTCGCCTGGTATGCAAGAGGTCGTGGGTTTGATCTTGACCCAGATGCCTGTATATTTGGAGTTTGCATTTCTCTCTCCCTGTGGTCACGTAGATTTTTCGCCGGGTCCTCCGGTTTTTCCCTCCACATTCAGAATCAACATCACGCGTTTAGAGTATTTGGCTGCTACTATACATTTCCACGTGATAAACTACTTAGTTGAGCTATTTCTTGTGGACAGGTCGCTTCTGAAAAATCTACATAGCTCAGTGGGCCTTACCTGATAAATTAAAAGTTTAGAGGTTTTAGTTTAAAGTTTCGTGCCATGTTGGTCACGAATGAAGGTTGTTTGAACATTCTTCGCCACACTTGTTAGTGCAGGCTGGCGAAGGGGGTGGTCCTGGGCCCGGCTTAAATATCACTCACCACTGATGTTAGCTGTGGCTGGGAATTAAACTCACGTGGCCGGATTGACAGTGCACTGTGCTCACCACTGTGCCAACACCTCACTGCTCGGGACCACAACAATAGTAATAATAATTCTATGTCATAGAAAACTTTCCAAAAAAATGTGTTTCATGCATTGATAAATAGCATCGTCTTTCAGCCGACGTGCCTTTAAGAGCGGCGGTCCATTGCACAGGTGACACAGATGCAATTCGCTCTCTTTATGGAGTCATGCCCAGTTACAGACTGACATGGGATGTATAAAGTAACCTCAGAAAACATGAGAGTCACAGTCATCATAATAAGAATAAGTGATTTTAACAAGGGTACATGTTCGTGCATAAAATACGTTTATATGTTTTCCAAAGGTCACACTCTCTAACTGCACAACTTAATAGGGCATTCGTTTCCCCGGTAAGCAAGTTGACACAAAGCAACAAGTACCCATTTCATGGCAAGTCTACTTCGGGCTCGTCGCTGCCAGGGCTGGACACCAATTGAAAGTGTTGCGCAGGGCCGGGGAACTCGATTCTGGGTTGGCGGATTCATAGCCCGGCAGTGCTCGCATATCCCCACATGCGCGCCAAAACAGCCACGTTCTTGCGAGTACATTACGGATTCTTCGGTGCGAGACGGAGATGAACTCAGAAGTTTCAGGGCAAACGTCACCACCACACCTCGCCATCGCTTCCTTTACGTCCGTATCGCAATCGAGATTCAACCGAGGCCTGCTATCACGGTCTCAGGGTCACCATCTGGTGGCGACGGTGAGAATCTAGCGAACTCTGGACGCCACTCAAAGAGCCTGCGTGAGTAACTTTCCCTCCTCTATCCTGCGCACGAGTCCCACCCATCACAATCTTCACTCGCTGATTAAGTATATGGTACTTTCACCGCTACGTTCTATTCCAAACATCCGAATTGCTTAAATGATCCTGGCGCAGAGTTGCTAGCATCCCATGCATTCAGAGGTTGTATGTCTCTTCTCTCGTTGCTTAGACTCGCTCTCTCCGCAGGGGTCACGCCTGCTTCACTCAGGCCCTAACGCTCAAGATGGCCTCTGCTCTTCTGAGTGATTTGTGCGGTCCATTAAAAAATACTTGGCCTGCGAGTGCAATCCGCCTGTTGACCTCTCTTCACAACCTCCCTCCGCATGTTCGACAGAATCACTATCGAATCTTAAAAACTGCTGTAAAACCCCTCCACATCCCTCTTTCCAACTGACACCGCACTTCCAATTAGCCCCCACATCTCTGATTAGCACGGTTGGTTACGTACGGTGTGAAACATGTTCAACATACATATTATTATAATGCAGATTTACCCAGGAAAGCATCATTGAGTCTCAATAGTCTCTTTAGGAGGGTCCTGCCAAATTTTCGCAATAGGGGGCAATGCTACTGGTGTGCGCGTGTGTGTCTCATCCCAATCCAGTCGTTTTCAGGTATTGGAATGTTTGGCCAATAGCATTTACATTGCGCTTGTTTTCTTGAGCTATGGGAGGAAACTGGAGCGTGGAGGAAACCCATTGCAGAACGGGAGTAAAGAACACACACTTCACAAAGAAAGGCGCCAGAGTTGACAATCAAACCCAGGCCCTGCTTGCTGCGAGGCACAAGTGGTGCACCACTCTGCTGCGAGAAAGCCATCCCTCATCACCGCCATTGACAAAGCTTTCGGAAAGTTCAACGTAAAGCTGCTGCAGAGTCTGGCCCTGTTGACTCGGAGCAACGCGCCCATTGTGCCTGCCTCACCCAATGCATGTCGCGCGCCGCGGACGAGCTGGAGAGCTCAACAAAAACAACAACGCTGATAAAGTGAAACCAGCCACTCTAACGGGACACTGCGCTTCCTGCTCGCCGGCGGTTTTGTTGAAATCTCCGAGTCCCTTGAACAGGCGCGATTAGCGGACGGCCCCTGGAGCACATGCAGCGCCAACAATAATCCTGTCGAGCACGGCCCGCAAACAGGAACAGCGCTATCGCATCCTTCCCGGAGAAATCATCGCGCTCCTCAGCACCACCATCTGCCAACGCGACACTTCCTCCTTCACGAGGGGCGAGATTCGCTCACTGCCTGAGCAGCGGTGTGGACAGAACCAGGCCCAGCTGGCCCACAACCTTTGTCTTCCCAGCGCTGATTTGGTGGCACCACAGTGGTGAGATGTTAACTATCTCGCCTGGTATACAGGAGGTCGTGAGTTCGATCCCGATCCTGACGCCTGTCTATTTGGAGTTTTTATGTTATCACTGTGGTCGCGTAGATTTTTCTCTCCATACTGTATTTGGCTACTGCTATAAATTTCCACGCGATAAGCCACTTCGTTGAGCTATCATTTGTGACCAGGTCACTTGTGAAAAAAACACCTCTATATCTCAGTGGGCCTTACCTGGTAAAATAAAATATAGTATGAGTAGTTTACTTTTATGTTCACTACCATCTGTGCGAGGTGCTTATTTAAGGATAAGTCAACCTCGGCGAGCTCTGTGTGCAAAACCGCCGTACCGCCGCTCCCCACGCAGTGTGCAGAGGTGTGTGTCGTCTGCGTTTTATACGCGTACATGTGTTTGTGCAGGTGTGTGTGTGTGCATATGTGTATGTACGTCACCGCCACTTAGTGGCGAATGGCGGTTGTTGTTGTTGTTGTACGTATACACACGCTTGTGTGTTTAGCCACCCGACGCTTACAAAAATGAGCAAGAGCGCCGGGTGACAAAAACACGGCGAGTTGGCATGGTGGGGAATGCAGGTGATGCATCTGCTAGTGATACCGTTTAACACGCAACATCTGGATCTGTCCCGTGACCTTGTGCCAGCGAGGCTTTGCCAACTTCGCGTGGCTTTAAAGTGCACTAAACTTGGCCCAATTGCCATGAAGACATCGCCACCACCCCATTGGCTGTTGCACTTCTTCAGTGAAGGAATAGAAAAAGTACGCAAACTCTGTCCTGAAGCCCTCTCGTGGCAAGCAGACCTCGACATTGGCATTTAGCTCCTGTTGTGGGGCAGAGACACGGCCCAGCGGTAGCATGTTTGTCACTTGGAGCGACCGCCCAATTATTACTGTGAGGGTATTAACTGTAACAACACTGCACGTGCTCTTCTTGGTTCTTTCGGTAAAGTCATGTAGAAGGGAAATAATAAAATAATAAAAATAAAACATAATAAAATAAAATTCTCACGTCTGAAAAACAGCGTCGCTATTTTTCAGACAGCTCTGTTCTTCACCTGAGGACGGCTGCTTGTGTTGTGGCCGAAATGTCGTGAGAATTTTATTTTATTATGTTTTATTTTTATCATTTGATTATTTCCCTTCTACGTGACTTTACCGAAAGAACCAAGAAGATGAATCCCTGCAGTCACGAAAGCTCGAAATCGAAAAAACTGCACGTGCTGTTTGTTTCGCAGTGGACATTAAAGATCCCGTGACAGCGTTCACAAGAGTAGTGTGCCGGAGTTGGGGTAAAATATCTTATTTTTATTATTTTATTATTTCCCTTCTATGTGACTTTACCGAAAGAATCAAGAAGATGAATCCCTGCAGTCACGAAAGCTTTGAATCGAAATTTATCTTCCACGAGTTAATCAATTGGCATTTCACACAGCACCAACCATTGACCCCGACTGGCAGACTAACCGCTCCAGGTGACTCTTACACACAAGCCTCAGACTGCGTACCCTGAGCGTGTGTGCGTGCGTGCTTTACCTTCTCCAGCAGAGCCTTCACCTCCCACTCTTGCCTCTGTTTCTTGCTGCGCAGAGGATTGGCCTCCATCGCGTCGAAGTTGGGCTCACCCGCTCCTGCACGCCGCACGCAAACACAATTACCATCAGCGGGCACCCATTAAGGCCGGAGAGGAGTGACGGAGGCTGGCTTGACGAACACACGGCCAATCGCGTCTCCCGAGTGCGAATAATGATGAGGAAACACCACGCCGGGTGCTCATTTAAGGCTGAGATGACCTAGGGCAGCCACAGGCCACTGGCGATGTGCGTCGCCAGGTATAGCCTTTGAGCCCAGACCAGATATTGCTCTTGTCGGTACCACCAGAGGTGACGTAACTTTTGAAGATCCAATTTCTACGCGACTAATAATAGTGAATTTTGTGGGAACCATTTGAAATAAATGGGTCAACATATAATTCAGCCATATCAGCCAAATAAATCAATCTGTGCGACAAGAGTTTTGCTACCTTAAGTGGTGACGAATTAAGGTCTGGCCCATGGACTAGCACTGAACCTGACAGGTACGGATTTACAATGCCGTGCACTAACCCACCTCCGATTAGTACGGTTGGCTACGTACGGTGTGAAAGAGGATCAACATATGCACTTTACTCCAGCGATCCCCCACACATAGACATGCGTGTATGCACATACACAATACTTCAGAGGGGGCCGGTGAAGATGGGGAGCAGAGATGCTGTAGCATAGTACAACAATGTATTGCACTGTAACCTAGGCCTAGGGCTGCACCACAAGCACCTGCTCAGTCATCGGGGGTCAGATTCATGAACCCGCCCCGACAACACCTTGTTACCATTAACTTAAGGTGACTCTGGATGACCGGGAAACCTACCGGGCACCAGGAGGCTCGTGAAGCCATTCCCATGGCCGAGACCAAGTACGTCTTCGTAGGGGCAAAACTTCAGCGAGTGAGCGTGGTGAGGAGAGACGTGCGTCAGGTAGGGCCGGCCCACACCAAGGTGCGTGTCCTTGTAGACCTGCAAAGAGATCCCCCGTACAGCCGACACAGACCGTTGGGGCAAGTGCTGTGAGCACCTATTTAGGCCGGCAATGCACACAACGAGGGGGCGGGGGGTGTGGCAGAGCACCGCTCCCGGCTGCCTTTGTCTCCCTAGTCCTGTTATTTATACACTGCATCAAGTACTAATTCAAGGCTCAGTCAACCTATGGGTGTCCCAGGTCCAGTTCAGATGTTCGTCATTGATCTTTGCTAACATTGGCTATTAGGTTTGCAGCACAGCGCGCTAACCACTGCACCACCACTCAACCCAAATACAGCTGCTCAGACACAGACGCAAACAATTAAGGAGATGAAAGTGGACTGCACCAAGCATCATTGACAGCACCAGTGTGCTGTCAACGGGTTCCTTCACAAAGCATCTATTGCCCCCTTGTGATAAGATCGGTTCAGATCATTCACCACTCGTGCAAGCCACTGCTCGTAATCCAACTGAGGCCTTCGGGCTAATAGCACAGTGCGTTAACCACAAAACCACTACTTCACGCACAAAGACAAAGATCCCCCGTCTAGCCTTAACAGACTGTTGGGGCAAGTGCTATTAGTGAGCACCGATGAAGGCCGGCACGGCACATGACTGGGTGATGTGGCCAGAACCATGCCTGGCCGTCTTTGCCTATCCAGTGGCGATGTTTAGATACTGCACAAGGTACTGATTTGAGGCTGAATCAACCTAGGGGAGGCCCAGGACCGATTCAGATAATTGTCACTGGCGTTGGCCGCGAGCAGGAATCGAACTCGGGTCGCCGGGTTCAAAGCATAGCGCGCTAACCGCGACACTTGCTCCCCACTGCAACAGCAACCGTCATTTTCCACTAAGTGGCGGTGATGTCACCATGGCGCTTGTGCCAGGCTATGTGCACTTTAAGGCCACGTGAAGTGTCGAATGCCCACTGGCAGGAGGTCACTGCATGCAAACTTGCACACACACTTCCACACTTATACCCATGCACAAGCACACGTGCACACGGGCGGAGGGGGCGAACAGGAATGGACGCACGCGCACCTGTACAACGTTGCCGCAGGTGGCGGCCAGCAGTGAGCGGTGGCTGAAGTCCAGGTTAGAGGCGCCCGAGCTGAGGACGTACGAATGCAGAGGCCTGAAAGTGCGCACGTCCCACACTCGCAGCTTGTGGTCCAGCCCCGACGTCGCCATGTACCTGGGAACGGCGCAGGGAGGGGGGTGGGTACCTTTTCTAAACTGAGCGATATATGTATGTTGAACTTCTTTCGCACTGTACGTAGCCAACCTTGCTAATCGGAGATGGGGGAGCGATGTGGGGAGTGGTGGTGCAGCGGTTAGCGTGCTGCACTACGAACCCGGCAGGCAGAGTTCGATTCCCGCTCACAACCACCAACACCAGTGACGATTATCTGAATGGGTCCTAGGCCTCCTCTAGGTCGACTCAGCCTCAAATGAGTACCTGGTGTGGTGTATAAATATCACCTCCGGGGAAACAACGGCGGCCGGGCGTGGTACTGGCCAGCCACCCCCTCATGTGCCATGCCAGCCTTCATAGGTGCTGCTCGCTAACAGCACTCGCCCCAACAGTCCGCTAAGGCTATTTTGGGGATCTTTGTGTTTGCGAGCGTGCGTGCATACGTACGTGCCGGTGCGTTCCACGGCGATGGAGCGCACGGCTCCACGGTGGCACATCATCTTGACGAGCGGCTCCTTCATCGTGGGGGTCCACATGGTCACGTAGCCTGCGACCACACCGGCAACAGCCCCGTCAGCATACGGGAGGCAGGGGGCCCCGTGGAGACACGGCACATGCCCCTCACGCGCCTCGCCCCAATGGAGGGGACTTGGCCAAACATCCCGATGTAGAATCGCAGAGCTTGGGCAACTGTTGGTGGCGACGGTGGTGGCTGCGTTTCCGCTTGAGTGTGCGATATGCCACGCCTCTGTATATTCTAAGGAAATCTGGGCAGCGTGTTCCAAGTTTGTAACCGTAATTTGAAAGCAATACACGTCGTCAGAAGACATGTAAACATGTATGGCCCTCATGCCATTCCACTGCTGGATGAGGACATGTCCATGCCGTGCAGGTCATGGGGGTTATTTGACCAGACCTCACCACGCAGGTTGAAGGTGGTGAGTGAAGATATTGGGAGCATAGGACTGTACAACAATGATTTTGTTGCACTATCTTCTGCTCTGCACCACTTAATGGTTTAAAAAAGAGGGAATGGTCTTGACCAATGCCAGAATAATGGAACGTTTAGAGCCATGCGCCTATTCGGTTTCTGGACCAGTGTTTTCCCGCTGCATTTGTTTAATAAGGCAAACTCCGGGCTGCTTTTTACTTCCATGGTACTTATCGGCAGTGTGCGGTGTCCTGGTGAGTGTGGTGTGGTGTTGAGCGTGCAGTGTGGTGCTAAGAGTACGGTGTGGTGTTGAGCGTGTGGTGTGGTAGTGCCCATGTCGTGTGTGGTGAGGGTGAGTGCGGTGTGCTGGTGACCCCTTGTGGTGTGGTAGTGCCCGTGTGGTGTGTGGTGATCAAGTGGTGTGCTGGTGAGCGTGCGGTGTGGTGGTGAGCACGTGGTGTGCTGGTGAGCGTGGGAGGTATGCGGTGAGCGTACGGTGTGGTTTGTGAGCGTGTGGCTGCACCATTGTGGTGACCCAGGTTCACGATGGCATTGGATGGGTTCGTGCACATGGCCTGGAGGCTGCCCCCTTTGGTGTTGATCGTCGAGATCTCCTTCCCGATGCTCACGTCCAGGTACTGTAAGTACCCCGTAGAGCTCTGCTCAACACACACCACACAACGAAATGACAAACATCCCAAGTTAAAATGGTAAAGTGCTGTTAGCAAGCACCAATGAAGGCCGACAAGGCATGCAAAGTCGCATGAATGGTAATTTTTAGTTTTTTACATGGTGCCCCATATACCAGGGCATCTCAGGGCACTCGCCATCACATCTCATCTGAATTTGAAAGAGCACCCCCTCAGTGGCAGCTTTCCATGTGGGCACAAGGTGACTGGCCTGCAAACGGGCATTCGTCTGCCAGTAGAGGGCGATTATTGCTGCTGTGTTGAGCGATTTGTGGCATAAACTTAAAATATGGATTTTTTTTTTATTACCTGCAAATTACTCCATTGGGATTATTATTATTCAATCAATATTGCGTTCAACAAGATACCCACACACCGTGCAAGGTCAAGTCTAGTTTATTTGCTTCACCAGGCGAGAACTCCCAAGAGACCAGGAGAGCGTCAAGGGCAAGAGCGGCTTGGGTCGGTGGGTTATTAAGCTTAGAGTGTCAAGCTACAACTTCGAGCGACCACGTCGAGAAGTACAACAGCTTTATCAGGGTCAGCCATTGCTTTGCGTGTCGGGCCACAGGCGTTTTCATAAAAGATCATATTCTTTAGTTGCATGCAAATGGGAGGTGGAACAGGTGACAATGCGTAGTGATGTTTGGGTGCTTGCGTGGATTAACGGTGGCTAGCATGGCCTCGCGTGATGTGATGTTGTATGGCTAGGCGTGGTTTGGTGTAATTTGTAACGTGATTAGTGTGGCGTGGCCTGGCATGGCATAGTGTGGTGGAATGCGGCATGGCATGGCCTAGCACGCCGTGCCTTGGGCATCATACAACTTGGCATGGTATGGATCGGCGTGGCATGCTGTGATTTGGCGCGATGTGGTGTGGCGTGGCACAGTGCGGCATGAGATGGCGTGCTACCGCGGTGGCCAGCAGGAAGTGGTAGGGCAGGAACTCCATGCGGGTGATGTTGTGGAAGCGCTTGAGGCAGTGCAGCTCGATGCCCTGCGAGTCGTACACATACACCCAGTGCAGCTGAGCCACGGCGAACATCGACTCCGTGTGCAGCCACCTGCACTCCGACGCAGTCACAACAACAGCACGATCATCACCTGGTGATCCGGAGCGAACGTAGGGAAGGTGCTGTTAGCGAGCACCTCTTAAGGAAAACAACATTAGCACGATCATCACCCAGGTGCTGCTCGCAATAAACTATTAATGATGGTACAGGAAGGGAGTGGTGTGGCCAGCCCAAGGCCTCTTTATTTTCACAGTGGTGATGTTTACATGTTTGCGCCGGGTATTCATTTCAGACTGAGTTGACCGAGGGGAGGCCCGCGACTGCTGCTGATATAATTTGCGACTGATGTTTCCCCACTGCCGATGCTGCCCATCTGTTTTTTTTTCCAATCCTAAAAGGTGATTTCATTTCAATGTGTGTGTGAATGTATAGAGAGTATGGCAGACAACCCAGCATTCACCGGTGTGCATGTTAGATTTAGCTCTAAAATTATTGCGCGTTTAATAACGGCGGCAGAGTTATATTTGATCCTGACATGCCACCATCACCACTCCTTTATTGGCACCTAAATCAAAACAATCGCTTGTTAATATGTACACCCAGTTCAGTGGCCTTTATGTGACCAGGAAAGAGCACAGCGAGACAACAGGAAACTTTACGCAAGTGACGCACATGAGCACAGGTGTGAGAGAAAGATGCAATCAAACTTGAGTGAGAATCAGTTTCTTTTATGGGTTAAGACTGGGCAGGTATAATAATCTCAAATGAGAGCTGTCAACCCTTCACCACCTGACAAGAGCCACACAACTTGAGCTGCCATGTGGGCAAAATGTGACAATTGATTGAGTTTTTCATAAAAGAATGATTATGTTGAAAAATAGAACAAAAATATGTAAATTACATGCTTATATTTAACTCACCCTGTCTGTTGTCGTATCCTCAAATCTTGCAACTCAATTTCAACCCACTTCCCAATGTTGTATCGACTGCAAACTTGGTATATGTATGTCATACTGGTGACAATACTATATTCTATCATTAAAAAAAAATTACATGTTTCGGCTTGCGTCTAATTGTCCACGCTCAACTAACGTTGGCTGTAAATCACCACGGTGCCTTACGTTATGGCAAGCTTCGGGGCCACTTCCTGGAGTCGTGGAGTTCCGCCATTACTCATACGGTACATTTCATTAAAGCGTTTTTTTAAAGTATTTTTAAATATTACTTCTTTTTTTACCATTTAGTTTATTTTTCAACATAACCGGTTGCTGACAAATAAAATAAATTGGCACATTCCCACGTGACACTTTGTTTCATTGGCTCTGTCAGGTGGTGGAGGGTATAGCTGAAAATTGGCATGAAATCTTAACGGTGATGAACTAAATATGAATGGTAGTGTAGTGGCCAGCGCGCTGTGATACCAACCTGGCAACCCGAGTTTAAATCCTGCTCAGGATCAATAAAAGTGGCGAATATCTGGTCCCTAGGTCAATTAGGTCTGACTCAGCCTTAAATGTGTATCCAGTGCTGTGTGTAAAACATCACCACTGGGGAGACACAAGCAGCCGGGCATGGTGTTGGCCACCCACTCCAATCGTGTGCTATGCCAGCGGCCTTCATAGGTGCTCGCTAGCAGCACTTGCCCAACGAGTCTGTTGAAGGCTACAGGGGGGAACTTCGTCTTTGTTTGGGCGTGCGAGTGAACGTACTTGATGTCCTTGACCGTCTCCATGACGTTCATCTCGCACATCAGGGACTTGGTGACCCAGTCAAACGCAGCCACGTGGCCCCGTGTACCGCCCAGCAGCAGGTGCCTGGACAACAGAGCAACACAGTTACAATAAAGTTCAATACGTTACAGTACAATACGTTACAATACAATACATTACAATACAATGTAATACAGTACAATACGTTACAGTACATTGTAGCACAATACGTTATAATACAGCACAATACAATATCGTACAATACGTTATAATGTTGCAAATTAATACAATAGGTTATGATTGTATCCATTACAATACAGTGTTGCAATTTGGTAGATTGCAATACCATAGGTTGCATTTCCATACAACACGTTATAATTCAATACAAATCACCATACAATTTACCATAAAATAAGTGTTTTTACAACGTACAATTCAATGCAAAAGTTTACAATACAACATAATGCATTACAAAACAACACAAGACATCACGATAAAATGTTACAATACAGAATAAAATATTCTAAACCAGCGGTAACGAGCGGCTCACTATCAGGAGGTGGTGAGTTCAAAATATGGTTAGGAGTTGACTCAGCCCATCATCCCTCTGAGGTTAATAAAACTAATACCACTTTGTGTGGAAGTTAACAGTGGTTATTCCATGGGGAAACTCACCCCCATCACAGGAATGTGGAATTTCCACCACAGGCTCAGGGCTATAAACAGGAGATGATCACTGCCTCAATGCTCTTTTGAGCAACAAATGACTTGAAAATTCTAATACACTCAGTGACACGTACAGCTGTTCAATCTAGATTTGAAGTTTTCGTGACTGCAGGGATCCATACTTTTTGGTATCCAAAGAGTATGTACAGCTGTTTTGTAAACCCACTGTTGTGGGGGTTATTTAACCATACTTTACAAAGTGAGCCAGTGCGGGTTGGTGAAGGCGGGGATCATAGATGCGGGAGCGTAGGGGTAACAGCAGCGTGCTCACAACTTGACCTCCAAGGTCTACGAATACAGTCTCATCACCGCCTTCGTCTGGTTTTAGGTCTTCTCCTCCCCCTGGTCACGGGCGTCTGAGTGCCACCCTAATGCCCGTCTCAATAACCTGTCCACCCCCTCCATTCTACACATATCCGACTGATCACCACCTTTTAATCCCTATTACAATAACTGAAGTGCAATTATCTTTACACGGGGGTGCCTGTGAGTGAATGTTTATTTTTACATTGTGTCATTCACGCAATTGCACATCACATTCGCTGAGGAACCACAGACAAGCTGGAAGGCCACCAGGCGGTGAGCTGGTGCCAACAATTGTCCAAGCTCTTCGATACTCTATATATTCAGATGTTCATCCAAATAATCAGCATTTATACATATCGGCGAAAACCCACGCATGCAAGGGGGCAACACTATCCCATATATAGAAGGGACAGATGATGCTCGTTCCCATATTGCTGGACCGCCTCCCTCCTGCGAAGCCAGGGTAGGGTACCACCTCGAAGCCCACGGGAAGGGAGTTTCACAACATTCTGGCCATCCACCAAACCTCATGCGCAGGAAAGAGAAGCGGAGGCATACCGGCCAGTGGCTGTGTAATCCACTCGATAGGGCCCGAACTGGTTCAGGTCCAATTCAAAACTCTGTGAAGGGGAGAGCAGCAGGACACACAGACACGCGTACACCCACACGCACTTAAATGCACATAGAACAGAACAAAGATCCCCTTTGTAGCCTTAATAGACTGTTGGGGCAAGAGGTGTTAGCGAAAACCGATGAAGGCCGGCACGGCGCACGAGGGGGTGGGTGGCCAGCACCACGCCCGGCCGCCTTTTTCTCCCCAGTGGCAATGATTGCAAACCAAACCAGGTACTCATTTGTGGCCGAGTCAACCTTGGGGAGACTAGGACCGGTTTAGATAACCGTCACTCGTCTTGGCAAATCGCCCGATGATGCTGGATGTAATTACCAGCGAAACATCATAGTCAAATTGTAAATGTTGTGGATTTACTCTCCAACACATCGGTGGGCTGAAATAGTAACTATTTGGCGTTTTGTTAACGTAACAAATCCCTTACTAATTGGCTGTGTCAGGTGGTGTAGGGTTACGACACATTTATACTTACGCGATATAACCCAAAAACCTTTATGAGTAATATTGGTCGCGAAACCCTACGTGTTAAACTCGGATCAGAGGGTTCATAGTCAAGCGTGCTATCTGCTGCACCACCGCTCCCCACTATGTGAACACAAGCGCATGCATGCGCACACACGCAACTCAGTACCTTGCTGGCACTGGTGATGTCCACCGCCTCCTGGATGTCCCTCTGTGTGACGTACGACGTCTCCTCGCCCTCGTCCGGCTCTATGAACCTGTGGACATCATTGCATCTTTATTTATCCTGGAGGAATCTGACAAGGTACGACTCTTTTTCACAGATGTCCACTAGGACATCATTAAGGAACGAAACAGGATTTCTCCACAAATCTGGCTGTCTGCCTGCTGATGCTAGTTGTAAATACTGGCATGTTCTGTTTACAGGACAAACCTTACAAATTGGCTGTGGCAAGTGTTGGCGGGTTTAACGACACATTTACATTTACGCGATCTAACCCAAAAAAAAACTATATTATGAAGGACATCATTGCACCCCACATTCACTGGCCTTCCATAAACACACGGAAGAAATAAGGTAACATTCTGGAATCGAAACTGCCTTACTTTAATTTGTTAGTGAGAGCAATGTTCAAATTCCCTGGCCACCTGAGTTCGATGCCCAGTAAATAACAGCAGTTTATACAGGAGTTTGATTCCCAGCCAATGATAACATCACTTGCTACGTGATTTCTTCACCCGGTCATGGCTAACATCAGTAGCGTGTGACAACTGTTTGTTTGTTGAAAACACCACCAGTAGCTAGTTTCTTATGTATTGGACCCAGGCCTCCCCTATATCTATTGCCAAGATCTTGGACTTTCTGTGTGAGTGTTTGTGCATGCGTGCTTGTCACAGCAGTCTCTCCGGTTCAGAGTGCGATGCTGCAGGGTCCTCACCCTTGCGTTTCAGGCAACAGCAGGTCACACCGTGCCGTCTGCTGGCTCGCGAGCTCTGCATTCTTGGCAGCGCGCGTCACCAACTCTCGCAACGCCCCGGGCTGCCGTCCTTTCTGCGCCACACCGCCCGTGTTAGACACGCCGTGAGTTCACGTGCCACACACACATACGTATCTAGTCCACTGCCAAAGCAAACGATGCGTGGCACATAACACTCGATATAAAAACACAGTCTGCATTACAGAGGAGCACAACACATGATGCACACACACAGTCTGCGTCACAACAGGAGCACAACATGCAACACACGCACACAGCCCGCGTCACACAGGAGCAGAACACACGATGCACGCACACACTGGGTACACGCACCAGTTGAAACTTCTCTCCACGCTGGTACCGCTTCACTCTCGCCTCTGGCAGAGGCGCGGGACCAAAGAACACGTCCTTTGACTGGAAGATGAGAAGGAAGACAAAGGCGGTGGGGTCACACCAAGGGGTCGTGTTAGTACATTGCAATCTGAATCATGACTATATAAAACACATTATTCACAATACTATCTCAACCAATTGCTTCAGACCTTTGGGATTTGATCCAACTTCACCACGCTGGTCAAAGAGGGTTGATACAGGCGGCCCCAGAACTGGTTCATAGATCAATCATCACTGGAGTGTGCCATGGCCGGAACCAAACTCAGGTCACCATGTTCACAGCACAGTGCACTAATCTCAGCACTACCTGCACCACCCACAACCATCATACTTAGCGGCCTGAGAACGAATGTTTAAGGGCGTTTTATTAATTTAAATATTATACTATTATAAAAAATAATCTATTCCTGAGTTTCCTGGCTAGCTGCTGGCTGGGCTCCTCCACCTCAACAATAACTTTATTGTTAGTGGCTGTGGGCTGTTGCCACACAAACCATCTGGGTAACTGGCTAAACGAGTCTTTTCCCATGTAACAATTAAACATTGAATTGGGCGGAAGTCGGAAGACATATTCGATAGTGACAACGAAGAGGTGGGAGGAATGAACACAGAAGACAGACATGGTTTATTCACAATTTCTCTAACTTTTAAATGTTGTGCTCCTAGTAACGCAATTATTTCGCCAGGATATTATTTAAGTCCTAAAGAAGAAAAAAACAACTCATAATACATATTAGCTTGGCATTTTAGAAAATAATAAAGCAGATTACTTGTGAGTGCTTGCGAGTACACGAATGTGATACGAGTATGAACATGTCAGCTGTCTCTTATTTTCTATTGCAGAGCAACAGGTTCTCTACTCGTGAATGTACAAAAATGTACATGGGATGTCTGTGCGGGAGGGGTTAAAAGTTCAAATGGAGCCAGATTACGGCCGAGTTAGGAGTATGCATCTCCACGAGATACGAGGTAATTCAAAACAAGTGAAAGTGAACCCAGGATTCTCGGATTGTGGACTGGTTTTAAGAAATACACAAAAAACAAATATTCCCATATAGCCTTCCACAGACTGTTGCAGCATTTTCAAGCCAACACAGCACGCGAGGGGGTGGTGCGGCCAACACCACCCTTCAACCCCTTTGTCTCTCCAGTGCTAATGTTTACACAGCGCACCAGGTGCTTACTTCAGGCTGAGTCGACCTAACGAAGAGCCATGACTAGTTCCGATATCACTTCCAGCTCATATTAGCAATGGCCAGGAATACAACTCAGGTTACTGGATTTCTAGTCCAGTGCAATAACCACCGTTCCCCACACACTTGAGGTCATAAAGGCAAAGCGTCTCCCTGGACAAACAAATATGGGGCGGCATTTATCTCTGTTATTGGCAATGAGCCAGTGGTGTAAATTCCGTGCCGCCATACCAAAGACCAGTCTCTCTCCATCAGACAATCACTTTTCTAAAATTGGAATACATTTTTTATCAAACTTGGAGGGATAATGGACTGGGCCGACCGCCGACCAGGAATTAAATTGTCAACCTTCAGAGTGCGAGTAATGCACTCTGCCACAGTGCCCTGCCACAGCACCTCTAACGAAATTTTAAGAATTCTGTTGAAGCTTACTCTTAACTAATGTCGAGCTGTGGAAAAACACGAGGCGCCTGGAGGTGATTTAAACAGGCACAGACTCAGAACAGGAGTTCCTAACCAAAGTGAAGAAGGCCTTTATATTAGTTCACGTAAACAAGCTGCAGTCGGTTAGGATAAGGTCACATCAGGTGCGATCAGTTCACGAGATAATCAGGTTTTAAGCGAATCGACGCTCTTGTAAACACACAGCTAACGAGGAACACTGCTATTCGTGTACACTTGCCTGCTGTGCAATAAGGCTCGCATTGTATACAAATGTGGGTTTTTATGTGGGTGACTGCTACACACAGCGGAGGGCAGAGGAGCGACGCTAACAACGAGAGCACCAGGCGGTTAAAACACAGAAGGTTCGCACAGGTGGTGCATCTGCCAATCATTTCAGTGAGTCAACCCATGCAACTTGGGCTTATCCCATGACCTGCCAGCAAGCTTTCACGTGGCCTCAAGTTCCACCTAGCCTGGAAACGTTACCGCCACATAGTGGCAAAGTGCGGTTGTTGTTGTAGCTGCTGTATAAGTAAGATTAATGGGAGATGCTATTGTACTTTTCATCAATGAGAGAACACAAAATTGAGAAATCAGAAAAGTGAATGTTTTGGAAACAAATGCAGGCACCTACAGGAAGCAATTCAAATCTACTCCAACATATGGGTACACATTTTAACTCTTATTACAATTATTTGAACACCGTTCTTGGGCATCTTTGGGTTTTTTTTGTCTGGCACAATGTTTTAGATATTCTTAGGTTTTTTCGGTAAAGTCACGTAGGTAAAAACATTAAAAAGTAAAATAAAATAAAAATCACGACGTTTCGGAGGCAACACAAGCTTCCGTCTTCAGGTGGTACCGTCACAGCCACGACAGCTGTATCAAGTAAATGAGAGCTGTCGTGGCTGTGACGGTACCACCTGAAGACGGAAGCTTGTGTTGCCTCCGAAACGTCGTGATTTTTATTTTTATTTTACTTTTTAATGTTTTTACCTACGTGACTTTACCGAAAAAACCTAAGAATATGAATCATTGCAGTCACGAAAGCTTCAAATCTAGAATGTTTTAGATGTTTAGTATACGCAGTATTTTTATTATTTGTATTTTTTTTTTATGCAGCAAAATGTTTTTCGTACCTTGATTTTTTTTACCATCTCCAACCAAGGCCTTCCTTACACAAGAGGCCAAAGTGTTTCTCACCTGCTTTTAAACAAACATTCATTGTGTAACTGAAGCGCCCTTATTGACCACCCTGCTGCTTCTCACCTTGGCGGATTGCGAAAACCGATGTTGCTTCACTATATTTTCAACCTTCCGTCTCTCGGGCTTCTCTCCCTCGCTCTGTTGTAGAGGAGTCTTGTTGATCTTCACATCTTCAAATTTTTCAGGCTCCCAGTACCGCTTGGCTGGTTTCTTCTACAAAGTGGGAAACATGTACATATGTATGTTGAACTTTCACAGCGTACGTAGCCAACTGTGCTCATCAGAGGCGCGGGGGAAGGACAAAAATCTAAACACAAAAAGCAGATCTAAATAAATTATTTTTCAATCTGGATTTTAAAATGCATAGCTCCAGTGGCTTCCCAATATCGTAAAAAAGAGCATTACAGACGGCCGCAGAAGCGCATCTCAAAGCGACAACGCAGTGATCGTCTTTGTTTGACGATTAGCCAAAAACCGCTGACAGGATGACTGGCGTGATGGTTTATGATCCTTGATGAGATCTGCAAGGTATTGTGATTCGTTTGTGGCAAGCACTTGGTGTGTCATGAGTGCTACCTTTTCATGTATTCATTCGGCAAACAGAAGACATGAGAAGAACACATGAAGTCCATTTGCTGGGTGTGGTGCCACACTGCATATGCACCGTTAAATGTGCATAAATAGTGATGAATAGGCCACACTTTACAACTGGGGAAAAAGGTTAACTGTACCAGAACGTAACCCAGCAACATGTGTTTAAAGTATTTGGTTGCTATACATATCCACGTGATAAGCCACTTCGTTGAGCTATTATGCGTGGCCAGTTCGCTTCTTAAACATAGCTATATAGCTCAGTGGGTCTTACCTGGAAAAAAAGTGTTTAGTTTAGAGCCCTAGCCATACTAGTTAACATTACCCTAGTCTTACGTAACGTTATACAAAATTGGCCATACGCGCACACACACACACACGAGATCATAAGAGGCACTACTTTAACATATAGGGAAAAGGGTAAACATTATGCTATGGCGTAGCGGTTCTAAACCTTGTTTGGATACTGCACCCCTTGTTGAATTTTGGTTCTAAGAAAGACATCTATGAATAGTGAACATCAATATCTCAACTAACTGTCCATTTTGCGAGGTATCCTAACTCGCTCGCAACTGCAAGCGAATAAGAAAAATCAACCGCTGCTCTGCATACGTGGAGAAATTTGTTCGCGCTCGCGGGTTACTCTTTGGAAACCATACTTTGTTTCTTTCGGTAAAAGTCACGTAGGTAAAAAATAAATTAAATCACGTTTCGGGCGCAACACAAGTGCCCGTCATCAAATCTAGATTACTTTTTGGAAACTTCATTGGTATTTTACATCGTTCTAGGCTATCAGATGAATTTAAATGTTACCGTAGTTATTTTATATTGACAGAACCATGCTTGAGTATTAACTAATGACCTTCGTATATGATGTAATATCACACATTTATAAAGCACTGCTCTGGAGAATACGGTATCAATCTTGCCTTTTTAAAAAAAAATCTCCTAATGACGATTGCTTATGTTGCGATCCAAACGTCGTGATATTTTTTTATTTACTTCATTTTAATTTTTATAACTTTGTTATTTTTACGTGACTTTACCGAAAGACCCAAAGAATATGAATACGGTATCAATCAGGCGATCTGTACAGTATTGCAAACGTGAGTATTCTCTCCTCTGTGCGTCTCTCCAGGCACGCCAGTTTCTTTCCAAACACATGCTTCTTTTTTTAAAGGGCCAAACATCAAGCAATCATCTCAATGAAGCTTTAAATAAAAAGAAACCCCCATATAATTGTTACTAATGACTACTGTGCCATACACGAACGCTACGGGCTCCGGTTAGGCCGTGCGGCCCTCACACCACCGTCCTGGCCTAGCACAACTCCGCCGTACCCCCCTCGCGCTCCCTGGCCAAAGCAGCTAGCCGAGGCCGGGACGCGGCGACCCAGCCAGGCCTCACTGCGGTTTCAAGCGGCACCGCGGCGCCGATTTAAGCAGCGAGCAGCGTTCGGCTCGCGTGCGGCGTGCGGAGCTGCGGGAGTCTCGGCGCGGCTCCTCTCTCACCTTCCTCGTCGCCGCGGGCTTCGGCTTCGGCTCCGGCGCGTTCGCCTCGTCCGCATGTTTGCCGTGCGTCGCCATGCTCGCCTCCCCACGTGTGAAGAGAAGCGGCGCGCGTGACGTCATCGCGGCGGTTTCGACACGCGCGCGTGACGTCATGCGGCGAAGTTCGAGAGCCGTGACGTCACGCCGCGTGTCAATCAATGGAACAAAGTAATACAATATTCTTAGGTTTTTTCGGTAAAGTCACGTAGGTAAAGCATCAAAATTAATGAAAATAAAATAAAACAAAAATCACGACGTTTCGGAGGCAACACAAGTCTCCGTCATCAGGTGGGACCGTCACAGCCGAATTAGCTGCATCAAGTGAGGCAATGATTCAAGATGTAATCCCTTATAAGCAAGTTGAAGGGGGGAGGAGAGGGGGGGGAGCTCATCAGAATGTGGTAGCCAATGAATGGAACGTATCGGGAGGGAGGGGGGCGGGGCTCAAAGACAGCACGGAGTGCTAAGTACAACGCATCGGGAGGGGGGGGGCACAAAAATGGACGACGGCTTGGACGCGGTTGCTGCTGCACACGCCAACACAATGGACAGAGAGGGGGAGGGGAGGTCTGATACACATGATAGACAAAAGAACGAAAATGCCCATGTTTATACCAATGCTGGCTGAACAATGAAGAGAGTACTGTTAAAAAATAACTGGGGATGTTAACACTCGGTAAAGTAAAGTAAAATAGTGCCTGTCAGATAAGATGGTCCAAAAAAGTGTAATTAAGTCTTTTTTTTGCGTGGTTGATATGATTTCTCAGATTGATGTAGCCCTCAGAGGCATAGGACACATCCATGCGGATGTAGCAAGAGCTGAAATAGCTACTATTCTTAAGAATGCTAAGAAACCCACTAGTAACATCAGCAAAAACGAACGCTCTGAACTCGCGGACCTAAAAAAGAGAGATGATATAGTCATCCTCTCGGCAGACAAGGGCAATGCCACGGTCATCATGGATAAAGATTCATACAACAACAAAATCCTGGACCTTCTTAATGATGGGAGTTACTCCAAAATTAAAAACGATCCCACTAAAAGCCTAACGACGAAAACCAACAGTATCATCACGAGTTCGACTTCCCTAATCGAACCAAGCAAACGTCCCTCTCTAAAACCATCGGCGGCAAGACCTCCCAGACTCTATGGTCTTCCCAAAATCCATAAGGAAGGCACCCCGCTACGACCCATTGTGTCGTCGATAAACTCTCCTACGTACAAACTAGCCCGTTTTCTATCAGATACTCTGCTCCCTTTCACAGGCAAAACCTCTTCGGCAGTACTCAACTCAACCCAATTAGTCTCTATGGTTAAGGACATGGTACTATCTCCTGGTGACATCCTCGTCAGCTTTGATGTAGTATCTTTGTTTACCAAAGTCCCAGTACCGGACACCCTAACAATAATTGAGGACTTAGTCCAACATGGATTGAATTCTGATGCACCTGCGCTGGTTAGGCATTGCCTCACCAACACCTATTTTACCTGGAATGGCACCTTCTACAAACAGAATGAGGGTACCCCTATGGGCTCCCCTTTGTCACCAGTTATAGCCAACATGTTCATGGAAAAGTTTGAATCAGACACCATCCAGACATCCACCCTGCGTCCTTCCCTGTGGAAGAGGTATGTGGATGACACTTTCGTCATCTGGCCACATGGCCTCCCAGCATTGAACCACTTCTTGGACCACATCAATTCTAGACACCCATCCATCAGATTCACCATGGAAGTGGAGAAAGACGGTAAACTACCATTCTTGGATATTCTGTTTGAGAGGAGGCCTGACGGATCCTTGGGACATTCTGTCTACAGGAAAGCCACCCACACAGATTCCTACTTGAAACCGGATTCCCACCACCACCCATCTCAAAAGAATTATCTCATCAAAACGCTATACCACAGAGCCCATGGCATTTCTGACAAACACCACCTGACCGGTGAATTAAGACATGTACATCGGGCCCTCAGGATGAACGGATACTCTGACCGTACTATCCGCCAAGCTGTCTCTCCCACCACACAGAAACAGCCACATGAAACTCCGACCAAAACCATCACGTTACCATACATAGCAGGCGTGACCAAAAAGATCTCCAAAATTCTAAACAAACATAAGATCCAAGTCCGATTCAGTACGGTGCATAAAATCCGTGATCTGATTCCATCTGTGAAGGATGTCGTTCCTGACTTACAGTATCCTGGAGTCTACAAATTGAGTTGCATTTGTGGTGATTGCTACATTGGAGAAACGAAACGTCATGTTTCTGATCGTGTCCGCGAGCACAAGTCAGATCTGAAACACGGCAGAACTGATTCTTCTGCCGTTGCCGATCATTGCTACAACTCGGTGGGCTCTCATGAAATTGTCTTTTCCGAGACCAAGGTTCTCTGCAAACCTCCCGGCTACCATCAAAGGTTTGTACACGAAGCCATACAAATATACAAACACAGACATAATTTCAACCGTGATGATGGGTACAAACTTAGTAATCATTGGAAAGATGTTATCAACCACGCAAAAAAAAAGACTTAATTACACTTTTTTGGACCATCTTATCTGACAGGCACTATTTTACTTTACTTTACCGAGTGTTAACATCCCCAGTTATTTTTTAACAGTACTCTCTTCATTGTTCAGTCAGCATTGGTATAAACATGGGCATTTTCGTTCTTTTGTCTATCATGTGTATCAGACCTCCCCTCCCCCCCTCTGTCCATTGTGTTGCCGTGTGCAGCAGCAACCGCGTCCAAGCCGTCGTCCATTTTTTTGGCCCCGCCCTCCCCTCCCCCTCCCGATGCGTTGTACTTAGCACTCCGTGCTGTCTTTGAGCCCCGCCCCCTCCCTCCCGATACGTTCCATTCATTGGCTACCACATTCTGATGAGCTCCCCTCCCCCTCTCCTCCCCCCTTCAACTTGCTTATAAGGGATTACATCTTGAATCATTGCCTCACTTGATGCAGCTAATTCGGCTGTGACGGTCCCACCTGATGACGGAGACTTGTATTGCCTCCGAAACGTCGTGATTTGTTTTATTTTATTTTATTTTCATTAATTTTGATGTTTTACCTACGTGACTTTACCGAAAAAACCTAAGAATATGATTCCTTGCAGTCACGAAAGCTTCAAATCTAAAGTAATACAACTTACAGGATATCTTTTTCGATTTAAAGCTTTCGTGACTGCCGGGATTCATATTTTGGTTCTTTCGGTAAAGTCACGTAAAAGGGGAAACAATTATAATGGAAGATAAAACAATAAAATTATCACGACGTTTCGATTGCAACACAAGCAATCATCATCAGGTGTGAAAACCACAGCAAGATTTTTTTTTTAAAAGTGGCGGTTTTTTCTTGCTGTGGTTTTCACACCTGGTGATGATTGCTTGTGTTGCAATCGAAACGTCGTGAGAATTGTATTGTTTTATTTTTATTATTGTATTATTTCCCTTCTACGTGACTTTACCGAAAGAACCAAGAATACAACTATACCTGTGTTTTTTTTTGTTTGACCAGGTAAGGACCGGCTGAGCTATGTTCAGTGCCGGATTATCCTAGCAGCAAAAGTAGCTACACGTGTAGTAGCTACGGGCCCCGCACTTTCAAGGGCCCCGAGCTAAATGCTTTCAAGCTATCAATTCCGGTTCAGTGATTCTGCACTTACTCTATTACTATAGTACTATACTGCCTTCAAATTTTATGAACAATTGTATAGCAAATGAAAAAAATACAATTACTTTACTATACCAGTTAAAATGTGTTTTAATATTTGTGTTTGTTTTATTTAGGGCCCCTTTATAACATATGCTACAGGCCTCGCACTAGCTTAATCCGGCACTGGCTATGTTGGCTCTTTTATCAGAAAGCGACCTGACCACAACTGATAGCTCAACGAAGTGACGCATCACGTGTAAATGTAAAAGCAGCCAACTACTCGAAACGCACGTTGATTCTAAATGGAAAAAATCCACTCGACCATGGGGAGAGATGCAAACTTCAAATATAAAGCAGGCGTCAGGGTCGGGATTGGACCCGGAGACCTCCTGCGAGGGAGTTAACATCTCGCCACCATGGCACCCCAATTGTCAATGCGTTAATGCCTGCTATGACATGGATCCGAACCAGGGGAGATTGACGAGGAACATCGTGGGAAAAGAGTGGGAGGGTGAAAACTGAGACGTGATCAACGAGGCATGGAGAGGTGTAGGGCCCGTGTAATTAGAATTCGGATGAATCTATCAAACAATCGATTACCATGGGTAATTTCCTATTATCGTGTTTTTAAGAGTCGATTATTGTAGAGTTATGCAATGTCTTGTTGTTTTTTGTGTTAATGATTGTGTTAGTGATGGGTTCATAATTGCGTTAATGATGGACTCGTGATGGGTGAATTATGGGCTCAGGAATGTTTGGTTCTTGAATCACCTCGGAATCTTGAATCGTACAATTGGTAACTAAAGATATAAACATACATACTGTATACCAGAATACAATTTTTTTTTAATCTTAAATATGTCCTTTGTATTTTTTCAAACCAGACTTACTCATCTCACTTATCATACTAACATAGCCATTGCATTTGACATCACGACATTTGCCATTGACGCTACCTCGTCAAGATAAATATTTGAGATGAATGGTTATGGCAGTGACCCTGTGGGCCCACAGTGTATCAAGTGTAATCTCCAAGTGATACCCATGAAGATGATAGCACGGCACTTACTATAGAATAATGGCCACAAACATATTTACTGTATTTTACCGCATATAACCCGCGGGGTATAACACTTTTTACAAACAAAACAAGACCCTGCGAGGTATATGGAGGTGCGGGCTATCTGAAATTTGTTTGACACAAAACGCTATTTTTGCGGGGTATATGCGTCTGCGGGTTATATGTGTATGCGGGCTATATGCGGGAAAATACGGTAGTTGAGTCTGGATCGGTTTATATATTTGTATTTCTCCTTGAGCACCGCGTACAGTACAATGAAGTCCAGTAATTGCTTATTTCATTTGTCGCATTAAAATAATTCAGAACTTATTTTGAGATATTTTAATTATGTGTTCAAGGACATACACGGTACTTATGATGGTTTTAAACGCATCAACTGAAGCAGGGGCAGTTTCTTCATTAGGGCGATTGGGCGACGCACCACCAATGTCATTCAACCACAGAGTCACGCTAGCCGTCACTGTGCCTCTGGATATAGTCCAATCAGCGTCATGCTACGTTCTGTGGAGTACCGCCTCTTTTTGGGCGATTTCCCTCCAGCTGAGAATCGCCCCGAGTGGTCCCATAGACTTACATTCAAAGATGTTTTTTTTCGAACGGGGGCGCTGCAATGCATTCTCTATGGCTTCCGGGAGGGCTCACCCTAACGTGCTTACGTCATCATACGTGCTTACGTCTTCATACGTAAGCACGTTTCATCCAACAATATAATTTGTCGCCACCTAGTGGAATCTTTAATAAAAGAAACCTGAGTGGTTTGTTTTAATAGTGAGTATAGAAACAAACAAGATGTATTGTAAGAGTCACTTTATTTTTCATTAATATTAAAGAAGTGAAGTTGCCTTTACATGCTTAAGCTGTTAATTTATCCATTGCATGGGTGGACCTTATCCTTATCAATCATCCAGACATTTGCCCCCCCTGAGAGATTTTGCAGGAGCCGCCACTGAACTGAAGTAATTCATAGGTTTTTTTTTTATATATAGCAGTGGAGAGAGGAGACGGTGGAGCTCCACTGGAATCTCAGATGTGGCTCCAGGCTCTGGAGCACGCCAGGGACCCCCATCTCCAACTCTGCTGCAGCTCCGAGAGCATAGCATTGACAATGAGCAACCTTTGCCCTGGAACCAGCAGAACCTGGCCAAGCCAACTCCACGTAAAAAAATTACGATGTAAGGCCCATTAAGCTATACGGACTGAACAGCTCTTTCTTTTTGGAAGCGACATGGCTATCACAAATTACAGCTCAACGAATAACTTTATCATCATGTGGAAACGTATAGCAGCGACATACTATAAACGCATGTTGATGCTAAATGTGCAGGGGGGGACGGAGGACCCGGAGAAAAATCCACACGACCACGGGGAGAACATACAAACTCCAACTATACAGGTGCCAGGGTCGGGATCGAACCCATGCGCTCCTGCACACCAGGCGAGGGAGAGATAATCTCGCCACCGCGGCACCATCCCCATGCAAAGGGGTTGGCAACCGAAATAACATGAGCCATTTTTTCGAATTCGTAAAAAAAATTTACTTCAAAGCAAGTGGTCCTCAATAAAACACATTCCTGCGGAGGGAGCTGGTAGGAACGTTGGGTTGCTCGGTCAACGGCGGCGTGGTGTATTCCGCAAATATGGCCGACTGTGAGGGCGGGCACAAGCCGGCGTGAGTAGGTTAAACGTTGAGTTTTATAAGGGCACCAAGGGGTGATCAGCCCCTCCCCTCCCCACCCAGCCCCACCCCTCCCACCCCCCACCCAGCCCCACCCTCCCAACCCAGCTCCTCTCCACCCAGCCCCTCCCCACCCAGCCCCTCCCCACCCTCCCCTCCCTGCACGACGGACACAATACTCCCCTGTGGGCTGGTGTAACCAGGAGGTTCCTATCAGTATAACGGCACGAAGCAGTCCTTAAAGATCAGCATGCGGCTCCGAAGTCATCAGTGTCCCTTACACTCATTCAGCGATGGGAGGCGCTGTACTACAACTGGTAGCTGTGAGCCAGCGATGCAGGGGTCCAGTGTCGTACAGCGCAGTGATGTCTCTCTTTCACAAGACAACCGCTGCTGACTCCAACACGACGTGGCGCAGCAGAGCCATGGAGGTGCTTATCTTGCAAACCACGGAGGCACATTCAAAATCACATGCAATACAAATACATACAACAAGCGGTGTTTCAAGCAATGACTCTTCTTCATAGCGCACACACACACACACGAAAAAGGGCCATCGCCCAAAACGTCGCCTATGACATGTATATTTCAGGCAGTGTTGTTGACGAATGTTCTTTTTTAAGTTTGAAAACGATTGGCCAAATATTCGGATACAAAAATCTCCCAATAGAGATGCGAGACTAATCTACGCTTTCCTGGATAAACAATGACAATGCTTCCCATGGTGATAGGCAAATTGTTTTATGATTTCGACCAACATCAACGCGATCTAACACAAAACAAACCTATATTATGGATATTGGTCGCAAACGCCTACGTATGAAGCTGAATTATTTAGATTAAATAAAAATGTATGAGTTCCATCTACACCACCCCAGCGATTCAAACAAATCCACAATCAAGCTTTGTATTTCAGGCCACGGCTAACTTCAATGGTGAGCGACAGCCAAACTGGTCCTGACACCTATAGCACCTGCACTCCTGCCTCTACTTACCAGGGCCGTGGCCAATAACGCCCCCCCCCCACTCACACAATCGACACGGCGTAGGGAGGGTTTTCATCCAGAAGTGGATTGATTAACGAAACCTAAACTAATTGTATTTTTCCAGGTAAGGGGGCGTCCATAAATGACGTCACGCATCTAAGGGGGGGGGGTGTCAGACATTTGTGACGAGAGGGGGGGTTTGAGAAATGTGACGTCACATCAAAATGCGCAACTTTAAATATAGACAACACGTTCTACTTAAATTTTGATTGAAAGCTTTCGTGACTGCAGGGATTCATGTTCTTGTTTTTTTCGGTAAAGTCACGTAGAAGGGACTTTACCGAAAGAACCAAGAACACGTTCTACTTAATTAAATAGACTTTTTAATAAATGTTTTCTCTTACAACATCAGAGTGCAGCACTACATTAAATACGCACTACAATGACAATAGTTTAAAGCGATTTGAAGCATGTTTTATTTGGGGGGGGGGGCAGAGCTTTGTGACGTCATATTTGAGGGGGGGGGGGGGTAAAAAATCGTCCAAAACCGCGTGACGTCATTTATGGACGGCCCCAAAGGCCCATTGTGCTGCATAGCTCTCTTTCAAAAGCGACCTGGACACAAATGATAGCGCAATGAAGTTTGCTTATCACGTGGTAAATGTATAGTCACCAAATAATCTAGAAAATATCTTTCTAAATTTTAGAGTGGCCCGGGGAAAAATCCAGGTAAGGGGCCGTCCGTTCAAACTCCAAATATACAGCAGCAGCCGTCAGGGTCGGGATCGTACACACAACCTCCTGCATACCAAGCGAGGTAGTTAATACATCACCACCGCGTCAAAAAAAGGCTGAAAAACATTGAAATGTCACAATTGTCATTGTCATGGCTAATTGCGCACATTGCCACGGTCGAAAAAACAACAAAACACGTTTGTGAGCGCAGAGGGTGCCGTTGTGCTGCTGATGAGACCCGAGGGGGTTGGATGCTCGCGTGTTCGCGGGGCTGTTAGGATGACTCAGCCTGAAATGGGTACCTGGCGAGGCGCGGTAGTGTAGAGATTGTGTATATGTTCTGTGTGTTGAACTTCTTTCGCACTGAGCTTAGCCAAACGTGCTAATCGGAGGTGCGAGCTAGTGCGTCGCGCTACGAACCCAGCGACCCGAGTTCGATTCTCGATAAGGGCCAACACCAGTGACGAATATCTAAACCGGTACCGAGCCTCTCACCTAGGTAGACTCAGCCTCAAATGAGTTCGTGGTGCGGTGGGGAAAACGCCGCCGCTAGGGAGACAAAGGCGGCCGGGCATGGTGTGCCGTGCCGACCTTCAAAGGTGCTCCCTAACAGCACTTGCAGGTTATACGGGGGGTTTATTTCGATTTAAAGCTTTTGCGACTGCAAGGATTCATCTTCTTGGTTCTTTCGGTAAAGTCACGTAGAAGGGAAATAATAAAATAATAAAAATAAAACATAATAAAATACAATTCTCACCAGGGGCAAGTGCTGTTAGCAAGCAGCACCTCACCATCTCACCAAAATTGTATTTTATTATGTTTTATTTTTATTATTTTATTATTATTTCCCTTCTACGTGACTTTGCCGAAAGAACCAAGAAGATATACGGGGGGTGTTTGTTTGTTATGATGCAGACGGCTGCGGCGGCACTCAGGGCGCGCGCGTGCTCGTGTCAGGCGCGAGGCGTCGTTCCCACGGGAGCCGAGCGCGTGTTGGAGGAGGGAGAGGCCCCGGGGTGCACACGCGCACCGGTTGAGTTCCCTGCAGGTGAAACGTGTAAACATCGCTATTGGGGAGACAAAGGCAGCCGGGTGTGTCGCTGGCCACTCACACACCCTCATGTGTGATTCTGGCTTTCACAGGTGCTCGCTAACATCACTTGCTCCAACAGTCTGATAGGGGCTGTACGAATAGAGATATGTGGGAGCGGTGACGCAGCGGTTAGCGCTTCGAACACAGTGGACCCCAGTTCGATTGTCTGCTCACCGCTAGCTCACAGAAACGGATCCATATCTGAACAGCTCTTGCCCCCCCCCTCCCTAGGTCGACTCAACCCCAAATGGGTACCTGATGCGATGTGTAAACATCAGTATTGTGGAGACAAAGGCGGCCAAGCGTGTCGCAGGTCACCCTATCAATCGTGTGGGCCTTAATTGGTGTTCGCTAACAGTACTTGCGTCAACAGCTTGTTGAAGGTTATACGGGGGATCTTTGTATCAACGAGTTGTCGTTTATTTTGGCAACATTGGTTCAGCACAACCAAACGCTGGACTCGTTTCGACATTCAGTGTATCTTTATTTGAAGCTTACGTGACTGCAGGAGTCCATACTCTTTGGTTCTTTCGATAAAGTCACGTAGTTAGAAAAAAAATAAAAAAAATCACGACGTATAGATCGCAACACAATGAATCGTCCTTAGGTGAAAAAATACAGCAGGCGAACATCTGACGCTTCAGAAGTTCGCCTGCTGCGATCGAAACGTCGTGATTTATTATTTTTTCTACCTCCGTGACTTTACCGAAAAAACCAAAGAGTATTCAGGGCATCATCAGTAGTTAGTCTTGCTTGAACCAATGCTGGTGAACTGCCAGATGTTTCTATACAATGAGCCTCTCTTTCTTGTGAGATATGGGTCCCTAGTTGAAAGCAAATGCAGTTCTTTCTAACACATAATTTACGACAATTTGTTTCGGGCATGATATCGGTCCATGTCTACATGCAGGCGTGAAGAGTCGTTCTTGTGTCTATGTATGTGTGTATGTCTTTTGCGTGTGTGTGGAGTGTGGTAGTTTAGTGGTTAGTGCGCTGCGCTACGAACCCGGCATCGAGTTCGACTCCCGCTCATCTAGGTTGACTCAGCCTTAAATCATTACAGCACCTGGTGGTGTGTAAACATCAGCACTGGGGAAACAGAGGCAGCCGTGCGTGGTGCTGGCCACCCACCCCCTCGTGTGCCGTGCCGGCTTTCATAGGTGCTACTCGCTAACAGCACTTGCCCTAACCGTCTCTTAAGGCTACACGGGTGATCTTTGTATTTTGTGTGTGCCCGAGGGCGAGCTGTGTGCGTGCCCTGCAGCCATGGCTGGCTTTAATGCTCCGCGCTGGGACGCCTCCACACGCGGCTCTCTGCCTGCACTGCTCGGTGGACTCTTCCAGAGACGGCCTCACCAGGCCAGGCAGTGGTGCCATGCGTAGGTGCATCGCACTGCGAACAATTGATAACAATCATCATCGACCACGGCCATGGGAATTCTTTGACCATACTTCACCACTCTGGTCAGTGAGATTTTGGTGCCCGATACGACTGGTTCAGGTATCATTCGCTGCGGATTCCTGTGGTCTGGCATTGAACTCAGAATTCCAGGTTCATAGCGCAACATGCTAACCACGGCGTAACTAATCCACCGCTTACGAATTAAGTTAGATGATTAAAAAACATATATTTATTGGCCTCTCGTGGAGGCGATGCATATTCCACGGAAGCGCCCTTAACAAACAGCGCCCATTCCCATCCAGTCGTCTTTCTAATAAATGTTTAATTTGTATTTTGTGGACAAATGCACGGAGCGCTGCTCTGGTTTGTTTCAATCTTGCGACATCACTTCTGGCGCTGCATACCTACGACCAACCCACTATGAATGCGCCCCGTCTCATCAGATATTGCACAAGCAAAGCAGATTTCAATGTGTTGAGTACTTAGATGGGTGACTGCATAGGAAAACCAGGTTTGGTGGACTTAGTGTGCCAGTTTATCGGGACATGGCAGTACAGCAAATCCGTCTGCATGGAACTCTGATAGGTACTCTGTTTTCCTCCCATATGCCACACACTCAGTAATGGATTTCCTCAAACATCTCATGAAAGGACCTGCAGGAACAAATATAGACTTAAGTAGCGAGGCTGTCCTGAGTAAAGGACATTTAGTTACAACTGAACGATTGCGAGGGGAGTGCTGTCGCCGATTTATGTTGTACGCAAATTAAGATCAAACACTAAGCACATAACATGCTAAGCGGTACCGTACACATCTAAATGTTAGTTGACCGCTGGTAAACAAAAAAAATCCCTAACCATTGTACACGTTGACATTTTTACATGTTAAGAAGTTTACTCTCCAAACCACCCGGTCACGAAGAAGTGCATAGAATGAAAGACCGCGGCAAAAGCCTGACGGCTCAGAGCATCCGGGGTGCCGAAACCGGACCTTCGTGGGGTCCAGAACTGAGCCGCCGCCGCTGCGCTGGCGAGGGGGTCTTGGGGAACGATGCGGCGGCGACGGCGCTGAGGTTGGGCCCCGTGAGTGGCTGGTGGCTGGTGAACGCGAGGTTCTCTCAGCCGGGGTTCCCATCTCCCACGGTGATGGTGGGGGTGGGGGGCTGACCCTGCCCCCTCGTTAATTTAAACTGGCTCCCCGCCGCTGGTGTGGTCACACGAGGCTGCATGGGGCCGCGACGACAAACGCAGCAGCGGCAGCCCCGGCCGCAAACTTGACCACAATTCATGATGCAGAGTTGTTCGTCCGATCTGTGAGATATTGGTTGAAGTGTATTATTACCGTATTGATAATATACGTATGCATTTTCTATATGTTAATATAATTGTGAATGTGGTGGCCTCAAATTGCTGCAGATGTTACTTGAGCCCATTGTATAATGTACTGCTGGATGAAGGCATCGCATTGCTTATTTGACCATACTTCACCACGCTGGTCAGTGTGGGTTGGTGAAAGTGGGGAGCATAGACGTGGGAGTATAGAAGTACAATACAACAATGGATGTTGCCGCACTGCCCCATGTTGCCAACAATGCAGCCTCGCAGAAGCCTATAGCACCATTTTTTGCACAACGGCCTTGGGTACCTGTGTAATGAGTGCACTATTATGGGACGGGGTATAATAAAGCGATATTAAGACCAATATGAATAGACTAGTAACGTGCTACAAATTTGGTTACCCGAGTTTGATTCCCATCCACGGATAAAATCACTGCCGAGTGATATTTGAACTGGTTCTGAGCCTCCTCCTTCACCCACCTATGTTGACCAGTGTGGTGAAGTATGGTCAAACAACCTTCATGGCCGGCAACGTATGGGGAGGCATTCATCCGGCAGCATACTGACAAAAAGGCTCAACATATTTATTGCAACTAAAACGTATTTAAAACAAAACTATTTTATTTATGTACCAAGTAAAGCCCACTGAGCTATTACCAATTTTTTAAAAAGTGACCTGGCCACAAATGATAGCTCAACGAAGTGGCTTATCATGTGTAAATGTATCGCAGCCAATTCCTCCAAACGCATGTTTTTAACTGTGGAGGGAAGAACAGGAGGGCCTGGGGAAAACTCCACGCGGTCACGGGGAGAACATGCAAACTCCAAATATACAGCAGGCGTCAGGGTTGGGATCGAACCCATGAGTTCCTGCATACCAGGTGAGGGAGATAACATCTCGCCACCGCTGTGCTGGGGCACACATGGGCAGTGTCGTAGCAGCCGTAAGTGGTGTTGCTTCTTCTCATTTCAAACTCCACATTCCTATTGTAACCACCCAGTCTCCCGAATTTTTATCAACGTGGTTTAAAAAGTTTGACAACGGCAACGATCCGAACATCACCGACCGGCAGCTCACACCCAGGCTTCCCGCGCTGCTCACTCAGCGCTCTCACGCGGTGAGGGCACCTTGGAAAACAAGGGAGCTTTTGAAGATTTCAGCTGAAAGTGACGACGTCCTGAGAGATAGGTTCACCTCCCCATCCGTCCCCCGCCCCTCCCCCCCCCAACTGACCCCCTCCGACTCGCCCAGGCCCCCACCCTGGCCAAGTCCCGCCCGGCTCGTGTAGTAGACGCGATGCTCCGGGCACCCGGGCTTGCCGGGAGGCCGCTATTGAGTGTAATGGATCGGAAAGGCGAAATTTTGGCACCATTAATTTTTCAAAAGCGTGCGATTCCTCTGCATTTCTCTCCCTCCGCATGCCTCTCGCCCTCCGCCCCCACTCTCGCTTTTCCTCTTGTTCCATCACTCTCCCCTTTTTACTACCCCCCCTCTCTTCTTTCCCTCTCCAGCGCATGCCAAGATCTTCAAGTGCCGGAGAAAGCCGTTCTAAACGAGAAGTCAATCCAGCCGAGATCCGTCACGGGAGCCCCCTCGGAATGGATAAATCGCAGCCGGCGAACCGGGGAAATAGAGAGAGCTCTTTGCTGTGCATATTATTAGCGGGCAGGCATGTCTAGTGTTGGCATGGTGGTTGGCTCGAGTTTTCCTGCTCGCAATCCACGTCAGCCTGATGATGAGGCACCATCGCGCCGCGCTTTTAAGTGTGGGAGGAATGCATGCGCGTACACACACACGCACGCACACACACCGAGAACACTTAAACATTATCTGCGACACAACTCAATAATTCATTAAAAAGCGCGGCTTTTGGGATCTTTAAAAGGTTTTAGAGAACGAAGTAAAATACCAAAAATACACGCAGCGGCGGGGCGATGGCAGCGGCCACCACCGCTAAGAGTGTACCTTTCAATTTTTAACGCAAAGTTTTAGTCGTGGGTTTTTTTTTCTTTGCGTCGCACTAATAAAACAAAAAAAAGCGCAACAGCGAAAAGACCACGGCAAAATCACTGCAGCGGGGGCCACAACACATGAATTTTTCACGCGCCCTGGTATTAATATTAATACTAATAGCAAGCATGCAGGTTTCCGTGGCCTGGGATATTCCTCGGAGGACGCGTCTCACGAGGAAACCCACTCGATCGCAGCATTGGCGCGACTCTTTCCAAAAAAATAAAATAAAAGCATGGATTTAAAAAAAACACCACCCGTAACCGCAAAAAGGTATTTACAAGAATAGCTCTTCATTAATTGATGCGGTAAGGGGGATGCGACTGCGAGGTGGAGCGAGGGAAATGCAGCGTGCCGCGATTCGCTTTAATAAAACATGGGCCCAGAAGAAAGGGGACCCATTGGGCTATCTATCTGTGCGGCGTTGTCTCTCTCTCTGCGTGGGAGATTGTACAAATGCGTGTCTGCGCGTACATGCGACTTTTCAGAGTCTAGTGGCCCAATGGTCACTAACGGGATGTCTCGCTGTAGCCAAAGCAAACACAACAAGTTTACGGGACCGCTCAAATGCGTTGGTCCACTTTATCTCCATATACATAAAAGGCAAAGTTGTGAATATGTGTGTCTGTTCAAAATGTTTAGCGTACTTCCCGACATTCAACAAAACTGGAAATTTGCCATGTGGGTACTTTCCAGACTGTACACCGTGCCAAAATAAAAAAAAATACACTTTTATTATTTTCTAGGGGGGGGGGGGGGGCTCAATAATGCATATATTTTTTGCACGGCAAGTGAGCTGTGACGTTAATCTGTCACGTGACCCGCGCATGTGGAAGCGTAACGCATTGTAGTGTAGTGGTGAGCGCGCTGTGCTACGAACCTGGCGACCTGAGTTCAATTCCCGCTCACGGCCACCACCAGTGACGATTATTTCAACCGCTCCTGGGCCTCTCCTAGGTCGAATTAGCCTCAAACGAGTAACTGCTGTGGTGTGTAAACATTGCCACTGGGGAGACAAAGGCGGCCGGGCGTGCTGCTGTCACCTACCCCCTCGTGTGCCGTGGAGGCCTTCATAGGTGCTCGCTAACAGCACTTGCCCCCTACAGTCTCTTCTCTATAAAAGTCTCCGCGCACGTGCTCTTGCGAGGGATTTGCCTCTCGAACGGTGCCCTTGACGTACAAAAACATTTGCCTGCCAGCACGCTCTCAGCCCCGCGGTAGGAATATGCTATTCCCTTTTGACGTACGTCACCTTTAAATTAGTTTATTTAGCGGGTTTTTTGGAGATATTTATTAAACTTGAAAGTTAGTTTGCCTATTATTTACTTATTTCCCTTCGCCGCGCACTGGGTCACAACGCAGCCAGCTGCACTTGCGCACAGCGCCCACGAGGTAACCCCCAGCAATCCACACGCGCCATCGCCCAAGGTAAGTCGCACACTATTGTATTATATGCTTTTAGATAAGACGTAAGTCCCACTAATTTGTCTTAGAAGTATTTATCTCATTACACTTTGCACTGCCCCCTAGCAACGCACACACGATCGCCACACATTTTCTTTCGCCTTACGCATGCAGCTAAAACACACCAAACACGTACATTCTTCACTGTGCGATGGCCTCTTCTCCCCACCACACCCCAATTATACCCCAAATGCGTCCTGAAACTACTATAGAGCCCCTACATATCATTATTATAGCGCTTACATCACATTATTGTCGCGTTACCGGGGGGACCGGCCCAGCCCCCAGCCTGCCAAGGTCACACCTCGGCGGGCTGGGAAATCTAGGCGAGCCCGGGGGCTCTGCACGGGACTAGGCCTCACCACAGCACTGTCTGCTTACTACGTTGTGCTTACATTCCATATATACTGCTATACATCTTTTTGGTTCTTTCGGTAAAGTCACGTAGAATGGAAATAATAAAATAATAAAATAAAACGTAATAAAATTATTCTCACGACGTTTTGGCCACAACGCAAGCAGCCGTCCTCAGGTGGAGAACAGGTCTGTCGAGAAGACAGAGTGAACTGTTCTCCACCTGAACTTCAGACTCTGTCTTCTCGACAGACCTGTTCTCCACCTGCCAAAACGTCGTGAGAATAATTTTATTACGTTTTATTTTTATTATTTTATTATTTCCATTCTACGTGACTTTACCGAAAGAACCAAGAAGATGAATCCCTGCAGTCACGAAAGCTTTAAATCGAAAACAAGTAAACCCGTAAAAACTTAAGTTTTTCACTATAAATCCTTTATATGCGTGGCGGCTAGAGTCTTGTCGTCCTCTGGCTTGAGATGGCTGCCACCTATGGGTCAGATGATTGTCTGCCAGTATTAAACAATTGGTAATTAAATATTTAATTTGTTTTCCCTAAACAGCGTAAAATTTTGGAAAAAAATTTTCACGAAAATTAATTGTCACACACAACGAGTCTGTGTGGAAAATGTCAGCTCGATTGGATCACGGGAAGTGGGTTAAAAAGCGAGCGAAAGATTTGCACGGTCCTAAGCAAGCAAGTGAACTTAATATAAAGGATTTAAAAATATATTCGCCTGTGGAGGACGCGGGGATCGATCCCGCGATCTTTGGCATGGGAAGCGAGGGCGCTACCAACTGCGCTACTCCGCCACGGCCTGTGGAGGGGTTACGTTCTGGGCTCCTACACTGTGACGTTCAGCCAAAGCCATGAATGAGTTGTATTTGAATAAATGTAAAAGAATTTTTTTTTGCCTAAAAAGTGTAACATTTTTGAAAAAAATTTTGACGAACATTAATTGTCTCGCACAACGAGTCTGTGTGGAAAATGTCAGCTCGATTGGATCACGGGAAGTGTGTTAAAAAACGAGCGAAAGATTTGCACGGTCGTAAGCAAGCAAGCACGCAAGCAAGCAAGCAAACTTAATATAAAGGATTTAAATACTGCTATACAGTCAGCATGTACTACTGTAGTGCTAGCAGGCACCACCACAGTCACTTATGCACTGCTGTCATCATAGCAGGTACCACCACTGTCGCTTGCCCCGCTCTAATCATAGCAGCTTACACCACAGTATGCATGCACTGCTGTAGGGAAAGCAGGTACCACCACACTTTGCACTGCTGTAATCATAGCCGGGACCACCACAGTCACGATGCACTGCTGTAGTGATAGTACATACCGTCGATGTGTGTGTGCGTAAGTCCATGTGTGTGTGTTAGTAAATGTGTGTGCGTGGTGTGCGTGTGTAGACAACTACTCTTTTTAAATCAGTTACTTTTCACAATAATAATGCCTGCGTCTAAGTCCATGTGTGTGTGTGGGTCGATGTGCATGTCTGCAGTGATTTGTGTGTGTAAGTCGATGTGTCTGTATGTGTGTGAGTTGATGTGTTTGTGTGTGTGAGTCGATATGTCTGTGTGTTTGTGTCTGTCGATGTGCGTGTGTGTTAGTTGCTGTGTGTGCGTCGCTCCATGTGAGTCAGTGTAAGTCCATTTCTTTCTGTGTGTTTTGGTCCACGTGTGCGTGTGAGTCCAAGTGTGTGTGTCTGTAAGTCCATGTGTGTGTGTCAGTCCATGTGTGTGTGCTTCTATGTGCGTGTGTGAGTACATGTATGTTTGTGTGGGAGTCGATGTGTGTCAGTCGATGTGTAGGGGTGTTACGGAGGGGGTGTTATACAGTTGTGTCGGACGGTAAACAAACACACTGGGCGTGGCTATGTCTGTGCGCGTGGAGGTGCTCACAGCGACGTCCGCACCGTTCAGCCTGGGGGGCTGACACGGAGCTGGGATCCCCCGCGGCCCCACCCCTCAACGGGGGAGGGATATATAAAGGGGTGAGCCGGAGGGCTCGGGGCAGTATACATTAAGCTTAAACCAGTGAAGAAGGAAGATCTACTAGATAGAGCCCTGGGACTCCCCTGGATCGCTGCCCTTCTCAGGGCCGACCAGGACCGAGCCAGTGGTGTGGCCCCGAGAGCCAGAGCCGATGCTCTTGTCAGAGACGGTCTGGGGACTCCGGGCGCCGTAATCCCAGCGTAACCAGGGTTGGGTTAGCTAGCCTCCCCTAGCCCGATAGTGGAGGACCTAGAGGTAGGCTAGGTGTAGCCTAGAGTGTGACTTCCCAGTTAGACGGGTGAAGGGGCCGACACCCCTTCCAGTGCTGTACGTCCCGGTCTGTGTTGTACCTTGTACTGAATAAATAAGTGTGCCTCCAACCCCGGCGTCCAAGTCTTCCTGAACATTATTACATCTGGCGTCAGAAGTGGTCTTCTACGAAGATGGACACGAGACGGACGGCTCGTACCAGGGAACCGGGGGCGGAGGAAACCACGGCCGACTTTGAGCCCGAGATGGCTGAAGGCGACACCGAGCAGCCAGGGCCAAGTCCATCCACACCGCAACATCAGGACGGATGGGGGCCATTGGCTGACGGACTGCGGCAGGCTCATTCACGACTGGCGGAACTACTTTACGCTGCAGCCGCCACACTAGAAGAAATTACACAACTGGGGGCTGGTGGAGCTGCACGGGGCGATGACGGCCGACATGCAGTGCCGGTTCCCGCCATTTCCACGGGGCCTGATTTCGAATTTTCCGCCATGGCTACAGTGAGTGCTGAGGGCGTGGCCGGGCTAAGTCACGCGTCCGACGTCGGGCATACAGAAGCCGCCACGTCGTCAGGAGCGGCCAGCGCGTCACCAACAGAGCGACCGCCGATGCCACACGCCCTTCCCGCCAAAACCGTGCGGAGTGACGGGAGAGACGGAGGGCGACCCTCGACTGCGAACGCCGCGTTACACCAGCGCTTACCACCTCTCAAGGAGTTCGTGGGCGAAGACGGTGACTGGGGCGGCTTCCAGAGACGTTTTCTCGCCCACCAAGAGATGGCACAATGGACGGATGCCGAAGCACTCCGCGCGCTGCCGGCGATGCTCGACAGTGATGCCCTCGCTACCCTCACCTCGGCGCCGAGAGCGAAGCGCGCCACGCTGCAGATGGCGCTTCAACTCCTGGCTGCAGTCTATGGACCACCTTCGGACTGCAGGCAGCTGTTCTACGATCGCCAGCGGGGTGCCAAGGAGTCGCCCCTGGCGTACCGTACGGCTCTCCTGGCACTGGCGAAAACGGCTTTCCCGCGGATGGATGAGGAAGGGGTGGACGCCATGGTGACGGAGAAAATCCTGCTGTTGGCTGACGAGTTGGACATTGTCGTCTTGGCGCAAGACGACACGGAGATGTGTTCCCTGCGGGCCGCGCGACACATCCATGCGAACTTGCTGTCCCAGTGTCGAAAGGCCAGCAAGGCGGCGGCCAGCCATACCGTGGCTGCAGCCACCCTCCCAGCGGAAGAAATCTGCACCGTCGATCGCCCGATGGAGTGGAAATCGGGAGTACGACCAGCTCGGGACGGACCGAGCCGCCAGGACCAGCCCAAGTCATCCGGAGCACTCACGCGCTGCTACAATTGTGGCCTCCGGGGCCATGTGGCCTCAGGATGCTGGGCTCCTCGACAGCGCGGGGCGACGCCTCGGCAGGACGTCGCGCCTCTACCCAAGCTTCACCAGCAAACCCCGGCGAGTCGTGGCACCCCACATGTTTGGCCCACGCACACACCCGTCACACACTCACGCACCGCAACGGACAGGGGTCGTAAATTACCTTTCGTCGCGCCGAAACGTGCCACTGTGGGGAGTGCATTCCAACCGAGCCAGTGGTCCGAGTTGGCCCATCGCATTGTTGCCGCGTCGTCGGGGTCGTCGGTCGTTGTGGGGCATATTGACGGGGTTGAGGTGTGAATCCTGGTCGATACGGGAGCATCGGCGGCTATTGTTTCCGAATTGATTCATAACATTCTCCCCGTTCAAAGCCGTCCCCTGCTCCCTGTTGATGTTCCGTGCTACGCTGCTAACGGGGGCTCACTGGGCATTATTGGACAGATCCGCGCGCAAATTTGTATTGGGGATATTACATTTTCTGGCCCAATATTGGTCTCCTCCTCGCTGGCGGTTCCGTGCCTGTTGGGGACGGTTTTCTTGGCCAAAATGCCGATTCGTATCCTAGTCGATCAGGGTTGCATTGAACTCCTGTCGGGCCGACGTGTTTCGTTCCTGCCCTCCCCCTCTACGGGTCGGACGGCATTTGCGACGGTACCGGCGCTGGTTGCGAGGACGGTACGCGTACCACCGGGAGCTCAGATGCTCGTGCCTCTTAGGCTACGTCGACCATTTGCTAAGGGGATTGGGGACCAGGGGGTTCTGTTGGGACCATCTAGGGTCGGGGTTAACGGACCTGACTTAATACCGGCCCAGACCATCGTAAAAGGGGACGGGGACCCTTTTATCGCGGTCCTCAATGTGGGGTCGCGTACGGCGGTGGTTCCTCAAGGGACCGTGCTTGCGCACGCAATGCCGGTGCCCTGTGAGGAACCCGTCATTAGTCACGTAAGCACTGCTCCTCCGTCGCAACCACATACGGACCGTGATGAAGGGTGGCTCGATGCGCTTTGTGCGGGATCATCGGACCTGTCCGACTCACAGCGTGAGAAACTTAGAATCCTTCTGCGCGAGTTTTCCGACGTTTTTAGTCAACAGAAATACGATCTGGGTTGTACTAAACTGCTGCGACACCATATTGACACGGGTGACAGCGCTCCAATACGCCAAAATCCTTTTCAGTTAAGTCCCGCCGAAAAGGACCATGTCAAATCGGCCGTTGATGACATGTTAGCCGCCGATATCATTTCTCCTTCTACCAGCCCTTGGGGTGCGCCGATTGTCTTAGTTAAAAAACATGACGGCTCGTTGCGCTTTTGCGTCGATTTTCGTCGGCTGAACAAAATTTCTGTAGCCGACGCATACCCGCTTCCTCGGATGGACGAATCGCTTGACGCCTTGGCAGGGGCGCGATTCTTCTCCACATTGGATTTGCTTTCAGGATTCTGGCAGCTCCCTCTGGATGACGAATCAAAACCTAAAACTGCTTTCCGTACACCGCACGGCCTTTTCCAATTCAACCGCTTGCCGATGGGGCTCCACTCAGCGCCGGCAACTTTCCAGCGATTGATGGAATTGGTCTTGGCTGGGTTGCAATGGGATTCATGTTTGATTTATTTAGACGACGTCATCGTCTTCAGTTAAACATTCGACGAACACCTCCAGAGGTTGCGTGCGGTTTTTCTCAAAATGCGGGTTGCTAATTTGAAATTCAAACCCCAGAAATGTAATTTGCTACGCGAATCAGTGCGGTATTTGGGACACATCGTCGGACGCTCAGGTATTGCTACCAATCCCGCCAAAACGCAATGTGTCAGCTCCTGGCCGACTCCCACCTCCGTGGGAGAGGTCAGGAGTTTTGTTGGATTCGCGTCATACTACCGACGTTTTGTCGCTGATTTCGCGATAATTGCAAAGCCCTTACATGCTTTGACATTGAAGGGGGTCAGGTTTTACTGGGGACAGGAGGAGGAGGCTGCTTTCGATCCCTCCGGGACGCTCTAGTGGGGGCTCCGCCATTGATTTATCCTGACTTTACTAAACCCTTTTTGCTCGATACGGACGCGAGCAACATGGGCATTGGGGGCGTGCTTTCGCAGGTGGTTGACGGCGTGGAACGTGTGGTAGCGTACGGCTGCCGGGTGTTGTCTCCGGCGAACAAAGATACTGTGTTACCCGTCGGGAACTATTGGCAATTGTTAACTTCATTCAACAGTATCGCCCATATCTGTACGGTCGTCATTTCACCGTCCGCACAGATCATGCGGCACTGCAGTACGCCTTGCGAGTTCAACAGCCATCGGGGCAATTGTCTCTGGTTGGAGATTCTCCAGGATTTCGATTTTGACACTACGTATCGTAAGGGTGTTCGCCACACGAATGCAGACGCTCTGTCACGGTTACCAACCACCTCCGAGTGCGCATGCCTCCTGGGTTCGGGGCGTTGCAAGCCTCTGAATGAGATATCTGATCCGGTCTTGGCGGCCGCCGCTGACGCGCCTTCGATGACGGGTCCGATTGAGCAACAGGGGAGGGATTCCTTGCTGGGGTTGCCTGTTGCGGAATGGGGGCGCCGCCAGATGGAGGACACCTCCCTCCTCGCTTTGCGCCGTTGCATCGGGGGAGCTGGTCGGGGGGGGGGAGAATGTCGACTCGTGGGGGTTGGTTCAGGGTCTGTTGATGCATTGGGATGGGAGATCCCGCCGACACCGGCTGGTGGTGCCTTCCGCTTTGAGGGGTAGAGTGGTGTGGGCTGCGCACGAGCGTCTCCTTCACCTGGGGACTCACAAAACCCTTGCCATGCTGCAGCTGGATTTTTCTTGGCCGGTCATGGCAAGGGATGTCGAGGATCTTTTAGGGTCGTGTACTCAGTGCGCGCAACGGAAACCACCAGCGCGGGGGTCTAACCCGCCATTGCAATCTATAAAAGTTTCCAGGGTGAACGAGCTCGTTGCGCTTGATATTCTAGGCCCATTCCCCGCTACGCCCAGGGGTAATAGATACCTATTGACCGGGGTAGAATATTTTACGCGCTGGCCTATGGCCTGGCCCCTCGCCAACCAGTCGGCAGGAGCCATCGCGGAGACCTTTGTCCAGGGCTACGTCCTCGACAAAGGTGCTCCGGAGCGGCTGCTGACCGACCAAGGTAAAAAATTTTCGGGTAAACTTCTCCACGAAGTCTGCGAGCTCCTGGGAACGAAAAAGATTCGTACCTCCCCATATCATCCGCAAACTGACGGGATGGTGGAGCGTCTGCATCGGACTATCACGTCCATGCTGTCCCAACAGGTCTCTGACTCACAGACCGATTGGGACCTTCAGATTCCGGGGGTGTTGGCGGCATACAGAATGGCTCCCCATGCGGCGACCGGATTTTCGCCCTTCTTCCTGATGTACGGCCGCGAGCCTAACCCACCTGTTCCGACTCAGCTGCAGATCTCCACGCCGCGGGGTAAATCTAAATTGGCCGAACATGTTAAATTCAACATCGCTAAATTGACAGAGGCACGGGAGGCGGCCATGCAGAATTCGGACCTCCGCCAGAAGGCTAATGAGAGGCTCAGGCTGGGTCGGGTGCATGTGCTTCAGTGGAAACCAGGTGACAGGGCGTGGTTGCACTGTCCCCAAGTACCACTGGCGACCTCCTCTAAGCTGGTGCGGCCGTGGCGGGGTCCTGTGGAAGTGGTGCAGGTTTTGCGGCCACAATGTGTGCGTGTCAAATGGGGGAAGCGTCGGTGGTTCGTGCACCCCTCCAGATTGAAACCGTTCGTTGCGGCCCGTGTTCCCACTTCACACACGCGTGGCCAAACATGTGAGGGGTCCACCGACTCCCGGAGTCTGACTTCGCTGCTCTCCCCTAACTTGCCGCCAACAGTTCCACCTCCAGGTGCACCGGGAGTGACGTGCTCACGCCCGTCAACCCCTCCCGGGGAGGTCGGGGGTCACTCAGCAGCAAAGCCTGACTCCCTCGAAACCGGACTGTTGACACCCACCATTGGGCCAACCGAGGTTGCCCCGTGTGACGGGCCCGCTGCAAGAACGCGCAGACTTTTGTGAGGTCCTGAAAATTGTATATATGTCGCGTTTTTTTACGGGATTCGGTATTTATTCGGGGGGGGGGGGGTGCGTCGGGTTATTTTCTCTTTCCTGTTGTTATTGTTCATGTTGTCGTTGTTCTTGTTAAAATTACGCGAGGCACACACGGATTGGGGGGGATACATCTTTATTGTTATTTTGTTGCAGCCGGGACGGCTGCGAGCTGTACAGGGGGGGGGGGGTGATGTAGGGGTGTTACGGAGGGGGTGTTATACAGTTGTGTCGGACGGTAAACAAACACACTGGGCATGGCTATGTCTGTGCGCGGGGAGGTGCTCACAGCGATGTCCGCACCGTTCAGTCTGGGGGGCTGACACGGAGCTGGGATCCCCCGCGCCCCCACCCCTCAACGGGGGAGGGATATATAAAGGGGTGAGCCGGAGGGCTCGGGGCAGTATGTATTAAGCTTAAACCAGTGAAGAAGGAAGATCTACTAGATAGAGCCCTGGGACTCCCCTGGATCGCTGCCCTTCTCAGGGCCGACCAGGACCGAGCCAGTGGCGAAGCCCCGAGAGCCAGAGCCGATGCTCTTGTCAGAGCCGGTCTGGGGACTCCGGGCGCCGTAATCCCAGCGTAACCAGGGCTGGGTTAGCTAGCCTCCCCTAGCCCGATAGTGGAGGACCTAGAGGTAGGCTAGGTGTAGCCTAGAGTGTGACTTCCCAGTTAGACGGGTGAAGGGGCCGACACCCCTTCCAGTGCTGTACGTCCCGGTCTGTGTTGTACCTTGTACTGAATAAATAAGTGTGCCTCCAACCCTCTGGCGTCCAAGTCCTCCTGAACATTATTACAGATGTGTGTACGGCAATGTGTGAATGTGTGTGAGAGTCCATGTGTGTGTGTGCCTCGATATGTGTGTGTAAGTTCATATGTGCGTGTGTCAGTTTATGTATGTGTGTGTGAGTCGATGTGTGTCTGTAAGTCTAAGTCGTTGTTTCGTGGTAATGAATTGAAGGTGGATGGGTTACCAGCCCCTCGCACCCATCCAGAGCCCCCGTTTAGCCACTGTGGTGGTCACAGAAGACATGAGGGGAGAGGCCAAAGGGCATTGGCCCTCCCCCCACAGCACTGTCCACGACAAAGTTGCCCGTCCGGCACCGCGAGAAGGTAGGGGGTTGTTTTGCGACAGGGATGTCCTCTGACTCCCACATTATTTAACATCTATTTTGACCACGTAGTCCATGAAGCCTTCAATAGCTGTACCAGGGGAATTTCCATTTGGTACAGATATAATGGGAGGCTGATCGATGCCCAGGTGCGATCAAGGGCTGGCTCCCTATTGGTCAACCACGTTATGTATGCCGATTTGATAATAGCTGCTCATTCAGAGGAGGAGTTGGAGACACTGCTGCTGAGACTGGAGCGTGCCACTAAGAGGTGGGGCCTTACCATCAGCCCCACCAAAACTAAGCACCTGCCTGGGTATTTTGTACCATCGGACACTCCACCCCCACAACTCCCAATCGGTGATGGGGCAGTAGTGGAGAGAGTGGAGAGTTTCCCATACCTGGGCAGTGTGCTTATGACCGGCTCCAGTTTAACAGCAGAGGTCTCACTCCGAATCAGTCGAGCGGCAATATCTTTTTATCGGTTGGGTAACGCTGTGTGGAAGCTACCTGGTCTGTCACTCCGCACGAAGCTTCAGGTCTTCTCAGCCACAGTCATTCCCTCCCTTCTCTACGCTTGCGAAACGTGGACCCCCCTAATGGAGCATCTTCGCCGGTTGGAAACATTTAGGCTGGCCTGCCTACGATCTATCCTGGGTTTAACCAGGCTGGATTGTGTGAGGAGCTCACAAATCCTTGAAAGATCTGGGCAAAGTCCCATCGGTGAGCTCCTCCGGCAGGCAAGGCTGCGTTGGCTGGGTCATGTAGCCCGCATGCCCAGTTACCGCATGCCTAAACAGCTTTTGTTCAGCCCGATCGAGGGGGCTAAACGGGCGCGGCACGGGCTAGAGAAGAGATGGAGTGATGTGGTACAGGAGGACATGGAGCTGAGTGTACTTGCCGATGACTGGTACCAGCGGTGTCAAGATCGGCCTCTGTGGAGGAGGCTCGTGAAGGACGCTACTGGGCAGTTGGAGGCAGTTGCCCTCCAGCAACAACGGAGGGCGGAGGAGCGACGCTCCCAACAATGAGCGGAGCGCCGGGTGGCTAAAGCACAGCAAGTTGGCACAGTAGGGGGCACAGGTGGTGCATCAGCCAGTCATCTCGGTCATCTCAGTCAGTCGACCTGTGCCATCTGGTTCTGCCCCGTGACCTCCTGCCAGCGGGAATTCGACACTTCACGTGGCCTCAAGGTGCACATAGCCTGCCACAAGCGTTGTGGTTACGTCACCGCCACTTAGTGGCGAATGGCGGTTGTTGTTGAGTCTATGTATGTGTGAGTCGATATGTGTGTGTAAGTCTATGTGTGTGTGTGAGTCCATTTGTGTGTGTAACTACATATGTGTGTGTCTAAAGTCGATGTCTGTGTGTGTGAGTCCATATGTGTGTGTGTGCGTGCGTGTAAGTCGATGTGTTTCTATGTATGTGGCGAGATGTCTGTGTGTAAGTTCATGTGCGTGTCTGCCTTTTTCGCCCGGGCAACGCCGGGTACTTACCGCTAGTCTTGAATGAAATATCCTATTGAAAAGCCTTCTTTGACCACTTGTAAGGCCATGACGCTTTTTCAAAGGTAGTGATTGAATATGTTTGGCAACATAGAAATGAACAAATTATGAGGCTGCCAAATACATTATTGTACCCAAAAACATTTCCTCAAGTTTCTATGTATGTGTAAAGGCACACGTTTTTATGGGGATTATTACACTGTCTAACAATTTTTTATATTTTTTTGTTCCTGGGTATATACAGTGAGGGAAAAAAGTATTTGATCCCCTGCTGATTTTGTACGTTTACCCACTGACAAAGAAATGATCAGTCTATAATTTTAATGGTAGGTTTATTTGAAAAGTGAGAGACAGAATAACAACAACAAAATCCAGAAAAACGAATGTCAAAAATTGTATAAATTGATTTGCATTTTAATGAAGGAAATAAGTATTTGACCCCCTCTCAATCAGAAAGATTTCTGGCTCCCAGGTGTCTTTTATACAGGTGTAGGACCTGAGATACACGCGCCACGCGCTTTGTGGGTCTGTTGCTAGGCAGACAAGCAAGTGAACAGTGGGGGTATTTGAGGACGAGGTTGTTGTTGCTGAGGCGTGAGAGGAGACACGTTAAGTGGCGTAACAGGTGTTAAGGGCAACCGGGGACACAGGCCGGTGATTGGTTAAGAGGGTGAGTGATTAACGAGTGGCGCCGCTCTGGCGGCAATAGCAAAGTCACGTGAGGCTGGGGGCCTGGGGGCCGAGGGGAAATCGGGGGGTGAGATCATTAATAAGGACTAATTGGGGTGGATATAAAAGGCACAGCACAACAGAGAGACGGGAGCTTTTGGGAGAGTCTTAGTGGAAGCTGGAACCTTGGTGGGAGCTGGAGCGATGGGGAGCTGGAGTGATGGTGCCCGGGGAAGAGAGGAGCAGGAGTAAGTAGGGAGATACGATAGGAGTCTTGGTCAGAGTCTTGGGGAAGCTGGAGTCTTGTTAGAGCTGGAGAAGAGTTGGAGTGACGGTGCCCGGAATAGAGGAGGGCAGGAGGAAGGAGATACGATAAGAGTAACAGTGGAGAGAGATAGGGCAGAGTACGGTAACAGGAGAGAGATAGGTCAAGTACGGTAGCAGCGGATAGAGGAGACAGAGTGAGTGGTAGCAGTGGTAGCCGTGGTAGCAGTGGTAGCAGTGCATCAGAGAAAATACGGAGCAGGGTAGCAGCGGAGCGACGGACCCTGGGAGCGCTGCAGAGAGAGACGCGGAGCGGAGTGAGGCTGCGCCGAGACGCGGAGCGGTGGCGCGACGGAGGTGGACTCTTAAGCGGAAAATAAAGAGAACAGAAAGACAACCCGAGTACGAGTCCTACACAGGTAACGAGCTGAGATTACGAGCACACTCTTAAAGGGAGTGCTCCTAATCTCAGCTTGTTACCTGTATAAAAGACACCTGTTCACAGAAGCAATCAATCAATCAGATTCCAAACTCTCCACCATGGCCAAGACCAAAGCGCTCTCCAAGGATGTCAGGGACAAGATTGTAGACCTACACAAGGCTGGAATGGGCTACAAGACCATCGCCAATCAGCTTGGTGAGAAGGTGACAACAGTTGGTGCGATTATTCGCAAATGGAAGAAACACAAAAGAACTGTCAATCTCCCTCGGCCTGGGGCTCCATGCAAGATCTCACCTCGTGGAGTTGCAATGATCATGATAACGGTGAGGAATCAGCCCAGAACTACACGGGAGGATCTTGTCAATGATCTCAAGGCAGCTGGGACCATAGTCACCAAGAAAACAGTTGGTAACACACTACGCCGTGAAGGACTTAAATCCTGCAGCGCCCGCAAGGTCCTCCTGCTCAAGAAAGCACATATACATGCCCGTCTGAAGTTTGCCAATGAACATCTGAATGATTCAGAGGACAACTGGGTGAAAGTGTTGTGGTCAGATGAGGCCAAAATGGAGCTCTTTGGCATCAACTCAACTCGCCGTGTTTGGAGGAGGAATGCTGCCTATGACCCCAAGAACACCATCCCCACCGTCAAACATGGAGGTGGAAACATTATGCTTTGGGGGTGTTTTTCTGCTAAGGGGACAGGACAACTTCACCGCATCAAAGGGACGATGAACTGGGCCATGTACCGTCACATCTTGGGTGAGAACCTCCTTCCCTCAGCCAGGTCATTATAAATGGGTCGTGGATGGGTATTCCAGCATGACAATGACCCAAAACACACGGCCAAGGCAACAAAGGAGTGGCTCAAGAAGAAGCACATTAAGGTCCTGGAGTGGCTATGCCAGTCTCCAGACCTTAATCCCATAGAAAATCTGTGGAGGGAGCTGAAGGTTCGAGTTGCCAAACGTCAGCCTCGAAACCTTAATGACTTGGAGAAGATCTGCAAAGAGGAGTGGGACAAAATCCCTACTAAGATGTGTGCAAACCTGGTGGCCAACTACAAGAAACGTCTGACCTCTGAGATTGCCAACAAGGGTATTGCCACCAAGTACTAAGTCATGTTTTGCAGAGGGGTCAAATACTTATTTCCCTCTTTAAAATGCAAATCAATTTATAACATTTTTGACATGCGTTTTTCTGGATTTTGTTGTTGTTATTCTGTCTCTCACTGTTCAAATAAACCTACCGTTAAAATTATAGACTGATCATTTCTTTGTCAGTGAGTAAACGTACAAAATCAGCAGGGGATCAAATACTTTTTTTCCTCACTGTAACACTATTTACTACAATTTGTGTTCCTGCGTAGTGAGTGTTTATTTCCTAATTGCCTATGCCTCAAAAGAACATAAAATTGTTATTATTCCCCACAAACTTTGCTTTTGTGACCAGGACAATTACATTTAGAAATATACCTCTTTTCAATGATAAAATTATTATGGTTAAAACATATTTGTAATGTTTAGTAATTGCTACGTTAAAACTCAGGTTTTGAAATCAAAGCCCTGTTTCAAATGTTTTAGTTTGTTACCTGGCACCTCATTTGGCTCTGTGTCATTTGACTGGTTTTTTCGAGTGACCCGCATGTTTACTAAAGCATGAAAAACTTTAAACAATAAAAATGTCATCTTGCAAAGTTTTCCTTGACCATTTGCATGTTTTTACTCTTTTTCAAAGGTAGCGTTTGAACACGTTCGGCAAAATAAAAATTAACAAATTATGATGCTCCCAGATCCACTCTTATTGCACCCTTAAACATTTCCTTACATGTTTAAATTAATGTGTAAAGGCACACCTGTTTATGAGGATAATTAAATACCCAATTACTTATGAGTCTCTTTGAGATTTTGATTCATTGGGAATAGAGACCAGCATCACCATTATTGTGCACAACCTGGAGTAGATGTTGTGGGAGTCACGATGCTCTGTAGCTGTGTTTTGACACAGTACCTGTGCAACTATGTAATAAACCCACTCAGCCCTCCAAGAGTCTCCCGTTTTCGTTTCACCACATTTACATCAATGCACTCGTGTGAATATGTGGGTGTTTGAGTGAAATATGGAAAGCACAGTGTTTGTGCAATGTGTAATTAAGAGCAGTCGTAAGTGCTCTCCTCTATGGTTCTGAAACGTGAACCCTTTATCGTCGCCACTTAATCAAATCAACAATCTCCAGTAAAGACATCTGATAATAATGTTCGTGGTAACAGTTAACATGTCCTGCAGGTCATTCCCAGTCGATGTTATGATTTGTGTTGTCAGTAAATCTGAGGTAGTTAATGTTTTCTACATTTAGAAGTTTGCCTTCATTTCTCCAATGAAATATTTGGAAAATATTGTCTGTGGTTGTGAATAACTTTGTGAATGGTGTGTAATTTTCACTGACTCTCCTTTAAACATATATATTCCTTTAAAAAAGTTTCCATTTCTCCCTCAGAAGGGACCCTTTATGGTTTGGGGAAGAGAGCCCGTTCCCCATCTTTTTAACATTTGCTTTCATAACCTGGTTTGGCTTATGTTGACGGTGTGTACGTTCATCACGTGGTGTATTGAGCCCGCAGATTTCCTCAATAAATAAAACCCATGTATTTTCCAGTCATATCTATGTCATCTTAGTGTAGATGTTCTATATATAGGCATATTGCGTGAAAATGTTTTGCTTTGTGGAAAATTGTTGTACGTAAAAGTGTTTATAAAACATATGAATTGCTTCGGTTATCTTCAACAGTAAATACCAGAAGAATGCAAAACAATTACACCCGAGATGCTGGTGGATGTCTGCGCCTCTGAAATCTCCAAACAATCTGTGTTGAATGGCATGGCGGGCATCTGGCGATTTAGATGGATGACATACATGACTTGGCTCAAACGACTATCTAACAGATTGATATATAACTCAGTTAAAACGCTCGTTTCGTCCTCGCTTGCTTGGAAGGCTGAGGATCCGTCGACCCGGCCGACTGCTCTTCGTGAGTCGCCGGCTGCATCAGGTCGATTTCTTGCCCCCCCCGGCCCTCCCAAGGTGGTCGAGAACCAACACGTCTGGAGCATCGTTCAAAGACTCGATTTGCGTGATCCCGCGCGTTGCACACTCCCACACTGTCATGAGCTGTCACGCGCGCGTGAGTCTTGGCAAGTATTTGGCTGATCCTGCTCGCCATCAAGCTCACGGGCGTTGTTACACATTGTGGGTGGGAGAAGTTGATTGTGGCGATCTCGTGCACGGGGGTTGTCGGTTCGATCGGTCGTTTTTTTTGTCTTTGTGTATATATTGTACAGTTGGGTTATTTATTGCTTTGTTATGTTGTTGGAGCACACTTGTTGTTTGTTCTGTTAATTATGCGTCGGTTGCTTACGTTGGTGGAGTTGGCAGCCGGGATGGCTGGAAGCTATGAAAGGTGGGCGGGGGGGGGTGATGTAGTGACTGTGCTTGTCACTGTATGGTGGCGGGGCTTGTGACGCCACGTCCAGTAATGTGTTGTCATTACGGGCTGCCCGGGTTGTGGGATGCAGTACCAACCCTAGCGGGATTTGGGTGAGCGCTGGTTAGCACGGAGGCACCGCGAGCTTTGTGCGGTGCGGGCTCCCAATGAGGGAGTGAGAGGGAGCATCAGCCAGCCAGGGTTACCTTGGGGCATGATACTTTGGTTGACCTGCTGTCACGTGACCGGACAATACTGGAGGGAGGCTACTGGTGGACGGGGGCCATGGGGCGGTCATGTGGTCCAAAGGAGCTCTCGGGAACCTTCAAGAAGGAGCTCGTGAGGCTTGGAAGGTGGGCGGGGCGGAGCCAGGCCCAGCCCGGGAGCATATAACGAGGGCTCCGTGAGGAGCTAAGGGTTCTTCGTGTGCTGGTGTTTCGAATATCCCGGTCCGGACCACATACTGGACCCCATATGTGGTCCGGACCAGGATAGTGAACCGTGTCTGGTTCTGCCGCAGCGTGGGCATTCGAGACCCGAGTGTAGATCGTGTTGTGGAATAAATATTGTTGCTCCCAAGAAAACGTCTGCGACTCAGTTGGACTCACTACACAAGTATTACGTACCGGTTCCAATAGTATATGTATGAGAAAAATATATATTAAAGTAATGTAAAAAAATCTTACTTAAAGAAATAGTGCTAAAATTATTATGGTTAAAACATATTTGGAATGTTAAGTATCTGGTAGTTTGTCACCGGGTGCCTGGTTTGGCTCTGTGACAGTGAACCATTTTTTTGGAGTGGCCCACAAGCCCCACATGTTTTCGAACCGTGAAAATACATCTCAAATAAAATGTCCTATTGCAAAGACTTCCTTGACCACTTGTAAGGCCATGACGCTTTTTAAAGGTAGTGATTGAAGATGTTTGGCAACATATAAATGAACAAATTATGAGGCTGCCAGATACATTATTGTACCCAAAAAATTTCCTCACGTTTCTATGTATTTGTAAAGGCACACGTGTTTATGGGGATAATTACACTGTCACAATTGTTTTTGTTCCTGGGTATATAACACTATTTTCCACAATTTTTGTTGCTGGGTAGTGAGTGTTATTTCCCAATTGCTTATGCCTCAAAAGTACAGAACATTGCTATTATTCCCCACAAACTTTGCTTTTGTGACCAGGACAATTACATTTTGAAATTTTCCTATTTTCAATGAGAAAATTATTATGGCTAAAACCTATTTGTAATGTTAAGTATTTGCTACGTAAAAACTCAGGTCTTGAAATCAAAGCCCTGTTTCATATGTTTTAGTTTGTCACCTGGTACCTCATTTGGCTCTGTGGCATTTGACCGGTTTTTTCGAGTGACCCGCATGTTTACCAAAGCATGAAAAACTTTTAAAAATAAAAATGTCCTCTTGAAAAGTCTTCCTTGACCATTTGCAAGTTTTTACTCTTTTTCAAAGGTAGTGGTTGAACATGTTTGGCAAAATTAAAATGAACAAATTATGACGCTCCCAGATCCACTCTTATTGCACCCAAAAACATGTCTTTACATGTTTAAATGAATGTGTAAAGGCACACCTGTTTATGAGGATAATTAAATACCCAATTACTTTTGAGTCTCTTTGAGATTTTGATTCATTGGGAATAGAGACCAGCATCACCATTATTGTGCACAACCTGGAGCAGATGTTGCGTGAGTCACGATGCTCTGTAGCTGTGTTCTGACCCAGTGTCTGTGCAACTATGTAATAAACCCACTCAGCCCTCCAAGAGTCTCCCGTTTGTGTTTCTCCACATTTACATCAATGGACTCGTGTGAATATGTGGGTGTTTGAGTGAAATATTGAAAGCACAGTGTTTGTGCAATGTGTAATAAAGAGCAGTTGTAAGTGCTCTCCTCTATGGTTCTGAAACGTGAACCCTTTATCGTCGCCACTTCATCAAATAAACAATCTCCAGCAAAGACATCTGAGAATTATGATGGTGGTAACATTTAACATGTCCTGAAGGTCATTCCCAGTTGATGTTATGATTATGTTGTCAGCAAATCCGAGGTAGTTAGTGTTTTCTACATTTAGAAGTTTGCCTTCATTTCTCCAATGAAATATTTGGGAAATATTGTCTATGGTTGTGAATAACTTTGTGAATAGTGTGTAATTTTCACTGACTCTCCTTTAAACATATATATTCCTTTAAAAAAGTTTCCATTTCTCCCTCAGAAGGGACTCTTTATGGTTTGGGGAAGAGAGCCCGTTCCCCATCTTTTTAACATTTGCTTTCATAACCGGTTTGGCTTATGTTGACGGTGTGTAATTTCATCACGTGGTGTATTGAGCCCGCACATTTCCTCAATAAAAAACCCATGTATTTTCCACTCATATCCATGTCATCTTAGTGTAGATGTTCTATATTCTTTATAGGCATATTGCGTGAACATGTTTTGCTTTGTGGAAAAATTTTGTACGTAAAAGTTAAAGTGTTTATAAAACATATGAATTGCTTCGGTTATCTTGAGTAAATACCAGAAGAATGCAAAACAATTACACCCGAGATGCTGGTGGATATCTGCACCTCTGAAATCTCCCAACAATCTGTGTTGAACGGCATGGCGGGCAACTGGCGATTTAGTGGGATGACATACATGACTTGGCTCAAACGACTATCTAACATCTTGGCCACTCGTGGCCAAGATGGCGGCGTGTGAGTGAGCTTGTGAGTGTGAGCTGTGCGTGAGAATGAGTGAGAATGAGCTGCATGTGAGTGAGTGTGAGTGAGCTATGTGTGTGAGTGAGCTGTATGTGTGAGTGAGCTGTGTGTGTGTTTAAATTGAGATTGGTGGGTGCAGGGGGGTTACAGAGCGGGTGCTGTGTGGCTGGCGAGAGTAGAGAAGAGTGCTGCTTGTTAGTGTGGTAGTTAGTGTAGTAGTTAGTGTGGGAGTTAGTGTTTTCGTTAGTGTGGTAGTTAGTGTGGTGTTAGTGTGGTAGTTAGTGTGGTGGTGTTGTGTTTGGGGTGGTAGTTAGTGTGGGAGTTAGTGTAGTTGTGTGGTGGTTGGTGTGGTAGTGCGGTGATTGTCAGTGTGGTTGTTTGTGGTTAGTGTGGTAGTTAATGTTGTGGTTATTGTTGTAGTTAATGTGGTAGTTAATGTGGTAGTTAGTTAGTGTGGTAGCCAGCCTGGCTACCCCCCCCCAGCCCAGGCCTACGTCGAGGCCTGCGTCGGGGCCTGCGTCGGGGCCTACTTCGAGACCTACGACGAGGCCTACTTCGAGGCCTACGACGAGGCCTACTTCGAGGCCTACGTCGAGGCCTGCCTCGAGGCCTTCCTCGAGGCCTACGTCGGGGCCTATGTCGGGGCCTACGTCGAGGCCTACTTCGAGGCCTACGACGAGGCCTACTTCGAGGCCTATGTCGAGGCCTACGTCGGGGCCTACGTGGGGGCCTACGTCGAGGCCTACGTCGGGGTCTACGTCGAGGCCTACGTGGAGGGCGCTCGTCAAACGGGCGAGAAGCCGTACATGTGCGACGAGTGCGGCAAGACATTACTCGCGCTCGGCCTACCTGTACGTTTTCACGTGTGTGTTTAACTGTTGTGGTTCTTTGTTATTTTAAAGATGGCAGTTCTGCTGTGTATTCTACTGCTGTCCCTCCCGGCCATATCTAGTGCCAAACACAACTCCACCACTGGCAGCCCTCGTTATTTCTCGTCCATAGTTGATGCTCCATTTTTCACTACACCTGCTAGTGAAACAACTTATAGCCACTTCTACACTCCATCATTGTATCCTTTTAAACCCTATCTCTGTCCTATTACTTCACCAGCACTCCTTCCTAACTTCATTCTGCTCTTAAAAATGTCACCATACGTAAGCAGCTGCTATTCGTCCAAGGTTCGTCGCTCTTCATCCTTTCACAGAAAATACTTGTGCAAACTATTAATTCTACTTTTCTTATTTCTGGGAGGTATTGAGCTTCACCCTGGCCCAAATGTAAAGAACTCATTTAATTCTGTAGATTTTTCTGGCAGAAAAGGTGTTGATGTTCTACATGTCAACATCAGAGGGCTTGTGATTAAATTAAGTCAACTAAAACTAGAAGTGGCAAATCTGGACCCGGACATTTTCTGCCTTACAGAAACATTTCTCACTCCGGCCATCAATGACTTGCATGCAAAAAATGCATACTTTTCCTCCACTCTCCTGGAATCACATGGAAATGCCAGGATCTTCTGGAAAACAATCCAAAGTATCGAAAAGGCATCTAACACAGATAATCTGCCCATTGAGCTTAACCGAAATGGGGAATATTTTTTAGAGCCCCAACAAATAGTTGACAATTTTAACCTTCATTTTTCTGAAGCTGGTGACCTTTTTGATAATGTATTGGGAGTCACCCCTGCGCATGCAAATTCCTACACCCCTGTCCAAACATTAAACGAATTTAGTTTCCAGCCAATCCACGAAAGTAATATTCTGAAACAACTGTCCTACCTCAAAGGGTCCTCCTCTACCAGAGCAGATAGTATTCCCGTCTTTGCTCTGCTAACTGTTGGTCACCTAATATACAAAACCTATAGCTCATATTTTCAACCTGTCCATCAAAGAATCATTAATACCTCTAGAATGGAAACATTCATATGTTCGTCCACTTCACAAAGGGGGCCCTAAAGATGATCCAAATAACTACGGACCTATCTCAATTTTGTCCCCGTTGATAAAAAACATTTGAAAAATTATTGAACTACCAAATTAGCAGTTTCCTGTCCGACAACAATCTATTACATCGAAAACAATCTGGGTTCCGAAAAAATTACAGCACCACATCTGCTGCATTAGACTCTCTGAATCACATTTACAGTAGCCTTGATAATAAGCAGTACTGCGCCAGTCTTTTTCTTGACTTGTCCAAAGCCTTTGATACAGTCGACCACAACACCCTGCTTAGTAAACTAAGTTGCCTCCGTTTCTCCAAACACGCAGTAGAATGGTAACAAAATTACCTCTCTTTTCGCACCCAAACTATACTCACAGATGGTTGGAGGTCAAACAGTGTTAAGATAACAAAAGGGGTTCCACAGGGTTCAATCCTCGGCCCCCTCTTGTTCTCTCTTTATGTCAATGAATTGGGCACTGACCTGGATCATTCCAGGGTAAATCTTTTTGCAGATAACACGATACTGATTACTGCTGGCCGCTCTCCGGATGACGTGATTTCTAAGCTCCAGGGTGATTTCAACAAACTACAACATCAGCTAGTTGCTCTTAAACTAGTCCTGAATACCTCCAAAACCAAGGTGCTATGCTTCTCACCAGGACTAAAGCAGGAAGTTATTTTTCCCCAATTACATTCCTTAAATAATTATGAAATAGAGCAAGTCAAGATCTATAAGTATCTTGGGGTTATTCTTGATTCAAAACTGAAATTTGAAGATCACATTGATTATATTGGTAAAAAGACAAATAAAAATTGGTTTTCTGTATCGACACAAGCACTGCTTCCCCCATATGTTCCGTTTGGAATTGATAAAAGCTACCATACTGCCTCTACTTGATTACTGTGACATCGTGTATAAATCAGCCCCAAGTACTGTACTGAAGAAGCTTGACTCAATGTATCACTCGGCCTTAAGATTTGCTTTGAAATGCCCATATAGAACTCACCACTGTGATCTTTACATTGGGTCAAACTTAACATCTCTCAATGTTCGACGGCTTGTGCATCAGATCTTATTTATTCATGATGTACTTACAAAGAAATCCACCGATTACCTGCTGGATCTCCTCTCTGTTTCAAAGAACAAATTTGACCTAAGGTCTTCGCTCATTTACCAGCTTCACATTCCTTATTGCCATACAAATACTGGAGGAAGGGCCTTTGCTATTGATGCCCACAGGGTCTGGAATGCTATTGCCAATAAACTGAAACTTGAATCACTACCTATGAGATATTCACTCAAAACTGCTCATGAGGTGTTGTACACCCCTAGCTGCCACTGCAATTTAGTGGCCTAAAATACAATGTTCCACTCCGGATGATCGCTGCAAAGTATGATCTGTGTTTTGATTTAGTGTGCTGATCTTAAAGGTGCATTGAAAAATGTTGATACTCCGACTGATGCTCCTACTGTTGTGGAGTGACTCATGCAGCCAGCTATGGCTGCAGAGTTTGGTAGTACATGTTGTTTATGTCGTTTATTGTGAAAATTCGGTCACAGTTCTTATGACCACTGTTTCATTGCTTTTATGGCTTTTGTTTTGGTGATTTTCGAAAAGTTTTTTGGTTTGGCCATGTTAGTTTGTTGTAGTAGAGTTAGACTGATGGCCTTAATCTAAGTTATCCTGTGGTTGTTGTTGTTTGACTTGCATCTCACTGGGATTTTTGCACACAGTGTTGGTGTACGGTGCTTTTTCTGCAATATTTTGCTGTCTTTTCTTGGATTATCTGTTTGCACATAGTCACTATAAGATATATTCTTGTTCATGTTTTTTTTGTTTGTTGCGGTTGCACCCGATTCAAGAGCCGAATGGCTCACAGGGCTATACCTAATAAATTAACTTGAACTTGAACAGATTGATATATAACTCTCTTAAAACGCTCGTTTCGTCCTCGTGTGCTTGGAAGCTGAGGATCCTTCGACCCGGCCTACTGCTCTTCGTGAGTAGCCGGCTGCGTCAGGTCGATTTATTGCCCCCCCCCCCGGCCCTCCCTCGAAAGAACCAAGAAGATGAATCCCTGCAGTCACGAAAGCTTTAAATCGAAATTTAACCGCCTCTACGGGGAGGGTTTCCACATAACTTTGAGATCCTTCAACAAGCTCTGTGATAAGAAGGCTCAGCTAATCGAGTCTCTCACCTTTCTGAAGAGATGCCGCGACTCTAAGGTAATACCAAACGCGTTTACACTAACATCTGCTGCTGTAACTTCTTCTAATGCGAAACGAATTCTGTCTAGAACTAGCTTAGCTCTTATCTCAGAGAAAATCAGACTTACGCGCACCGAACTAGATCAGTTAGACAAGACACTCTACAAATCACACTTATCTTTGAGTGTAACAATGTTCACATCGGATTGGGAACATGTAGAAAAAATGACTGCCTCTTCAGCTGCCGCTATGTCGACTAAATGTAAGGACAACTTGATTTCCAAATTCAACCGCCTCTCAAGCAAGAAACCGGACCCACACATTGAAAAGCTAGATGTTAACAAAGTCGTAATTAATCGCAGTAACAGTCCTATTTCTGAAGGTCTGAAATCCGTTTTAGCTAAAGGACTAAACTTTGCAGTCACACCTAGACACATACCAGTTAATGATATAATTGCTCGAGTAGATGTAGCTCTCAAGGGCTTGAGTCACATCGCTGCAGACGTAGCAAGATCTGAAATCTCTGCAACCCTCAAAAACGCTAAGATGCCAGCTAGGAACATCAGCAAAGATGAGCGTTTTGAATTAGCTCAATTAAAAAAAGAGGGATGACATTGTCATCCTCTCAGCCGACAAAGGCAATGCCACTGTCATCATGGACAAAATAGAATACAACAACAAAATTCAAGAACTACTCAACGATGGCAGCTATACAAAAATAAAAAGAGACCCCACCAACAGCCTCGTCACCAAAACCAACAAAATCATTTCTGCTTCAACCGCATTAATTGATCAGACCAAACAGTTCTCGTTGAAACCTTCTGCAGCCAGGCCACCAAGATTGTACGGCTTGCCAAAGATACATAAAGAAGATACACCTCTTCGTCCCATTGTCTCTACTATCAACTCCCCCACTTACAAACTGGCTCGTTTTTTGTCTGAAATCCTACGGCCTTTCACTGGAAAAACCACCTCTGCGGTACAAAACTCTACTGACCTGGTATCGACAATCAAGGGGATTTCCCTGTCCCCAGACGACCTGCTTGTCAGTTTTGATGTGGTTTCCTTGTTCACCAAGGTTCCTGTGCCTGACACCATCGCAATCATTGAAGACTTGGTTCACCAAGGACTGAATGCTGGGGTACCCCCCCTGGTGAGACACTGCTTAACCAATACATACTTCACCTGGAATGGAACCTTCTACAAGCAAACTGAGGGTACCCAAATGGGCTCCCCCCTATCTCCGGTTGTAGCCAACATTTTCATGGAGAAATTTGAGACTGACGCCATCCAGACTGCCACTCTACACCCGACCTTATGGAAGAGGTACGTAGATGCCACTTTTGTCATCTGGCCACATGGCCGGCCTGCTCTAGACAAATTTCTCGACCACATCAATTCCATACACCCAGCCATCAGATTCACCATGGAAGTCGAAAAAAATGGCAAGCTACCCTTTTTGGATGTCCTAATTAAAAGGAGACCTGATGGTTCAATGAGCCATTCTGTCTACAGGAAAGCCACCCATACGGATGCCTACCTAAAACCGGATTCCCACCACCATCCATCCCAGAAGAACTCCCTCATCAAGACTCTATACCAGGGGTCCTCAAACTACGGCCCGCGGGCCACATGCGGCCCACCGAGGGCATTTATCCGGCCCATGGTCACTTATTGGGCTGCGCTTGTGAGCACTAATTGGGCTGCGCTGGTGAGCACTCATTGGGCTGCGATCTGTGAACAAAACTGCAGGTGTAATTAACTTTTTAATGGCACCCGCACCAGTGTGAGCCTGGGGTAAAAGCGGAGTTCCCCCAATCAGACTGCATTGATGGGCAGTGCAGTCTGTATGTCTCTGTGTGGGCAAAGTTATTGCTGGTATATTGTTTTTGTAGCGCTGTATATATGTTGGTATTTTACTAATATCAATTTTGACTCCCTAGGAAACAATGATGTCAAGAAAGAGAAAAATTTACTCGGAGTGTAGGATATTCAAAAAACAGTGGACTTATGATTACTTTTTCATGCAGTACATGGAAAGAGCTGTGTGTCTGATATGCCAGAATATAGTGTCTGTGTTCAAAGAATACAATTTACGTCGACACTATGAAACTCAACATAAAGATAAATATGATTGTTTGGTCGGAGAAGTGAGAAAAGATAAAATATAAAAACTGAAAAATACATTAACAACTCAGCAAAATACTTTTGTGAAGCAGAAGCAGCTAAATATTTCATCACTGCGAGCAAGTTTTCAAGTTGCCAAGCTAATAGTGTGCACTGGCAGACCATTCGTTGAGGGAGAATTTGTTAAAGAATGCCTTCTTTCTGTTGCCAAAGAGATGTGTCCAGAGAAGGCCGATTTATTTAGTACAGTGAGTCTTTCAGGACCTACAATTACACGGAGGATTGAAGAAATGGGAGACAATTTCCATCAGCATTTGCAAAACTCCACAAAAAAACTTTCCTATTTTTCCTTGGCACTCGACGAAAGCAATGATGTTCGTGATTCTGCACAACTTCTAATTTTTATTCGTGGGACGAATGACTATTTCAAAGTCACAGAAGAGCTTGCTGCACTGCAAAGCATCAAAGGAACAACTACAGGAGAGGATATCTATGAAAAGGTTTGCCAAACTGTGAATGGTTTGGAGCTGAACTGGGCTAAACTAGCCAGTGTGACAACTGATGGTGCTCCTAGCATGGTGGGGTCTAAGAAAGGAGTAATTGCTCGCATTAACCAAGAGATGGACAAACATAACCATTCTCATCCAATAGCCATACACTGCCTCATCCACCAACAAGCGCTGTGTAGTAAATCACTGAAGTGGGACTCTGTTAACTTCATTAGAGCTCATGCACTAAACCACAGACAATTTCAGGAATTTCTGTCTGACCTAACTGTTGACTATGAAGATGTTCTGTACCACACAGAAGTCCGTTGGCTGAGTCGAGGGAGAGTTTTGAAACGTTTCTATGACTTCCACAGATTACAGCTTTTCTGTTTTCAAAAAACAAAGAAGTACCAGAGCTCAATGATGCAGAATGGAAATGGCACCTTGCCTTTCTGACAAATGTAACAGAGCTACTCAACAGTTTCAATGTGCAACTTCAAGGAAAGGGGAAGCTCATCTGTGATATGCAATCACATGTCAAAGCATTTGAAGTAAAATTAGGCCTCCTCATCAAACAAGTGCAGGAGGAAAACTTCTGCCATCTCCCCACAACTCAAAATCTGTTAGCGGAAAAACCATTGGTTGCATTCCCAAACAAAACATGTGTGGATTCACTGGAAAAATTGCAAAAGGAGTTCCAATTTAGATTTAAAGAGCTTCATCTCCATGAACAGGACATACAGCTTTTCCGTAACCCATTTTCTATTGACATTGAAAATGTGGATACAATTTACCAAATGGAACTGGCTGAACTGCAGAATTGTGACTCTCTGAAAGACGCATTCAAGTCAAGCAGCCTTCATAATTTCTATGCATTTCTCCCCTCTAAGACATATCCTCATCTCAGGAACCATGCACTCAAAATGGCAACCATCTTTGGCAGCGCTTATGTCTGTGAACAAACTTTTTCCAGAATGAAACATTTGAAATCTCCAACCAGATCTAGACTAACGGATGCACACTTGCATCACTTGTTACGACTAGCAGTGACAAATATGGAACCGGACATTGACCATCTCATTAGCCAAAAGCAGGCCCATAGTTCCCATTGAAATACTGGCAAGTTTGTTGATTTAACTTTACTTGTTCTTCATTTTAAATATTGTATTTGTTCCCGTTTTGTTTCTTCACTTCAAAATAAGATATATGCAGTGTGAATAGGAATTTGTTCATAGTTTTTTTTAACTATAGTCCGGCCCTCCAACGGTCTGAGGGACAGTGAACTGGCCCCCTGTTTAAAAAGTTTGAGGACCCCTGCTCTATACCATAGAGCCCAATGCATCTCCGACTAGGAACACATTGCCAGTGAACTCAAACACGTACGCCAAGCTCTTAAGGCTAATGGTTACTCCGACTACACAATCCGCAAGGCCATCACTCCAACCGTCAAGAAGGATCCTGCTGAGGAGCCTTTCAAAACCATCACCTTACCCTACATTGCTGGGGTCACAAAAAAGATCTCAAAAATCCTGATTAAACACAAGATTCAGGTACGATTCAACACAGTACATAAAATCCGTGATCTGGTTCTGTCTGTAAAAGACGTGGTTCCAGACATACAGTATCCTGGCGTCTACAAACTAAGTTGCCTCTGTGGTAGCAGTTACATTGGAGAAACCAAACGACATGTCTCGGACCGCATCCGTGAACATAAAGCAGACTTCAAACACGGTAGGACAAACACCTCAGCCGTGGCAGATCACTGTTACAATTCAGTGGGTTCACATGACATTGACTTCTCCAAGACAGAGGTTCTCTGCAAGCCATCTGGCTACCATGAGAGATTCGTTCATGAGGCGATCCACATATACAAACACAGAGACAATTTCAACCGAGAAGATGGATTCTGGCTCAGCAATCATTGGAAGGACGTAATAGACCACTTCGGATCTTAACTGATTGTTGTTCACGTTTATGGTGACTTTCAGACCGCAGTCCACTCACTGGCATTCACTGTGTATCTTGTGTTCTCCACAGGGAATGCATTTGCTCCGCTGCGGATCTCCTGCCACCGTTTTCCCATTCACATGTGTCATTGCTTCTACATACTATTAACATGCCCTCCCTTTGTTAATGCTACCCCCCCTCCCTTTGGTGCTGCTGATCCTGCATAATGCATGGGCATAATATGACTTTGAAAACCCCCCCGCCCACCTCCTACGCATTTCCCATGAATATGCTAAATTCCTCTTGATATGCACATTCTTTTGTTAAGGCTCTCTTCTTCTTCCACCTCCAACTCAGCTTATATATAAGCTCCTAGCTTGGCAGTGTCTCATTCTTCACCTGAAGACGGCTGCTTGCGTTGTAGCCGAAACGTCGTGAGAATTGTTTTATTATGTTTTATTTTTATTATTTTATTACTTCCCTTCTACGTGACTTTACCGAAAGAACCAAGAAGATGACCTCCCAAGGTGGTCGAGCCCAACACGTCTGGAGGATCGGCATCACGGACTCGATCAAAGACTCGATTTGCGTGATCCCGCGCATTGCACACTCCCACACTGTCATGGGCTGTCACGCTCGCTTGAGTCGGGGCGAGTATTTGGCTGATCCTGCTCATCATCAAGCTCACGGGCGTTGTTACACGTTGCGGGTGGGAGAAGTTGATTGTGGGGATCTCGTGCACCGGGGTTATCGGTTCGATTGGTCGTTTTTTTTGTCTTTGTGTATATATTGTACAGTTGGGTTATTTATTGCTTTGTTATGTTTTTTTGCGCACACTTGTTGTTCTGTTAATTATGCGTCGGTTGCTTTTGTTGGGGGGATTTAGCAGCCGGGATCGCTGGAAGCTATGAAAGGTGGGGGGAGGGAGGGTGATGTAGTGACTGTGCTTGTCACTGTATGGTGCTGGGGCTTGTGACGACACGTCCAGTAATGTGTTGTCATTACGGGCTGCCTGGGTTGTGGGATGCAGTACCAACTCTAGCGGGGTTTGGGCGAGCGCTGGTTAGCACAGATGCACCGCGAGCTGTGTGCGGTGCGGGCTCCCAGTGAGGGAGCGAGAGGGAGCATCAGCCAGCCAGGGTTACCTTGGGGCATGATACTTTGGTTGACCTGCTGTCACGTGACCGGACGATACTGGAGGGAGGCTACCGGTGGACGGGGGCCATGGGGCGGTCATGTGGTCCAAATGAGCTCTCGGGAACCTTCAAGAAGGAGCTCGAGAGGCTTGGAAGGTGGGTGGGGCAGAGCCAGGCCCAGCCCGGGAGCATATAACGAGGGCTCCGTGAGGAGCTAGGGGTTCTTCGTGTGCTGGTGTTTCGAATATGCCGGTCCGGACCACATACTATGTGGTCGGGACCGGGATAGCGAACCGTGTCTGGTTCTGCCATAGCGTGGTCATTCGAGACCCGAGTGTAGATCGTGTTGTGGAATAAATAGTGTTGCTCCCAAGAAAACGTCTGCGACTCAGTTGGACTCACTACACAAGTTTTACGTACAGGTTCCAATAGTATATGTATGAGAAAAATATATATTAAAGTAATGTAAAAACAATCTCACTTAAAGAAATAGTGCAAAAATTATTATGTAAAAACATATTTGGAATGTTAAGTATCTGTGGTAGTTTGTCACCGGGTGCCTGGTTTGGCTCTGTGACAGTGAACCATTTTTTTGAAGTGGCCCACAAGCCCCACATGTTTTCGAACCGTGAAAATACATCTCAAATAAAATGTCCTATTGCAAAGACTTCCTTGACTACTTGTAAAGCCATGACGCTTTTTCAAAGGTAATGATTGAAGATGTTTGGCAACGTACAAATGAACAAAATATGAGGCTGCCAGATACATTATTGTACCCATAAAATTTCCTCACGTTTCTATGTATGTGTAAAGGCACACGTGTTTATGGGGATAATTACACTGTCACAATTGTTTTTGTTCCTGGGTATATAACACTATTTTCCACAATTTTTGTTGCTGGGTAGTGAGTGTTATTTCCCAATTGCTTATGCCTCAAAAGTACAGAACATTGCTATTATTCCCCACAAACTTTGCTTTTGTGACCAGGACAATTACATTTTGAAATTTTCCTATTTTCAATGAGAAAATTATTATGGCTAAAACCTATTTGTAATGTTAAGTATTTGCTACGTAAAAACTCAGGTCTTGAAATCAAAGCCCTGTTTCATATGTTTTAGTTTGTCACCTGGTACCTCATTTGGCTCTGTGGCATTTGACCGGTTTTTTCGAGTGACCCGCATGCTTACCAAAGCATGAAAAACTTTTAAAAATAAAAATGTCCTCTTGCAAAGTCTTCCTTGACCATTTGCAAGTTTTTACTCTTTTTCAAAGGTAGTGGTTGAACATGTTTGGCAAAATAAAAATGAACAAATTATGACGCTCCCAGATCCACTCTTATTGCACCCAAAAACATGTCTTTACATGTTTAAATTAATGTGTAAAGGCACACCTGTTTATGAAGATAATTTAATACTCAATTACTTATGAGTCTCTTTGAGATTTTGATTCATTGGGAATAGAGACCAGCATCACCATTATTGTGCACAACCTGGAGCAGATGTTGCGTGAGTCACGATGCTCTGTAGCTGTGTTCTGACCCAGTGCCTGTGCAACTATGTAATAAACCCACTCAGCCCTCCAAGAGTCTCCCGTTTGTGTTTCTCCACATTTACATCAATGGACTCGTGTGAATATGTGGGTGTTTGAGTGAAATATTGAAAGCACAGTGTTTGTGCAATGTGTAATAAAGAGCAGTCGTAAGTGCTCTCCTCTATGGTTCTGAAACGTGAACCCTTTATCGTCGCCACTTCATCAAATAAACAATCTCCAGCAAAGACATCTGAGAATTATGATGGTGGTAACATTTAACATGTCCTGAAGGTCATTCCCAGTCGATGTTATGATTATGTTGTCAGCAAATCCGAGGTAGTTAGTGTTTTCTACATTTAGAAGTTTGCCTTCATTTCTCCAATGAAATATTTGGGAAATATTGTCTGTGGTTGTGAACAACTTTGTGAATAGTGTGCAATTTTCACTGACTCTCCTTTAAACATATATATTCATTTTAAAACGTTTCCATTTCTCCCTCAGAAGGGACTCTTTATGGTTTGGGGAAGAGAGCCCGTTCCCCATCTTTTTAACATTTGCTTTCATAACCGGTTTGGCTTATGTTGACGGTGTGTACGTTCATCACGTGGTGTATTGAGCCCGCACATTTCCTCAATAAAAAACCCATGTATTTTCCACTCATATCCATGTCATCTTAGTGTAGATGTTCTATATACATTATAGGCATATTGCGTGAACATGTTTTGCTTGTGGGAAAATTTTGTACGTAAAAGTTAAAGTGTTTATAAAACATATGAATTGCTTCGGTTATCTTGAGTAAATACCAGAAGAATGCAAAACAATTACACCCGAGATGCTGGTGGATATCTGCACCTCTGAAATCTCCCAACAATCTGTGTTGAACGGCATGGCGGGCAACTGGCGATTTAGTGGGATGACATACATGACTTGGCTCAAACGACTATCTAACATCTTGGCCACTCGTGGCCAAGATGGCGGCGTGTGAGTGAGCTTGTGAGTGTGAGCTGTGCGTGAGAATGAGTGAGAATGAGCTGCATGTGAGTGAGTGTGAGTGAGCTATCGTAGGCTGGCCTGCCTACGATCCATCCTGGGTTTGACCAGGCTGGATTGTGTGAGGAGCTCACAAGTCCTTGAAAGATCTGGGCAAAGTCCCATCAGTGAGCTCCTCCGGCAGGCAAGGCTGCGTTGGCTGGGTCATGTAGCCCGCATGCCCAGCCACCGCATGCCTAAACAGCTTTTGTTCGGCCGGATCGAGGGGGCTAAACGGGCGCGGCACGGGCTAGAGAAGAGATGGAGTGATGTGGTACAGGAGGACGTGGAGCTGAGTGGACTTGCCGATGACTGGTACCAGCGGTGTCAAGATCGGCCTCAGTGGAGGAGGCTCGTGAAGGACGCTACTGGGCAGTTGGAGGCAGTCGCCCTCCAACAACAACGGAGGGCGGAGGAGCGACGCTCACAACAACGAGCGGAGCGCCGGGTGGCTAAAGCACAGCAAGTTGGCACAGTAGGGGGCACAGGTGGTGCATCAGCCAGTCATCTCGGTCATCTCGGTCAGTCGACCCGTGGCACCTGGGTCTGCCCCGTGACCTCCTGCCAGCGGGCGTTCGACACTTCACGTGGCCTCAAGGTGCACATGGCCTGGCACAAGCGTCGTGGTGACGTCACCGCCACTTAGTGGCGAATGGCGGTTGTTGTTGTGTTGTGTGAGCTATGTGTGTGAGTGAGCTGTGTGTGTGTTTAAATTGAGATTGGCGGGTGCAGGGGGGTTACAGAGCGGGCGCTGTGTGGCATTGCGAGAATAGAGAAGAGTGCTGCTTGTTAGTGTGGTAGTTAGTGTAGTAGTTAGTGTGGGAGTTAGTGTATTCGTTAGTGTGGTAGTTAGTGTGGTGTTAGTGTGGTAGTTAGTGTGGTGGTGTTGTGTTTGGGGTGGTAGTTAGTGTGGGAGTTAGTGTAGTTGTGTGGTGGTTGGTGTGGTAGTGCGGTGATTGTCAGTGTGGTTGTTGTGGTTAGTGTGGTAGTTAGTGTTGTGGTTATTGTTGTAGTTAATGTGGTAGTTAATGTGGTTGTTAATGTGGTAGTTAGTTAGTGTGGTAGCCAGCCTGGCTACCCCCCCCCCAGCCCAGGCCTACGTCGGGGCCTGCGTCGGGGCCTGCGTCGGGGCCTACTTCGAGGCCTATGACGAGGTCTACTTCGAGGCCTACTTCGAGGCCTACGACGAGGCCTACTTCGAGGCCTACGTCGAGGCCTTCCTCGAGGCCTACGTCGGGGCCTATGTCGGGGCCTACGTCGAGGCCTACTTCGAGGCCTACGACGAGGCCTACTTCGAGGCCTACGTCGGGGCCTATGTCGGGGCCTACGTCGAGGCCTACTTCGAAGCCTACGACGAGGCCTACTTCGAGGCCTATGTCGAGGCCTACGTCGGGGCCTACGTGGGGGCCTACGTCGAGGCCTACGTCGGGGTCTACGTCGAGGCCTACGTGGAGGGCGCTCGTCAAACGGGCGAGAAGCCGTACATGTGCGACGAGTGCGGCAAGACATTACTCGCGCTCAACCTACCTGTACGTTTTCACGTGTGTGTTTAACTGTTGTGGTTCTTTGTTATTTTAAAGATGGCAGTTCTGCTGTGTATTCTACTGCTGTCCCTCCCGGCCATATCTAGTGCCAAACACAACTCCACCACTGGCTGCCCTCGTTATTTCTCGTCCATAGTTGATGCTCCATTTGCCACTACACCTGCTAGTGAAACAGCTTATAGCCACTTCTACACTCCATCATTGTATCCTTTTAAACCCTATCTCTGTCCTATTACTTCACCAGCACTCCTTCCTAACTTCATTCTGCTCTTAAAAATGTCACCATACGTAAGCAGCTGCTATTCGTCCAAGGTTCGTCGCTCTTCATCCTTTCACAGAAAATACTTGTGCAAACTATTAATTCTACTTTTCTTATTTCTGGGAGGTATTGAGCTTCACCCTGGCCCAAATGTAAAGAACTCATTTAATTCTGTAGATTTTTCTGGCAGAAAACGTGTTGATGTTCTACATGTCAACATCAGAGGGCTTGTGATTAAATTAAGTCAACTAAAACTAGAAGTGGCAAATCTGGACCCGAACATTTTCTGCCTTACAGAAACATTTCTCACTCCGGCCATCAATGACTTGCATGCAAAAAATGCATACTTTTCCTCCACTCTCCTGGAATCACATGGAAATGCCAGGATCTTCTGGAAAACAATCCAAAGTATCGAAACGGCATCTAACACAGATAATCTGCCCGTTGAGCTTAACCGAAATGGGGAATATTTTTTAGAGCCCCAAAAAATAGTTGACAATTTTAACCTTCATTTTTCTGAAGCTGGTGACCTTTTTGATAATGTATTGGGAGTCACCCCTGCGCATGCAAATTCCTACACCCCTGTCCAAACATTAAACGAATTTAGTTTCCATCCAATCCACGAAAGTAATATTCTGAAACAACTGTCCTACCTCAAAGGGTCCTCCTCTACCGGAGCAGATAGTATTCCCGTCTTTGCTCTGCTAACTGTTGGTCACCTAATATACAAAACCTATAGCTCATATTTTCAACCTGTCCATCAAAGAAGCATTAATACCTCTATAATGGAAACATTCATATGTTCGTCCACTTCACAAAGGGGGCCCTAAAGATGATCCAAATACCTACGGCCCTATCTCAATTTTGTCCCCGTTGATAAAAAAAAAATAGAAAAATTATTGAACTACCAAATTAGCAGTTTCCTGCCCGACAACAATCTATTACATCGAAAACAATCTGGGTTCCGAAAAAATTACAGCACCACATCTGCTGCATTAGACTCTCTGAATCACATTTACAGTAGCCTTGATAATAAGCAGTACTGCCCCAGTCTTTTTCTTGACTTGTCCAAAGCCTTTGATACAGTCGACCACAACACCCTGCTTAGTAAACTAAGTTGCCTCCGTTTCTCCAAACACGCAGTAGAATGGTAACAAAATTAACTCTCTTTTTGCACCCAAACTGTACTCACAGATGGTTAGAGGTCAAACAGTGTTAAGATAACAAAAGGGGTTCCACAGGGTTCAATCCTCGGCCCCCTCTTGTTCTCTCTTTATGTCAATGAATTGGGCACTGACCTGGATCATTCCAGGGTAAATCTTTTTGCAGATAACACGATACTGATTACTGCTGGCCGCTCTCCGGATGACGTGATTTCTAAGCTACAGGGTGATTTCAACAAACTACAACATCAGCTAGTTGCTCTTAAACTAGTCCTGAATACCTCCAAAACCAAGGTGCTATGCTTCTCACCAGGACTAAAGCAGGATGTTATTTTTCCCCAATTACATTCCTTAAATAATTATGAAATAGAGCAAGTCAAGATCTATAAGTATCTTGGGGTTATTCTTGATTCAAAACTGAAATTTGAAGATCACATTGATTATATTGGTTAAAAGACAAATAGAAATTGGTTTTCTGTATCGACACAAGCACTGCTTCCCCCTATGTTCCGTTTGGAATTGATAAAAGATACCATACTGCCTCTACTTGATTACTGTGACATCGTGTATAAATCAGCCCCTAGTACTGTACTGAAGAAGCTTGACTCAATGTATCACTCGGCCTTAAGATTTGCATTGAACTGCCCATATAGGACTCACCACTGTGATCTCTACATTGGGTCAAACTTAACATTTCTCAATGATCGACGGCTTGTGCATCAGATCTTATTTATTTATGATGTACTTACAGAGAAATCCACCGATTACCTGCTGGATCTCCTCTCTGTTTCAAAGAACAAATTTGACCTAAGGTCTTCGCTCATTTACCAGCTTCACATTCCTTATTGCCGTACAAATACTGGAGGAAGGGCCTTTGCTATTGATGCCCACAGGGTCTGGAATGCTCTTGCCAATAAACTGAAACTTGAATCACTACCTATGAGATCTTCACTCAAAACTGCTCAAGAGGAGTTGTACACCCCTAGCTGCCACTGCAATTTAGTGGCCTAAAATACAATGTTCCACTCCGGATGATCGCTGCAAAGTATGATCTGTGTTTTGATTTAGTGTGCTGATCTTAAAGGTGCATTGAAAAATGTTGATACTCCGACTGATGCTCCTACTGTTGTGGAGTGACTCATGCAGCCAGCTATGGCTGCAGAGTTTGGTAGTACATGTTGTTTATGTCGTTTATTGTGAAAATTCGGTCAGTTCTTATGACCACTGTTTCATTGCTTTTATGGCTTTATTTTGGTGATTTTCGAAAAGTTTTTTGGTTTGGCCATGTTAGTTTGTTGTAGTAGAGTTAGACTGATGGCCTTAATCTAAGTTATCCTGTGGTTGTTGTTGTTTGACTTGCATCTCACTGGGATTTTTGCACACAGTGTTGGTGTACGGTGCTTTTTCTGCAATATTTTGCTGTCTTTTCTTGGATTATCTGTTTGCACATAGTCACTATAAGATATATTCTTGTTCATGTTTTTTTTGTTTGTTGCGGTTGCACCCGATTCAAGAGCCGAATGGCTCACAGGGCTATACCTAATAAATTAACTTGAACTTGAACAGATTGATATATAACTCTGTTAAAACGCTCGTGTCGTCCTCGTGTGCTTGGAAGCTGAGGATCCTTCGACCTGGCCTACTGCTCTTCGTGAGTAGCCGGCTGCGTCAGGTCGATTTATTGCCCCCCCCCCGGCCCTCCCCAGGTGGTCGAGCCCAACACGTCTGGAGGATCGGCATCACGGACTCGATCAAAGACTCGATTTGCGTGATCCCGCACATTGCACACTCCCACACTGTCATGGGCTGTCACGCTCGCTTGAGTCGGGGCGAGTATTTGGCTGATCCTGCTCGTCATCAAGCTCACGGGCGTTGTTACACGTTGCGGGTGGGAGAAGTTGATTGTGGGGATCTCGTGCACCGGGGTTATCGGTTCGATTGGTCGTTTTTTTTGTCTTTGTGTATATATTGTACAGTTGGGCTATTTATTGCTTTGTTATGTTTTTTGCGCACACTTGTTGTTCTGTTAATTATGCGTCGGTTGCTTTTGTTGGGGGGAGTTAGCAGCCGGGATCGCTGGAAGCTATGAAAGGTGGGGGAGGGAGGCTGATGTAGTGACTGTGCTTGTCACTGTATGGTGCTGGGGCTTGTGACGACACGTCCAGTAATGTGTTGTCATTACGGGCTGCCTGGGTTGTGGGATGCAGTACCAACTCTAGCGGGGTTTGGGCGAGCGCTGGTTAGCACGGAGGCATCGCGAGCTGTGTGCGGTGCGGGCTCCCAGTGAGGGAGCGAGAGGGAGCATCAGCCAGCCAGGGTTACCTTGGGGCATGATACTTTGGTTGACCTGCTGTCACGTGACCGGACGATACTGGAGGGAGGCTACTGGTGGACGGGGGCCATGGGGCGCTCATGTGGTCCAAATGAGCTCTCGGGAACCTTCAAGAAGGAGCTCGAGAGGCTTGGAAGGTGGACGGGGCAGAGCCATGCCCAGCCCGGGAGCATATAACGAGGGCTCCGTGATAAGCTAGGGGTTCTTCGTGTGCTGGTGTTTCGAATATGCCGGTCCGGACCACATACTGGACCCTATATGTGGTCGGGACCGGGATAGCGAACCGTGTCTGGTTCTGCCGTAAGCGTGGTCATTCGAGACCCGAGTGTAGATCGTGTTGTGGAATAAATTGTGTTGCTCCCAAGAAAACGTCTGCGACTCAGTTGGACTCACTACACAAGTTTTACGTACAGGTTCCAGTAGTATATGTATGAGAAAATTATATATTAAAGTAGTGTAAAAACAATCTCACTTAAAGAAATAGTGCTAAAATTATTATGGTTAAAACATATTTGGAATGTTAAGTATCTGTGGTAGTTTGTCACCGGGTGCCTGGTTTGGCTCTGTGACAGTGAACCATTTTTTTGAAGTGGCCCACAAGCCCCACATGTTTTCGAACCGTGAAAATACATCTCAAATAAAATGTCCTATTGCAAAGACTTCCTTGACCACTTGTAAAGCCATGACGCTTTTTCAAAGGTAGTGATTGAAGATGTTTGGCAACATATAAATGAACAAAATATGAGGCTGCCAGATACATTATTGTACCCAAAAAATTTCCTCACGTTTCTATGTATGTGTAAAGGCACACGTGTTTATGGGGATAATTACACTGTCACAATTTTTTTGTTCCTGGGTATTTAACACTATTTTCCACAATTTTTGTTGCTGGGTAGTGAGTGATATTTCCCAATTGCTTATGCCTCAAAAGTACAGAACATTGCTATTATTAAGTTTGTCACCTGGTACCGGTTTTTTCCGCATGTTTACCAAAGCATGAAAAACTTTTAAAAACAAAAATGTCCTCTTGCAAAGTCTTCCTTGAACATTTGCATGTTTTACTCTTTTTTAAAAGTAGTGGTTGAACATGTTTGGCAAAATAAAAATGAACAAATTATGACGCTCCCAGATCCACTCTTATTGCACCCAAAAACATCTCCTTACATGTTTAAATTAATGTGTAAAGGCACACCTGTTTATGATGATAATTAAATACCCAAGTGCTTAAGAGTCTCTGAGATTTTGATTCATTGGGAATAGAGACCAGCATCACCATTATTGTGCACAACTTGGAGCAGATGTTGTGTGAGTCACAATGCTCTGTAGCTGTGTTCTGCCTCATTGCCTGTGCAACTATGGAATAAACCCACTCAGCCGTCCAAGAGTCTCCCGTTTTCGTTTCACCACATTTACATCAATGCACTCGTGTAAATATGTGGGCGTTTGCGTGAAATATGGAAAGCACAGTGTTTGTGCAATGTGTAATAAAGAGCAGTCGTAAGAGCTCTCCTCTATGGTTTTGAAACGGGAACCCTTTATCGTCGCCACGTGATCAAATCAACAATCTCCAGCAAAGACATCTGAGAATTATGATGGTGGTAACATTTAACATGTCCTGCAGGTCATTCCCAGTCGATGTTATGATTATGTTGTCAGCAAATCCGAGGTAGTTAATGTTTTCTACATTTAGAAGTTTGTCTTCATTTCTCCAATGAAATATTTGGAAAATATTGTTTGTAGTTGTGAATAACTTGTGAATAGTGTGTAATTTTCACTGACTCTCCTTTAAACATATATTTTCCTTTAAAATGTTTCATTTCTTCCTCAGAAGGGACCCTTTATGATTTGGGGAAGAGAGCTCGTTCCCCATCTTTTTAACATTTGCTTTCATAACCGGTTTGGCTTATGTTGACGGTGTGTATGTTCATCACGTGGTGTATGGAGCCCGGACATTTCCTTTATTTAAAAAAACCCATGTATTTTCCACTCATATCCATGTCATCTTAGTGTAGATGTTCTATATATAGGCATATTGCGTGAACATGTATTGCCTTGTGGAAAATTTTTGTACGTAAAAGTTAAAGTGTTTATAAAACATCAATTGTTTCGGTTATCTTCAACAGTAAATACCAGAAGAATGCAAAACAATTACACCCGAGATGCTGGCGACATCTGAGCCCCTCAAATCTCCAAACAATCTGTGTTGAACGCCATTGCGGGTATCTGGAAATTCAGAGGAGTGACATACATGACTTGGCTCAAACTACCATCTAATTAGAGTTCTTTATTAATGTGTTACCTTTGCCAAACAACTATACAACTACTAATAGGGGTTTCCCCCTTTTTTCTGGCAACAAAACTGACACCTTTGGCAAGGAATCATGGTTACATTAACCACAATACTTACAGTCAAATGCAAAAAAAAACAATACTCTGATAATTTATGCATTGTCCTTGAAACTGATTGGTCCACACCAGAGACAGCTTTCTTTCGACCTTAGTCTCATATGGTGTTCGGCCAGATGACGCCAAAAGGTGGTAAATTATCAGAGTATTGTTTTTTGTTTGCATTTGACTGCAAGTATTGTGGTTAATGTAAACATGATTCCTTTCAAAAGGTGTCAGTTTTGTTACCAAAAAAAGGGGAAAACCCCTATTAGTATATTTTGGTACTGGCAAAGGAGGTCCCATGATATAGAACTAATTTAAAAACAAGTATTACGTACGGGTTCCAAGATTATAATTAAAAATTATCTTATTTAAAGACAGCTACAGGCTTAGTGCAGCCTGGAAGTGTATTATTAAGTAATACACCTTACGATTCTATTCCTTACAAAGGGAAACATGATAATTTACGAACGCTCTATATAATTACAATAAACCGCCCCTCCTCCCCCTCTGATCTATAGAGAGTTTTGACGTCATCTTGCTCTATTTTAGACCGGAAGCAGGTGGACTGCTTCCCTATTCTGCCAAATCGCCCCATGATGCTGGATTTAATTACCTGCGAACGTCTTACTCAAATTGTTAATGTTGTGGATTTTCTATCCAACACACGGGTGGGCTGAAGTTGTAACAATTGGCGTGTTGCTTACATGACAAACCTACTGGCTGTGTTGGATGCTTGTTTTTGGGTTAGATCGTGGACGTATTAATGTGTTGAAACCCTCCACCATCCGACACGGCCAATCAGCAAGGAATTTGTCACATAAACAAAACGCCAAATAGTTACTACTTCAGCTTACCGGTGTGTTTAGTGAATCCACAACATTTACAATCTGAGTACTACGTTTTGCAAGTAATTACATCCAGCATCATCGGGCGATTCGCTAGAATAGTGAAGCCATCCACCTGCTTCCGGTCTTAAATAGAGCAGGACGATGTCATCACTGAAGCCAATCAGGTGCAAAGATCAGAGGCAGATGAGGGGGGGGGGGGGGAGGTTTTGCAATTATATACTAGATTAGTAATCAGTTAATTGGTATGTTTTCTCTAGAAGGAATTGTAATTGTAATATGTGTAGTGGGTCCAACTGAGTTGGACCCACTTTTATTTGTAACACCGTTACACCATAACACAAAGGGGTAACTGCCCCTTTACTAGACTACAGCGAGTTACTGCTACAGAGGGTCGATCCCTCACTCGGGTCTCCGACCACGTGGTTGCCTCGTAGGATGGACAGCTTCAGCTTGAGATGTTGAGCTTCCATCTTGTAGAATGCAGCGACCCCGGTCCCTCTCAGGAACCCGCCTTATATTCCTCTCTGTTTGGGGTTGCTCTGCTTTTGACCTCGCCCGCCTTCTTGAACATTCTCGTTCCTTCCCGATCCTTCTCAAGAGCTCTCTCCGGACAGGTGATCACCCACTAGTCCCCCTACCTGGGGCCCCCTGTGTGGATATTCCGGATCACGTATCTACGGGGCCAGCCAGAGTGCCACGGCCCGGGGCAACTCTGCCCCTGGGCTGACACTCACCCTCTCCCCCTCGGAGGAGCCCCCACCACACACTGTGCATGGTGCCCGCACTATCTCAGTGCTGGCCAAGCCCTGCTAGGGCTGGTATTACACACAGCCACCCACACGGTGCTTTCCATGATGTAGGAACATCGAATAGCACGACCCTTTCGGGCCGGCACCAAACAGTGACATCCCCGATGTCACTACATATGTGTAGTGCTTCTAATAAAGACACACACTACGTGAGTTGAGGCGATTCGTTTATTAACACTTCCCTTACAGGACGGGTCCTATAATTGGTGTAGACGTATCTATCACTATGTAACACTATGTAACCCTCTAGACGCGAGGCTATTGAAGATTCCAACCTGACGAAGTGACCCGATCCACCGAGCGTTACCCACAAATACGACCCTTTACTGTCCCCACACTGCCCTTTTATCCCCCTAGCGTGGCCTTCCCCCCGCCCTCTGGCTACACCCCACTCCTGGCACCTCCTAGCAGGCTTGCTCCCTTCATTACCCGCATGACGGGATATACTAGCATTACACTATCCCCCCTTTTGCAAAAGACAGCCGACCCCAGCTGTAACCAGCCTCCAATAACGACAAGAAATGTATAGAACGAAATCCGGCGTAGTAGGATTTGTCACTCAAGTGAACATGAAAGTTACTTTAAGCGGCTCGTATTTGAGCGTGTCCTCATCGCTGAGCCTCCAGGAACAGGTGGACGTGGTCCTGACAGTTTGTTCTTCTCCGGAGGAGGGCAAGAATGAGGAGATGTCAGAGGCAGTCCGCCTCTTGCAGGAGGAACCAGTCGCTCCGGGGTCCTCAAGCACTGGGATCCTGTGGGCAGAGAGTCAGTAGACGCCTGAGGGACAACGTTCCCTAGTTCCTAGCCTGGCTTGCCGGGTGCACCCGACATGCAGCCGTCAGTTAGTGGGGATAACGTGACACAATGGGGCAGATAAAAAAAATTTGAGTTGCGACGCATGCACAGACCACCGCCTGCGACCGATCTGAATGGGTACATTTTATGGGCTTGCTACTTCAATGATTGTGATGGGACCCTGCCAGGGCTTGTACAGTTTTGGGGATGTACCCACCAGAACTTGGGGGCAGTGTAGCCATGCCTTATCACCCGGCTCCAATTTAGTCCCGGATTCCTGGAGAGCAACCAGGTGTTCATTTGCGGCTTGCCTCCGGCCCGAATTCCCCCGAGAGACCTCGCTAGCCTCTGACAAGCGCTTGAGGGTAAAGCGCCTGGGATCGGCCAGTTTACTCTTTCCCAGATCAGGGTTCAATTGAGCGTACAATCCAGCGTTTCAGGTTCGTCTGTGTGTGCAGCATCAGCTGCCGCAATGACAGTCCGTGGTGGTAATGTATCGGCTGGTTTGCATGACCCCGCGCCTGAAATGCATGCACAATTGTCACTGGGTGGCAATCGTGACAGGGCGTCAGCATTTGTGTGGCGGACACCCTTTCTATTGGATACTTCGAACGAATAGTCCTGAAGCACTTCGAGCCAGCGGGAGAGTTGACCCGATGGCTGTTCGACATGCAGCGCATACTGCAAAGCTGCGTGGTCCGAGCGCACAGTGAATTTCCATCCACAACGGTACAGATTGTACTGCTGGATAAAAAAAACTATAGCCAGCAATTCTCGGCATGTAACGCAGTAGCGCTATTCCACTGGGGACAGCACTCTACTGCCATAAGCAACCACCCGCTCGACACCGTCCACAACCTGCGATAACACAGCGGCAACACAGCGGCTATGCCGGTGTTACTGACGTCTGTGTCCAGAATGAAGGGGAGAGAAAAATCTGGGTACCGAAGGGGAGGCGCATTGGCCAGTCTGTTGCGCAGCATGGCAAACGCAGCCTCCTCCTCCTCCCCCCACCGAAATTGCTATCCCTTGGACATGAGGACATGGAGCGGCTTTGCGATTGTAGTTAATCCAGGGACAAAACATCTGTAGTACGACGCGAATCCAACAAAACTGCGCACCTCACCCACTGACGTGGGGGTTGGCCATGTCTGCATGCACGCAATTTTGTCAGGGTCCGTTGGTATCCCCGATTCGGTGACAATGTGGACGAGGTACTGGACAGACCTTTGCAATAGGTGGAATTTCTGAAGTCAAAATTTGAATTTTGTGGCCTGCAATTTGAGAAAACCTGCACGAAACCTTCCTAGGTGTTTCTTGAATGTGCGGCTGAAAACAATGATTTCATCAAGGTAAATGAAGCACGCGTCCCATCGTAGTCCCACCAGCACCAATTCCATCAATCTTTGGAAGGTCGCCAGGGCCGAGTTTAACCCCATCGGAAGCCGGTTAAATTCGAAAAGGCCTTGTGGTATGCTGATTGCGGTCTTAGGTTTCGAGCTGTCGTCGAGAGGCAACTGCCAGAACCCTGACAGTAAATCAAGGGTGGAAAATAACTTTGCCCCCAACAAAGCGTCTAGCGAGTCATCCATCCGCGGGAGCGGGTACGCATCTGCTACGGAAACTTTGTTAAGTTTCCGGAAATCAACACAAAAGCGTAGACTTCCATTCTGTTTTTTAAGGAGCACGATGGGGGCCCACCACGGGCTATTTGATGGGGAAATAAAATCAGCGGCCAACATCTCGTCCACCGCACAGCGCACATGGTCCTTCTCTTTAGGGCTTAATTTGTATGGATTTTGCCGAATGCGGGCGGAGTCTCCCATCTCAATATGGTGATATAAAAGAGGCGTGCAGCCAATATCAAATTTAGTTTTACTGAAAACATCGGCGAACTCCTCCAGAAGCGCATGCCATTTAAGCCTCTGTTCAGCTGATAAATCTTTGCTCTCTGTGCAAAGTGCATCAAGCCATGCCACATCATGTTGGTCAGTCTGCCCCGCAGCCGCCACGATGGCTCCGTTCCCGCCAATTTCGAAATCGCAAGACACGGTGAATGCATGAGCTAAAACAGAACCCTCTTGGATGATTGACGCGACCAAACTGGTATTTAAAACCTGTATAAACGGGTCTTGATTATTTGCCACCCAGGTCTGCACAAACAATAAGGTGTCACCCCGGGCCGCCTTGTTGGAAGGAACCAACAACATCCCTTCCTTTGAATTTTGCCTATCAAGTTGTTTCTTTACACGCAAGGGAATTAACATTTGTGCGCTGGGGGCAATTTTAACGGTATGGGTGGCCATCGCCGGAACGGATGTATTTGCCGTGCGGAATAAGTTTGGCGATGTTAAAAATGCCATTTGGTGGCCTGAAGGTAATTCTATGCAGCCTTGATTGATAAGGATTTTCAGGGGCATTTTGGCTAAAAAATCCGTTCCCAACATGCAAGGTACCACAAGAGATGTGGAAACAAGCACGGGACCCGTGCAGCTGATGTCGCCGATACATACTGTATCTATTAACTCACCCAAATAATTTCTGAAATTATTGTCGCCGATGCACCCGTGTCCACAAGTAGGCATACCTCAATCCCCTCGATAGTCCCTACGACAACGGACGAGCCTGCTGCCGCAACAATAACGTGGCGACCCAAGGTGTGCAATTTCGCGGGACACCGCGGCCACCCTTCACCCATAACAGCGTGGCCCACACGTGACGCGTCCTGACACAAACCGACGATCTGCGACCCCAAACCCGATGCATGAGGTGGGTGGTTTGGCTGTGTGTGGGGTGCACCTCGACTTGCCTGTGGGCCCCGATGAGAGGAGAAGGGGCGGTTGTAAAACTGCGGTGTCGTGGGAGGTCTTGGTCGTAGAGTGCGACAGCCGATAAAGACGTGTCCCGGCAGGCCGCAATTAAAACACATCAGTGGCCCATTCCTCTGGCGGAAAGAAGGATCCCTTGGACGTCGACAATCGTCGTGTAGACTCGCCTCCACCTTCCTTCCCCTATCCCCAGAGAAGGAAGTGTAGGCTCCTTGAGATGCTCCATCTTCGGTCGCTCCGCCATCCCCAACGGCTAGGACGCATGCAGCGATGTCGGAACGTCGCTGAATGCTGAAGTGTGCCTCCAGGCACTGCACGATTTTCAGCGAGGAGAGGACGTCGTCGTCTGTCACAGGTAGCAGGACCTGTAGTTGTCGGGCGAGCTAGAGCATCTTTTCAAGGACCAGTGAGTTCCTGCCAACCTGATCCATCCCGGGGTAGGCTGACTTCACCAGTGCCAGAAGCACGCTGCGGAAGGCAAGTGGCATCTCGGCCTCCCCTCGCCTCCGCGCAGCGAACTTTTGGCACTTGGGCGACTGAGGAGCGTCGATTTGCGCCATCTGAGCCAGGGCTTAATGGTTACCATCAGGTCCTCATATAACAGTAATAGGTCACTCTGTTGCTGTTATACGAGGAGTTTGCATGACAAACCTACTGCGTGGATAGCAACACATTGCCAGAAACCTACAGCAAGCCCACCTGGACAAAACTAGTAAGGCATTGTTGAGTGTAACACAGCTATTGTCATTCAGCATTTCCACTTTTAATTTAAAACCTAAACCATTTTTGCCACGACCCCAACTTGCATTTAAACAGGGAAATTGTGTCTTGCAGACACAAAAAATACCAAAAAATGATAAAGATATCAACCTGTAAAATAATCATCTGCAAGAGCCTACTAGTACCAAAACTTTGGGGATCATGGAGAACCGCTTCGTGGACTTTTTCCATCCCACTTTGAAGATACCCCTTGTAAGATACAATTAAGTCACAATAAACATAGTATCCAAATACGATAAAGTTTGAGTAGCCATTTTCCAATGTCAATATACAGTAATTCGAAAAATCTAACTTTTACGCTTTCATCTTATTCTAATAAATTGGGTTATCAGTATTTTAGAATTAAGTTGTTGACGACCTTCCGATATTAATACCTATTAGCGTAATTTAACTTTTCTCGACAAATCACATGCAAAGACCTTTATATCAAGTTCTTGTTTATAAGATTTGCTTGTAGTCTTCTGTAAAAATGTCAGTCGACCCTAATTCTGTTTAGAACGTAGGCTTTCGTGAACAATATCATCCATAATAGAGGTTTTTGGGTTAGATCGCGTAAATATATAAATGTGTTGTTAAATATTCTTAGGTTTTTTCGGTAAAGTCACGTAGGTAAAACATTAAAATTAATAAAAGTAAAATAAAATAAAAATCACGACGTTTCGGAAGCAACACAAGCTTCCGTCTTCAGGTGGAACCGTCACAGCCCGACAGCTGTATCAAGTAAATGAGAGATTACAGGAGATACCACTGCGTATATATAATGGTTGAGGGGGGGGAAGGGGCAGGGATGGCCCACTCTTTATTATTATGGTAAGGTGCGGTTTGAGACTATGAATAGACTGCATAACAAAGGACTGAGCCTTTATTATGGAGAGGTTCAGTTTGTGACTATGCCTGGCCTGCATAACAAAAGTGTGAAAAAAGAAAGCTAAACCTGGTAGAAAGCTAAACATGGTAAAACAAAACTGGCTGTCTATCAGTAACCTGTAATAGTTTTCTGTCAAATAAGATGGTCCAAATAAGTGTAGTTAAATCTTTTTTGCATGGTTAATCACATCCAGTGGCGGCTCCTGCAAAATCTCTCAGGGGGGGCAAATGTCTGGATGATTTATAAGGATAAGGTCCACCCATGCAAAGGATAAATGAACAGCTTAAGCATGTAAAGGCAACTTCACTTCTTTAATATTAATGAAAAATAAAGTGACTCTTACAATACATCTTGTTTGTTTCTATACTCACTATTAACACAATCCACTCAAGTTTCTTTGATTAAAGATTCCACTAGGTGGCGACAAATAATATTGTTTGATGCAACGTGCTTACGTATGATGACGTAAGCACGTTAGTGCGAGCCCTCCCGGAAGCCATAGAGAATGCATTGCAGCGCCCTCCGTTCGAAAAAAAACATCTTTGAATGTAAGTCTATGGGACCACTCTGGGCGATTCTCAGCCGGAGTGAAATCGCCCAAAAAGAGGCGGTACTCCACAGAACGTGACATGACGCTGATTGGACTATATCCAGAGGCACAGTGACGGCTAGCGTGACTCTGTGGTTGAATGACATTGGTGGTGCGTCGCCCAATCGCCCTAATGAAGAAACCGCCCCTGATCACATCTTTCCAATGATTACTCAGTTTGTAACCATCATCACGGTTGAAATTATGTCTGTGTTTGTATATTTGTATGGCTTCGTGTACAAACCTTTGATGGTAGCCAGGAGGTTTGCAGAGAACCTTGGTCTCGGAAAAGACAATTTCATGAGAGCCCACCGAGTTGTAGCAATGATCGGCAACGGCCGAAGAATCAGTTCTGCCGTGTTTCAGATCTGACTTGTGCTCGCGGACACGATCAGAAACATGACGTTTCGTTTCTCCAATGTAGCAATCACTACAAATTCAACTCAATTTGTAGACTCCAGGATACTGTAAGTCAGGAACGACATCCTTCACAGATGGAATCAGATCACGGATTTTATGCACTGTACTGGAGATCTTTTTGGTCAGGCGTGACCAAAAAGATCTTTTTGGTCAGGCGTGACCAAAAAGATATTTTTGGTCAGGCGTGACCAAAAAGATCTCCAAAATTCTAAACAAACATAAGATCCAAGTCCGATTCAGTACAGTGCATAAAATCCGTGATCTGATTCCATCTGTGAAGGATGTCGTTCCTGACTTACAGTATCCTGGAATCTACAAATTGAGTTGCATTTGTGGTGATTGCTACATTGGAGAAACGAAACGTCATGTTTCTGATCGTGTCCGCGAGCACAAGTCAGATCTGAAACACGGCAGAACTGATTCTTCTGCCGTTGCCGATCATTGCTACAACTCGGTGGGCTCTCATGAAATTGTCTTTTCCGAGACCAAGGTTCTCTGCAAACCTCCTGGCTACCATCAAAGGTTTGTACACGAAGCCATACAAATATACAAACACAGACATAATTTAAACCGTGATGATGGTTACAAACTGAGTAATCATTGGAAAAATGTGATTAACCATGCAAAAAAGATTTAACTACACTTATTTGGACCATCTTATTTGACAGAAAACTATTACAAGTTACTGATAGACAGCCAGTTTTGTTTTACCATGTTAAGCTTTCTACCAGGTTAAGCTTTATTTTTTCACACTTTTGTTATGCAGGCCAGGCGTAGTCACAAACTGAACCTCTCCATAATAAAGGCTCAGTCTTTTGTTATGCAGTCTATTCATAGTCTCAATCCGCACCTTTAATCATTGGAAAGATGTGATTAACCATGCAAAAAAGATTTAACTACACTTATTTGAACCATCTTATTTGACAGAAAACTATTGCAGGTTATTGATGGACAGCCAGTTGTTTCACCAGGTTTAGCTTTCTACCAGGTTTAGCTTTCTTCTTTTTTCACACTTTTATTATGTAGGCTAGGCGTAGTCACAAACCGAACCTCTGCATAATAAAGGCTCAGTCTTTTGTTATGCAGTCTATTCATAGTCTCAAACCGCACCTTACCATAATAATAAAGAGTGGGCCATCCCTGCCCCTTCCCCCCCCTCAACCATTATATATACGCAGTGGTATCTCCTGTAATCTCTCATTTACTTGATACAGCTGTCGGGCTGTGACGGTTCCACCTGAAGACGGAAGCTTGTGTTGCTTCCGAAACGTCGTGATTTTTATTTTATTTTACTTTTATTAATTTTAATGTTTTACCTACGTGACTTTACCGAAAAAACCTAAGAATATGAATCCTTGCAGTCACGAAAGCTTCAAATCTAGAATGTGTTGTTAAAACCTGCCACCACCCGACACAGCCAACTATGCCCCGCCTCTCTCTCCCCTACCGTCGATCTCCCCCTTGTCGCACGCGCAGCCCCTTTCCTATCTATGCCCCACCCCCCTCTCTCTCCCCCTGCCGCCAATCTCCCCGGGTCGTACACGCACTCCCTTTCTTACCTATACCCCACCCCCTCTCTATCCTCCTGCCTCTGATCTCCTCCTTGTCTCACGTGCAGCAGTCGTTTTTGACTCTTGGGATACGCCCATTTCTACCCTTGAGAAGGAGCCTGCATCAGCAGCTTTCCTCCTACCTTATATAACCTCTTGTTGCAGCAGTTCTTTCTCCTTCGTCAGCATTTCCCCTGCTCTGTTGGTCTCACCTGATGTCGGTTACTTGTGTTGTGATCGAAACGTCGTGATATATTATTTTCTATCTACGTAATTTTACCGAAAGAACCAAAGAGTATGGATTCCTGCAGCCACAAAAACTTTAAATAAATATAGTAATGGTTGTCACGTAAACAAAACATGCCAATTTGTCACCAGTACAGCACACTGGTGCTGGCTCCAGAGCCAAGCCACAACATTTACCATCTGAGTAGGACGTTTCGCTAGTAATTACAACTAGCTTCATCAGGCGACAGCCAGATTTATGGAGAAGTCTTACTGTTTCGTTCCTTATGTTGAGGAGTTTCCGACGACTCGGAAATGGAGGTGAAGTTTAAGGGCTTGCGCCGTAAGTTTATTAGAGCTATTTCAATACACAAAGGGTGTAACAACTCCCAGGGGTTAGGGGTCCTAAGCTAGGTCCTTCCACACGACCCTACTCTGATGTCACGTTCCATGACGTCATCGCACTGGACAGCACACATGACGTCACTTCCGCATTTTACTCCTCCACACTTATGTTGTGGTGTTAACTACTCCTTACAACACTACACTTATATAGAGGCGTAGATGTTGTGACCACGCTTCTGCGCTCTTGGACAATGTGTGGGGAGGGGGGGGGATTACTGAGATAATGTACATTATGAATGTGCATTATGCAAGCCCTTTGAACTTGTTCTTCTTGTCTATTGTGTTTATTAAAATAGCCCTACCAACAGTAACCCTATTGGAGAACGCTGCCCTTTGTGGGCATGAATTTAAATAAGGTATTATTTGATGATTCGCTTCCACGCAGCACTAAGGCGGTAGCTATCCGAATGGTTAAAGGTATTTAAAAAAAATTCAATTTCAATATTCTCGAATTAGTCTTGGCCAGTAATAGTTAGTTTTGCACAAAACTACAACATCAAAATCAATTGAGTGTCCTTGTCGGCACACGTGTTCTGCTACTGCTGACAGTTGTGTAGTGCTGAACTTTACGCGGACAACTTCTTCCTTTTCTGTCGTCACTTTATTTGATCAAACTCAGCACATTTCGCCACCATTCTCCAGCGCGTTCTCCGCTCGCTCGCCGCGCTCCGTTCCTCCCTCTTTCTCTCCGTCTCTCCTCTCTGCTTCTCCATCCCACTCCAGCCGTTGCTCTCTCTCGGCTTCTCTGTCTCACTCCTGCTTTCTCTCTCAGCTTCTCCGTCTCACTCCGACTGTCTCTATCGTTCCCGTTCCACTGCTAGCCTATCCGTCCTCTCGTCACCTCTTCTTCCCTTGCTCCCCCGCTACCCTATTCTACCTCTCGTATCTTCGTCTCCATCTCTACTGCTACCCTATACTTCTTCTACTCCACTGCTACTCTATACTTCTCGTATCTTATTATTATGCTCCGACCGTCTCCGTCCAGCTCCCAGCACAACTCCTCGTCTCACTCTGACTCTCCCGTATGTATCCCCGTTCCTATTAATTTCCAATTAATTAACTGGCGCCCCCCCCAACGCCCCGCGCCCCCGGCCCCTGCCGCCACCTGTCCCCATTCCCAGACTTAAAGGCGCCACCTTGTCCCTGACAACAACAACCGGCCAATCACTGCCCTGCATCCATAATTGCCTAACGGGCCGTCTCTGTCTCACCCGTGGTCTCCCAGCAACACCAGCATGTCCCAATACGACCCCACTGTTCCCAACCCGCACGTGTTTACAATTACCCCTCTTGGCGCGCGTTAAACCACTACAGTTGCTATCCATTGCTGCGCCTTCCTTTTGTTTATAGAAGTCACCTTCCCACAAGAAGTAGGTGTTCTTGAGACAGTGTTCAGCTAGTCTTGGGATATCTTTGGCCAAACCTTTATTCGTTACCAGTGTCGAGTAATTTGATTGACTCGTTGACTAGAACCCTCATGAACAGAAAGGTCACATCAAAACGTACGAGAATATCATTAGGGTTAAGCTTAATATCTTTAATTATATTTAAGAGATTTTCAGAGTTTTTTTTTTTACCACAAACAGCAATATGGTGTGTCAGAAGGAGTTTTTTCTGTCTATACTTAAGCTAGACAAGTTTTTTTAAACAAATGAATCATACACGTATCTGTGAGTTAAATAGTTTTCTCGACTGTGCTTAAATGGCACTCAAATACTGTGCAATTTACTAGGAGAGTTAACAAAAATCCAAAGTTTCTCATAAATATTTTAAGTTTCCAACAAAAACAGATGAAACACATGCAAGTAATTTAGTGGTAGACGTAATGTTTACTATAACATTAAGTATAACAGCTGATATTTACAAATAAAATAAAAAATGTACCGTTCACGCTTATTTCTTGACTTTGCTCTTAAAATGGCGGACACTACTGGAACCAACGAAACCCCAACGCTCCTCAAAGATGAAGGTTCCACCACCACCAAATACTAAAGATAAAAATATACTAACTATATGTCAGGAAGTTCAAGTGTTTCAACAAAATAAATAAATAAAACATTTCAACCAAGATAGTTCTCAAATACCACGGCTCCACCCAGACATCACACTCCACCTGCCTTTGCTGGGCAGGTGGGGTGTGATGTCTGCCCATTCCGCTCCCTCATCCACAACGTTGGTCGGCTCCCGCCGGGCTCCCACCGACCAAGTGACGGGGCCCCCCACACTAGCGCCCTCTCTGAGGGACATGCTCGTGCTCCTGGCCTCGGAGCCATACATACCGCATCTATCGCTACCACAGGCGGCGCGAAAGCGATCACACCTGCGAGCGATTACCTCTTAACGCACACAAGCCGCGGCCCCGTGTTCACTCTCACCGCGCGTTCCCCCACGCAGTCGCTCCACACAGAAATCACAGACACCATGCCTATGCTCTGTGATAACTTTTATTTTGTGAGAAGAGCCTAGCCTACTACTGCCTAAGTCCCCAGTCACTCAAACGCCTCACCACATACCTCGTAACTGCACTTGCTGGCATAACACAGATGCTGCGAGCGGCTTGAGAAGGCAGGACGGCAGGGGGAGTGTCTTGGCGGCCAAGATGTTGAAGAAGATCTCTCTAGAATGGTCTCAGGCTCGATTAACAAGGTGCCCATTCATATTGTTGGTTCTTTCGGTAAAGTCACGTAGAAGGGAAATAATAAAATAATAAAAATAAAACAATTAAATTCTCACGACGGTTCGATTACAACACAAGCAATCGTCATCAGATGTGAAAACCACAGCAAGTGTGAAAACCACAGCAATATTTAATAAAATTGTATTATTTCCCTTCTACGTGACTTTACCGAAAGACCCAAGAATATGAATTCCTGCAGTCACGAAAGCTTTAAGTCAAGATTTAACATATTTACTCACGTAAAAACATACATTAAACAATATTTAATTGATGATTAACATTTCTGAAATGTTGTGCTAAAAAAAAGAAAATAATAAACATACGGACAGAGTAACAAACTGACATTTACCCCATTATAGTATGAGATTACACTATTCCTTGAGAATCCCGCATAACACGAGTCAGGGCTGGGGAGGAAGATTGGGCCGTAGAAATCACACCACTCTATCACATTCTGAGTGACAGTTGTTCCCAGGAAGGAAAAAGGCAGACGGACTTCCTGCTCCTCCTCTAATCTCCCTCTCATGATCTTTGACCCTACCGTTAATAGGAAAAATAAACCGATGAACCCTAATCGGTCCCCATTTGGGGGAGAATTGCCCAGAGGGAGCAGTTCCCGTTCACATGTTTCCCACACGGGAGTGTGTTAACCCTCTATGTTCGCCGTTGTGGGTTCAATAAAACATTAAAAACCTACTTTAATATTTGGCAAATTTTCCAGCAAGTATCGTTTGTAATAAGTTATGTATGTTTTATTTTGATTTGTATGAACGTTATGTTGTGAAAAGTTTGCTGTGTATAGTTGTACAGTGGTATTATAACACTCTCCTCACCAACACGCAGAGGCAGGTAAGAGTTTAAATCCTTTTATTTAACATCAGTGGCGTCACTAGGGTTGGCGTCACCCAGTGCTGTAACTCATGGTGTCACTCCTCATATACCTCCGCCTGTACCAGACCATAGAGAATCCTTTGTAATGTTTTTTTACTAATGTTACTCGTAAATCGTAATTCCCGTATATCACTGCATGTAATGGCAATAGTAGTGACGTAAACAACTAGCAAAATTAAAATTACACCTTTAAATTACAATGTTTCCTTTAATTACTACTTCAGTCACAAAAAAATTATTGATATAGGTTCACGTATACTAATTACCACAATATTGTAGCTAAAACACCAGCAAATTTTACAAAATCAGCGACTATAAAAACACCAACAGCGACGAAAAAAACAACGCGTGCTTGTAGCACATGCAGACGAAACCACGTGATTCGAAGCGTCATTGTAATTGGGTAATAATGACAGCTCTGACCGGAGCACATTAGAAGGTTCAAAAAGTAAATTAGCATAGAGTTTTAGCCTTGTAGGTATATTGATACAGTACATGTAAGCTGGGCTTACGCAAACTGTTTTTGTTGTTATAACTTACAGGGGTATTTTTTTTATTTAAAAAAATAATACATTTCTGCTGAAACACTGCACAAACATTTTATAGACAGTCATTTTTGTCACACCCTCTGGTGGTGTCACTTGGTGCGATCCGCACCCTCCGCACACCCCTAGTGACGCCACTGTTTTACACACAGCTCCCTCCTTCATACGCGGTTCTCTCCTCTTGATCCACAGCTCTCCCCCCTGTCTCTTCTCCACCTCCTCTTATTCCCACGGTGCCCTCTCCTATTCCCCGCTCCCCTTATCATTGTCTTTTCATCTCCAGCCACCAATCCCTTTTATTCATACTGGGGTTACTCCCGGTCAAGTAGTTGCAGGGATTAAAATCGGTGTGTAGGGGGTAGGGAATTCCGATGTGAGGACCGTTATGGATGGCCGTAACAGTGTGTACACAACCATAAGAAATGCTGTAGCACCCAACAAAAGTGTATTTTTTGATAAATGTTTGAATAATTGCATTCCTACGTTGTAAATATTGTTCCTTTTACAAAAGGGAAAATATGTAGTAATGAACATATTTTACTGTTTATTTTACGGAATTTGCTCTGAAAAAAAAAGCTTAATTTATTGTATAGTGTATGAATGTAATTTGCTATTAAACTTAAGGTAGCATACAATTTTTATTTTATTTTAAGGTATTCGACCTTCACTTTATCATATTTAACATTACATTTTACGGAATTTGTTCTGTTAATATAAACGAACGTTAGAATTAATTTACGGATATATATTTTTTATAATGTAGGCAAATACTCACTCTGTAGGATATGGGTCCCAGTCAAACACAAAATTATAGAAAACATGACAAAACATTATTATGTTTTACACGACCCTTTATAAATCTGCTTACATATATTTTTCATGTAAACTCTGTTGGAATTGTCTGCAACTATTTTTTTAAATTTCTTGGCTATATTGCATAATACATGAACAGAAATTTACCAACTTTAGTGTTAACGTTTAGTTCAGATTGTGTACATGATTCTTAATAATGTCGCTAGTTTTGCTATTGATAATGATTATGATGAAATGGAACTATATTCTCTATGCAAGAAATGCACCATTTTGCAAAAGCAAGTGTACTTATTTTGGATTCCAGCAACATTTTTTTTTTAAAATAGAAAACCTCCAGTATCATAATGGTCAGCCCATTTTTCAAATGCATACGTGAGTTTTCTCCAAATGGAATTTTCTTCTGATTTCGGAAGATGACACAGGCGATTGTGTCCTCTGGTGGAAAAAAAGAGATGCAACTTTGGTGGTGGTTAGATAAAGACACAGCATTTATTTAACAGTAAATATCTTAATTTTGTATTTGTTTGTCATGTTTTACTAAAATCGTGACAGTGTATCTGGCAGGGGAAGCATTCAAGGCATATGGATGGACTAGCGGTAAGTACCTGGCGTTGCCCGGGCGAAAAGGGCAGACAAACACATGAACTTACACACAGACATCTACCCACACACATAGAAACACATCGACTTACACACACACACATATGGACTCACACACACAGACATCGACTTTAGGCACACACATATGTAGTTACACACACACATAGACTCACACACACACATAGACTCACACACACATATCGACTCACACATATGTAGTGGTGATAACTACTCGCTGTTCGCAAGCTGTGAGAGAGCAGTTGGTAAACAAGGTTTTCCCGCTCAATCAAACGGTTAGGGTCAAATGGGGTTAGGTAGGATCCAAACGCCAGATTGGGAAGGACCAATCGGAGGGGTCCATGAGGTGGCCGGGGATTGGTCAACCCGGCCACGAACAGGTATAAAAGCTGGAGCGCTGAGAGCTCTTGGTTAGTTCTGCTACACGAAGACCCAAGTCGACTGAAGACAGCTAGGACCCTGGACCAAGCCTTCCAGCCCTTGTCAGGGCTGGGGCTCAGTGTAACCAGTGGTCAGGGGAGATAGGTCCTGGATAGGACCCTGGCTCCCAGCCTTCCCGCCCCTGTGAGGGCAAAGGTCCTGAGCGACCAGAGGTCGGGGACCCGCCGGGCCAGCGGCGGGTCAGTGTGCCTACCCTAGGTCCCAGCCGGAGGACGCTAGGCTAGCGGGAAGATTAGATAGACAGCAAGTCCGAAGGCTGTACCTTTGCAGAATAGGAGCGAAGAGTGAGTGTGAGCTGTGCAGGGTCAGGAGACTGTGTGTTAAGATAATAAACAGTGTGTGCCATAAAGAAGTTTAGAGTCTGTCCTTTACAACACTACACATACATAGACTCAACAACAGCCGCCATTGGCCACTAAGTGGCGGTGACGTAACCACAACGCTTGTGGCAGGCTATGTGCGCCTTGAGGCCACGTGAAGTGTCGAACGCCCGCTGGCAGGTCACGGGGCAGAGCCAGATGGCACAGGTCGACTGACTGAGACAACTGGCTGATGCAGCACCTGTGCCCCCTACTGTGCCAACTTGCTGTGCTTTAGCCACCCGGCGCTCCGCTCGTTGTTGTGAGCGTCGCATGGAGTGTCAGATGGTGCATAGACTCACACACACATTGACCTACACAAACACACATATGGACTTACAAAGACACATATCGACTAGGCCACACACAGGGACTTACACATACACATGGACCCACGCACACACATCGACTCACACACATACATAGACTGACACATGCACATATGAACTTACACACAGATATCGACGCACACACACACATGGACTCTCACACACATACACACATTGCCGTACACACATAGACTCCCACACAAACATACATGTACTCACATATGCACATAAAGGCACACACATGGACTGACACACACACATGGACTTACAGACACACACACTTGCACTCACACGTACACGTGGACCAAAACACACACAGAAAGAAATGGACTTACACTGACTCACATGGAGCGACGCACACATAGCAACTAACACACACGCACATCGACTGACACAAACACACAGACATATCGACTCACACACACGAACACATCGACTTACACACACAAATCGCCGCAGACATGCACATCGACCCACACGCACACATGGACTTAGACGCAGGCATTATTATTGTGAAAAGAAGTAACTGAATTAAAAAAGAGTAGTTGTCTACACACGCACACACATTTACTAACACACACACATGGACTTACGCACACACACATCGAAGGTATGCACTATCACTACAGCAGTGCATAGTGACTGTGGTGGTCCCTGCTATGATTACAGCAGTGAAAAGTGTGGTGGTACCTGCTTTCCCTACAGCAGTGCACAAACACACATATGGACTATGATTAGAGCGGGGCAAGCGACAGTGGTGGTACCTGCTATGATGACAGCAGTGCATAGTGACTGTGGTGGTACCTGCTAGCACTACAGTAGTACATGCTGACTGTATAGCAGTATTTTTTGATTTAAAGCTTTCGTGACTGCAGGGATTCATCTTCTTGGTTCTTTCGGTAAAGTCACGTAGAATGGAAATAATAGAAATAAAACATAATAAAATAATTCTCACGACGTTTCGGCCACAACGCAAGCAGCCGTCCTCAGGTGGAGAACAGGTCTGTCGAGAAGACAGAGTCTGAAGTTCAGGTGGAGAACAGTTCACTGTCTTCTCGACAGACCTGTTCTCCACCTGAGGACGGCTGCTTGCGTTGTGGCCAAAACGTCGTGAGAATTATTTAATGTTTTATTATTATTTTATTATTTCCATTTATTATTTTATAGTTTTATTTTATTATTTCCATTCTACGTGACTTTACCGAAAGAACCAAGAAGATGTATAGCAGTATATATGGAATGTATAGCACAACGTAGTAAGCAGACAGTGCCGTGGTGAGGCCTAGTCCCGTGCAGAGCCCCCGGGCTCGCCTAGATTTCCCAGCCCGCCGAGGTGTGACCTTGGCAGGCTGGGGGCTGGGCCGGTCCCCCTGGTAACGCGACAATAATGTGATGTAAGCGCTATAATGATATGTAGGGGCTCTATAGTAGTTTCAGGACGCATTGGGGTATAATTGGGGTGTGGTGGGGAGAAGAGGCCATCGCACAGTGAAGAATGTACGTGTTTGGTGTGTTTTAGCTGCATGTCTAAGGCGAAAGAAAATATGTGGCGATCGTGTGTGCGTTGCTAGGGGGCAGTGCAAAGTGTAATGAGATGAATACTTCTAAGACAAATTAGTGGGACTTACGTCTTATCTAAAAGCATATAATACAAAAGTGTGCGACTTACCTTGGGCGATGGCGCGTATGGATTGCTGGGGGTTACTTCGTGGGCGCTGTGCGCAAGTGCAGCTGGCTGCGTTGTGACCCAGTGCGCGGCGAAGGGAAATAAGTAAATAATAGGCAAACTAACTTTCAAGTTTAATAAATATCTCCAAAGAAACCGCTAAATAAACTAATTTAAAGGTGACGGACGTGAAAAGGGAATAGCATTTTCCCACCGCGGGGCTTAGAGCGTGCTGGCAGGAAACATTTTTGGACATAAAGGGCACCGTTCGAGAGGCAAATCCCTCGCAAGAGCACGTGCGCGGAGACTTTTATAGAGAAGAGAAAGAAAGAGAAGAGACTGTAGGGGGCAAGTGCTGTTAGCGAGCACCTATGAAGGCCGGCACGGCACACGAGGGGGTGGGTGACAGCAGCACGCCCGGCCGCCTTTGTCTCCCCAGTGACAATGCTTACACACCACAGCAGTTACTCGTTTGAGGCTGAGTCAACCTAGGGGAGGCCCAGGAGCGGTTAAAATAATCGTCACTTGTGGTGGCCGTGAGCGGGAATCGAACTCGGGTAGCCGGGTTCGTAGCACAGTGCGCTCACCACTACACTACAATGCGTTACGCTTCCACGTGCGCGGGTCACGTGACAGATTTGACGTCACATCTCACTTGCTGTGCAAAAAATATGTGTATTATTGAGCTCCCCCCCCCCCATTTTTTTTTACAAAAGTGTATTTTTATATATTTTGCATGGTGTACAGTCTGGAAAGTACCCACATGGCAAATTTCCAGTTTGTTGCATGTCGGGAAGTACGCTAAACATTTTGAACAGACACATTCACAACTTTGCCTTTTATATATATGGAGATAACTGGTGGGATGTCTGAACATGTAGGATTGTAAAAGGCTCCTTTATGTATCAGAATGCAGGGGGATAGCGTATTGCCAGAATCCTTGCGATTGTCCAGTGGACAAATCATAGGATGGAGTTTAACACGTAGGTTTTCGCGACCAATATCATCCATAATAGATGTTTTTTGGTTAGATCGCGTAAATGTATAAATGTGTCGTTAAAACCCGCCACCACCCGACTCAGCCAACCAGCAAGGGTTGTCACGTAAACAGAACATGCCAATCCGTCACTAGTGCAGCACACCAGTGTGTTTGGAGAGCCAAGCCACAACATTTACAAACTTAGTACGACGTTTCGCCAGTAATTACAACTAGCTTCATCAGGCGACAGCTATATTTGTGGAGAAGTCTTACTGTTTCGTTCCTTATATAGAGGCATAGATGTGTTGACCACCCTTCTGCGCTCTTGCACAATGTGTGGGGGGGGGGATTACTGAGGCAACGTACATATGCATGTGCACTAATCTCTATTGAATTACGCTGCACTTTGTAGGCATGCATTTAAGTAATGTATAATTTTAATCTTCGCTTCCACGCAGCACTAAGATGGCAGCTATACGAACAGTTAAAGTTATTTTAAAAAAATTATTTTCGATAGATTCTCTAATTAGTCTTGGCCAATTGAGTGTCCTTGTTGGCATGCTTGTTCTGTTACTGCTGACAGTTGCATTTGGGAGAATGTAATATTTCTCTGATGTTCTTTTAGTCTGGTACTGATTATTCGTCCTGTTTGCCCAACATAATATTCACCACACGTGCAGTTAACCCTGTACGCACCTTCTGTTGATCATACGTTTTGATGTGACCTCTCTGTTCACGAGGGTTCTGGTCAACGAGTCAATCAAATTACTCGACACTCTGGTAACGATGAAAGATTTAGCCAAAGATATCCCAAGGGAAGGTGACTTCTATAAACAAAATGATAGAGCAGCAATGGGCTCTCCTTTGTCTTCTGTGATAGCGAATGTGCACATGGAAGATTTTGAAACGCAATAGCTTCAAGCACACTAAAACCATCTGCTTGGTTTAGATATGTGATGACACATTGGTGGTCTGGCCACATGGCAAAGATACATTGAACGCATTTCTAAATCATCTCTACTCGCAAAACCCATCTATCCATTTCACCATGGAAGTGGAAGCTGACAGAACTCCACCATTTCTGGATATTCTCCTCGGACGGGGTATAAATGGTAAAATAACAGTGTTTACCGAAAGAAAATGCATACTGACGCCTATCTGAATGCTGAGTCACACCATCACCCCGCACAGAAATCTGCTCTTATCAAGACGCTCATTTATTGAGCTAAGAAAGTGTCAGGTGGTGACAGTCTGATAAATGAAAATCAACATGTTAAAGAAGCACTGCAAATGAACGTGTACAATGATGCACAAATCAACAGGGCATTGAATACCAAAACTAAATCAAATAGCAAGAGCATTGAAACTGCCAAGTAATTAAAACGATCAAAATACCATATATTGCAGGAGTAATTGATAAACTAGCCAGATGTTTGGAAAAACAAAACATCTGAGTCAGATTTGGCACGGTACATAAAATACAGAATCTAATATCAGGTACAAAATATGTATTACCGATAAAGTCACATAGATAGTAAATTAATAGATCACAACGTTTCGATCGCAACACACGCGACCGTCTTTAAGTGAGAGAGAGAAAGCTACTGAAACAAGGTCTTATGTAGGCCTGAGATGGGTGCAGTCTCAGGGTAAGAGGGCGGGGCTAGAGATGGTCTGTCTGAGGATGTGGAAGTGGCTATTGTATTGTGAGAGATTAGCATGTCAATGCACGAGCTTAGTATGTCGTAGCATCGGTGACTGAGCGAGAAGGACATCCAGCCCGTCAATACAAAGACATCAAACCTAACAATGCAACTTAGAGAGTCAGCTAAAATCAAAGCAAGGATGAAACATCACAGCAGGTTAAGACTTTACCTGGTTAATCACGTCCTTCCAATGATTGCTAAATTTGCACCCATCGGTTGAAGTTGTGTCTGTGTTTATATATCTGGATGGCTTCATGAACAAATCTCTGATGATAGCCAATGGATTTGCAGAGTACCTTCGTCTTAGAAAAATCTATTTTCTGTGTGCCCAGAGCGTTAACAACAATGATCCGCAATGGCAGAGGTATTGGTCCCTCCGTCCTTCAGATCTGCCTTGTGTTCGCGAACACGGTCCGAGACATGTCGTTTCACAGGGTGGATGTTTCTGGATGGCATCTGTCTCAAATTTATCCATGAAAACATTCGCTACCATTGGGGTACCCTCCTCTTTTTTTTAGAATGTACCATTCCAAGTGAAGTAAGTATTGGTAAGGCAGTGCCTCACCAAAGTTGGCACATCAGAATCAGTCCCTGTTGGACCAAGTCTTCAATGATTGCAATGGTGTCATGCACAGGTACCTTGGTGAACAGAGAGACTACATCTAAACTGACAAGCAAATCATCTGGAGACAGTGAGATATCTTTGATTAGAGAAACCAAGTGAGCTGAGTTAATTACAGCTGAGGTGGTCTTGCCAGTGAATGGAAGCAGGGTCTCAGACATAAATCGTGCCAGTTGTAGGTGGGTGAGTTAATGGTAGAGACGATGGGACAGAGTGGTGCACCTTCTTTGTGGATTTTTGGAAGGCCATAAAATCTGGGTGGTCTAGCAGCAGAAGGTTTTAGAGAGAGCAGCTTGCGTACGGCAGTTGTATTTTGTCCCCCACAGAACATCGCAATTGTGTGACTTGAAGGGAGCTGCTTGCCATTGTGTTTTTTGTGCAACTTCATAGGCCAAATTTGTATGGCAGATGGTTCACCGTTCGGACTGACCATGTGGCCCTGCAATATTTGTTGGGTATTGATCAGCCCTCGGGTCAGCTGTCCCGCTGGCTTGAGGTACTACAGGATTACACCTTTGACATCATCCACAGGAAGGGGGAACAGCATGCAAATGCTGATAGGCTGTCCAGGTTGCCAATGGAGGGTGGGTGCGCTTGTACCATGGGTTCGGCTTGCTGCAGGACCCCAGTTGACACCGCGGCCCAGTGGGTTGCAACGGCTGATGCGGCCCCCCATCCAGGTGTGTCGTTGCCTGCAGATTTTGGCCTAGGTCTCCCTCGGGATGAATGGGCTAAATTGCAGATGGAGGACGCCATGTTGACCTCAGCACCTGGAGTTCCGCTCCGTCGCTCACCCCGGTCGTCGCTGTGCACGATGGACTCCTTATGCGTTGGGACATAGAACTGGAGAGATATTGTGTGGTTGTTCCACTGCCCTGCGAGGAAAATTGACCCGAGCTATTTACGAGAAACTCATGCACCTTGGTTACCATGAGACTTTGTTGACTCTTAAGTGGGATTACTACTGGCCAGGTGTGGAGAATTACATGGCACTGCTATTGAAGGGTTCCCACGATTGTGCGCGGTGGAAGGCCCCGATTGGCCGTGATCGGGCCCCGCTGCAGTCCATCCGTGTTTGTCGTGTTATTGAGCTGGTGGCCGTCAAAATTTTGGGCCCATTTCCAACATCCCAACGGGGCCACAAGTATCTCCTAGTGGGAGTAGAATATCTCATACGTTGGCCTATGGCGTGGCCCTTGGTGGACCAATCGTCCTCGTCCATCACCGAGGCCTCTGTGCAGGGTTATGTTCTCGACAAGGGTGCTCCTGAACATCTGTTAACCGACCAGGGCCGCAATTTCTCTTCACGACTGCTCAAGGAGGTCTGTGACCTCTTTGGCACCAAGAAAATTCGCATTTCGCCCTATCACCCTCAGTCTGATCGGATGGTCGAACGATTGAACCGTACCTTCTCGTCCATGTTGTGCCACCATGTGAGCACATCCCAGTCGGACAGGGACCTGTTCGTCCCAGGGGTCCTGGCTGTGTACAGGCTGGCCCCTCACACCTCAACGGGATTCTCGCCTTTTTATTGAATGTATGGCAGGGAACCAGAACCCCCGATTCAGGTCCAAATGGACCTGGGATCTTCGAAAAAGGGATCCACAGTACCCGCCCCAATGAAAGTCGAGCTCGAAAGGCTGCGCGAGGCATGGCAAGCTAAAGTTGACAATTCGACCAGCCGGCGAGCGGCCAACAAGCACTTGCTGAAGCACCAAGGCTCCGGGCTTCTGTGAGAAAAGGGGCAAAAGGCATGGCATTCATTGTCCCCAGATGCCTGTTGGGACTTCCCCAAAATTTCATTGCCCTTGGCAAGGCCCTGTTGAGGTCATAGAGGTCCGACGCCCACAATGTGTTCGCATTCGCTTCGGTCGCCGGCACTGCATTGTCCACACGTCTAGGCTGAAAAGATATGTGCCACCTAGCCATGTTGATTCATCTCCACTTCCTGAGCGGTCGGTGATTAATGCATCCGACGTGCCGGGCCGCCTGGGCACCCACAGAACCTCCCCGAGTAGCTTCAGAGGCGCCGCCTCTTCCGAATGGAGCCCCGGCGATGGGCTTGACGCCGGCGGAAGCTCCGCCTGCTCCGACAACCGACGCCGCACGCGGGAGCAGACCAGCGGCTCACACGCACTCAAGGGGCGTTCGGTTCCGCTAACCGCCCCCTCCTGGGCTGTTGTCATCGAGTTCCGGCCATCACCGTTGTGATCTGCGCATTGCTCCGCAAGATGACGGCCTTCCTACTTTGCCGGCCTGCCTTAATGTTTCCCTTTTGGTGCCCCAGCAGATGGCTTCGCCTTCATACTCGCTTCCACATAGTTTGCCTCGTTGTTGTCATTGTTGTTACTGCTTGACGTCTTGCACATCGGGTTCGATGGGGCTCTGCTTTCGTATTGTTGACAGCCGGGATGGCTGATTTTTTTACAGGGAGGGGGGGTAATCTAGAGAAGTAGCGTGACGATGTGACATCATGAGCGCTGTGAGGTGCGATGACGCCATGTCACGCGCACCAAAGGCAGATATCGGGAAAAATGAGGGCGGGTCTGAGAAAAGGGGGAGGAGCCGCCCAAGGGGATACTTAAGGGGGACCCTGTGACGAAAGTGAGAGTGTCTGAAAGGAGGTCTCTCCTGCTCGTGGCTGGACGGTGTTGGCTGATCCCCCGTCCGGGTTCTACGAGTAGGAGTGCCGAAAATGTAGCCAGGGGTAGGGCTCAGAGAAGTCTGTAAGAGCCAGCTAGGGTTACATGGGGTGCTGCATTCCTCGGTCGGGCGGTGTTGGCTGAACCCCCGTCCCGACTCGAGTGAGAGAGCCCAAGGGATAGCCGAGGCTAGGGACAGATAGAGCCTGAGGTCCGAGTGAAGGACCGAGCATCGGGACACCTATCTCTGGTGTAAAGTGTTACCCCTTGTGTTAATAAACAGACGTAAGCCCTTACTAGGAATTCTGTCTCCGAGTCGTTCTGCACTTCACAACACATGTATTTAAAAATAATTAAGGCTCTGTTATTAATTATCTAAGAATAGTTATGTATTCATAAATACATTTGGTGTGTTTTTTTATGTTTCTTTAAGAAGCCTTCTGGCCTTCCCTGAATTCTGACTTTGAGAGGTTTCACTGTACTTTGACATCACATACGGCAGACCGTTGAATATAGCGGGGGTTACGTTCTTTGGAAGTGCAACAAAAGCCGCTCACGCCCAACACCAGGGACGATTGTCTGTATCGGTCCTGGGCCTCCCCTAAGTCGACTCAGCCTTAAATGAGCACCTGGTGCAATGTGTAAATATCGCCACTAGCTACCCACCCCCTCATGTGCTGTGCTGGCCTTCATAGGTGCTCGCTAATAGCACTTGCTCCAACAGTCTGTTAATAGACAAATACGAGGGGATATTTGCCTTCGTACACGAGATGCTTGCACTGCAAAGGTTGAGGTGCCACTGCCTACCTCGCGTCCCTCGTCCTCCCCGCCCCGTCCCACGGTACCACCCAAATAAATAGTATGTCCTGGTACAGTATACCCGCGAAAAAACAAAATGTACCCCAGCAGTAGCTAAATTGGTATACAAAGAGGTTGCTCGCGATAGGTAGAAACCATGAAGGATAAGCCTGCGATATTCAAGGGTCTCCTGCACACCTGTACATTTATCTTCTTACCGTGCTGTGTAACCACGTCTTCAATTTCATCCCCTGGACGCATGCAGGGGTCTATCAGAGCAACTTTCTTCGTATTTGCATCTTCATTTACTGAATGTATGACATGTCTTTCATTCATGAGTTCAAGAAAATCCTTGTGGATGCATTGCGTGCAGCGGCAAATATCTGTGGGCAATAAGCTCGATGAATGGTAATTCATATTCCTCCATTTATCTGCACTGTAACACTGCGGAAGGGAAGGTAATTTTGATTTTCATCATAAGATATACTGTAGTTAAAACCCATATATGAAAGGATACAGGAAAAAGGCGTATGTAAAGTAATTATGATTTATAGGAAAGAGATGAGATTATACTGCAAAAGGGGAACATTTCAGTATTTGACTAGAATATCACCCTATATATGGAAATGGGAAAAATAAACCAAAGCATATGTTGTATATGATTCCAAAGTAAACAGTACATTAATACAGACATAAAATATATTAAAATTTAGTTTTGATCCAGAAGACAATTATTATTGTTTGCACATTGACTGGTTTCATTCTCTATTTGGCTGGACCATTTAAACAATATCAGAGGAACCAGAAAACACAAAATGTCGGACTCTTGAAACAGAGCGCCTTTCATGCAAAGCTGCACCGTTTAACGAAATGTGGTGAAATAGCAACATTTAGGGGTGCACCAAATATATATATTTTTCTGTCCTGCCAAACACCCAATTAGGTATTTGGCAGAGTATACGCTGAATATTCACATTCATGGTACATACAACTGATGAATGCGATTGGCTACTGATGCCTTACATAGACTGTACCTGTGTAGTGTAGGAACCCAATAATCTTCGACTGATGAAGGTAGCCACAATATATCTGGGGGCATTGGCGTACCTACCGAGTATTTAACCTATTAATGCTGAAATAGCCCGAGGAGATGGCGTGGCCAATACACCATTCTGAGGCGCATTTGTATTCCGAGATCGGACAATTGTGCATTACATCAGGTGAGACGCAAAACATGTTAAAATACCACTTTCCATGGAGGTCCAAGGTTGGAAATCAATCTAAGATGAACAGGATTGTATCACAAACCACTCAAGTACCACCCCAAACACAAACACTTACGCATGTACACATTTACAATTGATTACAGGTATATTTTTACTTACGGTAAGCACCACCATCTGAAATCGGACGCTGGGAGACTTCATCACCTTCTGGGACATTAGCATGTGGAGAGGGTCTTGTGTTTGTGCCACAGCATTCTCGGTTTTGACAGCGACACATCGCTGTGGATAAATACACACTCACAACACTGACAAATGGCAACTCATGCCTTTATGCATGGCAACAGTTTAATGACTAACACGGACAAACCTAAAAGTTGTCACTGACATGTGTTTTTATTCACGGCCAAAGTGCAGGCAAAATTCAACACAATAATGAACAGAATATTTTAAAAATCAAGTAACCATTTAAAGCCAAATAAATGAAATAAAAAACACGTAGCTAACTTAAATAATTTCGTATGTTTTTGCAAATCTAAACCAAGTCTATGAAATCAATATATATGGGGCATCCCGATGCCACTGCTGCCCTCCTTCCCTCTCCTCTCTCTTTCCCTGCTCTATGATGGAGAGATGTTAACAACCTCGCCTGGTATACATGAGGTTGTGGGTTCGATCCCGATCCCGACCCTGACGTTTATATATTGATTTTATATGTTTTCCCTGTGGTTGTGTGGATTTATATCCGGGTTCCTCCGGGTTTTCTCTCCACATTTAGAATAAAGTGTTTAGAGTATTTGGCTGCTTTAAAATTCCACATGATACGCCACTTCGTTGAGCTTTTATTAGTGACCAGGCAGGTAGCTTCTGAAAAAAAGTTATATAGCGCAGTGGGTCTTACCTGGTAAATTAAAAAGTATTTTAGGTTAATAGTTTATATGGCCATGTGCAGCAAATATGTATTTTCAGCCCTTGATGTACAGGATTTTTAAAAAGTAAATAAAGTAACTAACATGATGTTTTACAGATATTTTCAAAATTTCAAGGTTGTTGGTTGATGCACACTCTACCAGTTGTTCTTCATCTGCATTAGATTCAGTGTAGTACCAGTCGGCGTGATGAATATTGAAATCACAGACGAAGATAGTTGTGCATGCACTAGGCTTGGAAGCACTAATTGGTCCTAGTTCATACGAGGTAGCTTGCATACGTTAGAGATATGGAAACCGCCAAACTGAATGATATCGCAAAAATGGGTTGACGACTGAGGTGGCATCTGAGATGTCTGAATGACCGTAAGTCACTAGGCCGTGTTTGGCGTGTGATTTGGCACAGCCAGAAACACTGCTGATCTTATAATACCTTGCCTCTTAAGTTGTCTTTATTAAAAATGCCATTGTTATGTGGATGAGAAAAGTGGTTCGTTAGCCTCTCATCACACGTGTATAAATTGCTAAAATATTATTGGAAACAGAAAAATAATCATCAGAGGCCATCCCATCCATGGAAGAAAGTAGAGTTAGGAAAATATGATCTATTATCGATTGCATATATACCATTCATATATTTCTGGAAAAGACTAACACGTTTCGGTTACTATTGTGTCTAGCCATTGCAGAGTATAAAAAAATAATTTCACTCAATAGAAATTGTAATTCAAGCGATAGCAAACCGAGGCCTAGGTAAAACATTTAGAAATAAATTAAAGAATTACATTTACAAGAACTAAACAGCCAGATTAAGATTATGAGTAGAGAGTACGAAATACATATTACAGATAGAGTTAGATAAGGTGAGAAGTTTAACTATATTATTTACAGCGATATTCTTTGGGTCTTTTGGAAAAGTCACGTGGATAGGTTGAAAGGAAATCACAGAAAACTATGACGTTTCGATCACAATTCAAGCGATCTTCGTCAGGAGGAGAAAAGAGGAAAGCTGCTGAGACAGACTGTTTTAAAGATTTAAAATGGATGTAGCCCAAGGGTCATAAACGAAGTGGGCGGCGCTAGTGATGTTAATGTGATGTAAGATCAGAGTGCGACCTCCATGACGAGGGCGCGGAGGTGACAATGTTGATGTGAGAGATTAGCATGTTAATGTAAGATCGCAGAGCCGCTGCCGTGTCGGCGCGCGAGGTGGCATGTTAGTGTAGTAGGTTCAAATTAGGTGCACACACACGTAACTTGGAGGCAACACTATTTATTAAACGGTAAATAATATAACACTCTACATGAGGTGGTGACCACCTTCCTCAACTCACTAACACTCTGGAACACGACACAGACTGGACCAGGCAGGCAACAGCCTGCCTGGCCCAGGACGACGACTCGGGACTTGACGACCGAAGATGTCTTCACCTTGGAGTACAGTACAACAGCAGCCTCGCTCTGCGTTCACACCACGCTTATATTTGGTTTCGCGTGGCTGGCTCCGCCCCGGCGTGGCTGGCTCTCTTCAGGCCACGCCTCCCTTCCCAGGACACGCCTCACTTCCCCCACCTCTGGGAGGGTCCGGATCCCTCCACCACGCGACCCCCCAGGCACCCCCTTGGGGCCCCCAGCCTTCGTACGGGCCGACACAGTAGTGACCTTTCTCTGTCACTACATCACCCCCTCCTGTATAAACACACAGCCGTCCCCGGCTGTAACACAACTGTGAAACATCGAAAAGGTGTGCCTCCGAACCAACAACATCAATAAATGACCGGCGACCGATAAGAAATACAATCACGTAATATATACAGAATCGACGAGGGTAAAAGGGAACTGCATAGAAAACGGGGAATTAACAACAAATATACATGAAAACTGGCTAACCCACTTACGCTCCAGCACAGCCCCCCCCCCCCGTTAGAATCACGCATGCAATGACAGTCACCCGTTAGCACCCCCCGCCTTTCCGACGTGGCGTCACAACCAGTAGCACGCGTCGGCCATATCGGGGGGGGAATTTCCATGTTACCACCCCACCGCCTTTCCGACGCGGCGTCACAACCAGTAGCACACGTCGGCCATATCGGGGGGGGAATTTCCATGTTACCACCCCACCGCCTTTCCGACGCGGCGTCACAACCAGTAGCACGCGTCGGCCATATCGGGGGGGGAATTTCCATGTTACCACCCCACCGCCTTTCCGACGCGGCGTCACAACCAGTAGCACACGTCGGCCATATCGGGGGGGGAATTTCCATGTTACCACCCCACCGCCTTTCCGACGCGGCGTCACAACCAGCAGCACGCGTCGGCCATATCGGTGGGATTTTAACCCAGTCTCTCTCCAAGACTCGCATCGCAGCATATAGCTGTACCGACCAAGCCGAGACGACCCATCGTTCACTCACTGCACAACATGCACCCTAACAACTGAGGGATACAGTCTCAACGTAACAGGACAACTCCACCTGAACCTTACGAATCTCCAGCCCACTGTTTCAACGCACCTCGGAGTGTCTCACTCTCCGGGCCGTCAGGTCAAGCCATCAGACACAGCATGATGGGACCACACTCTCTGAGCCATGTGAGCGCACAGCCCACTTGGCTAGACAAGCCACGGAGTGTCTCGATCTCCGGGCTGTCAGGTCAAGCTGTCAGACAGCATGACGGGACCACACTCTCTGAGCCATGTGAGCGCACAGCCCACTAGGCTAGACAAGCCACGGAGTGTCTCGATCTCCGGGCTGTCAGGTCAAGCTGTCAGACAGCATGACGGGACCACACTCTCTGAGCCATGTGAGCGCACAGCCCACTAGGCTAGACAAGCCACGGAGTGTCTCGATCTCCGGGCTGTCAGGTCAAGCTGTCAGACAGCATGACGGGACCACACTCTCTGAGCCATGTGAGCGCACAGCCCACTAGGCTAGACAAGCCACGGAGTGTCTCGATCTCCGGGCTGTCAGGTCAAGCCGTCAGCCATTGCATGACGGGACCACACTCTCCGAGCCCTGTGAGCGCACAGCCCACTAGGCTAGACATGCCACGGAGTGTTTCAATCTCCGGGCTGTCAGGTCAAGCCGTCAGCCATTGCATGACGGGACCACAACGTTCATGTTAGACACGCAACACTCACTGGGCCATCCTGGTCAGGACCTGCGCCCCAAGATAGGTGACAGCCAGCAGCACAATTCCAAATCCCTGGCCGCATGTCACCATCACAATTTAACACCATCACAACACATACAATTTGAATTATGATCCCCCACAGAACTGATCCAATGCCGAACAGGTACGCACAATTTGTGACGATCCCGAATATTCAATGGGTCACAACAATACACCTCACATCCCGTATCCGTACACATCATCTCCGAGACTCGCATTGCAGCATGCAGCTGTACCAACCGAGTGGAGAGCAACGCAATTTGACGGCAATTAACGGAAACGGACCCCCGATCCATGTAGAACACAAGGAGCATTCTCGCACAAAAGACATCATCTGTGCAACAACGGACAGGAACCAACCAGTGAGTTTGAAACGAATCGAACCTGTCATTTCAAAATCTCCTTCAACATTAACCATGGGACTCAGGGCATTCGAATTTTGAGAGCAAAAAAACTATACACAAACCCCAAGAATCGCCAAATTGATTAATACAGTATATGCAGTATATGAAATTCGTACAGTGAATCATTTGGCGCAATGCTCCATCCAGTCCCCACATGGCAACACACACAATCAATACTCCAGACAATCCGTACATAGTAAATAATCACAAGCAAGTACCCAACATTCCATACACTGTTAACAATTCCAAGCAAAGCTCCATACGGTCTGTACCTTGGCAACAATGACGATCAAAGTTTCTTACAGTTACACGTGGCAATCACGAGCGAAACTCCATACAGTATACACGATAACAACGGCGATTTCGCAACAAAACGATGTAACAACACGAGTCATTAACACGGCAACATACAGGATATCAACGGAGCTCGGGACACCAACACGAATTAATCATTAACTACACCCAGAAGATACCGATCTCGACGCCGTATTTAACAACAACACTTGTTACAAGCAGAAACCCGCATGGTCGCCGCGTCACTTTAACACGCACACAACCGGACGAACACGCTCCGCAAACCAGCGAGTTAAAAAAAACACACGCGATCGCAACCCGGCGCACGTAAGATGGGTGAAGATTATTATTATTTTTCTTGGGGCCGGGTGCTTGTCATGTCACGACTCGCCTGGCAAACTGTGAATAGCGGAGGGCGGCAAGGTGGAGCACTGGAACGGCCCGAAGAATCTTTCATGGTGAACACGGCCTGCTCTTGCGAACCCATCCACCTCTCGCGCTCGAGCAGAAGGCTGGAACTCCCCCTCTGCAGGCGTTGATGTCGGCGGGAGCGGCATTTCGGCAGCAGGAGCGGCGTTTTGGCGGGAACCGCGCCCCGACCAGCCCTCGAGTTGGCGGGAACCGCGCCCCGACCAGCCCTCGAGTTGGCGGGAGCGGCGTTTTGGCGGGAACCGCGCCCCGACCAGCCCTCGAGTTGGCGGGAGCGGCGTTTTGGCGGGAACCGCGCCACGATCAGCCACCGAGTTGGCGGCCCCACCGCGTGGCCCGCATGCCTGGGCCTCCCCCCGCCAGCCCCCGCAGAGACGACGGTGTCCTCTCCCCGCGGCTCCATCGCTCCGTTCCCGATGGCGGCGAAGCAGCGGTGCGATGACAGTCCCGCCGCTCCGCGTGCAGCGCCATCTCTCTCCCTCTGTCACCGGGGCTGCCATCCCCGGGGCTGTCCGAAGGATGGTCGTCACACCATCCCCGTCGTACGAAGGCGTCCAGATGAGTTTTGTCTTTGTTTTTCGTGTGCCCATTTTACTTCCCTAGGATAACACCTAGCAATATTTATATTTCCACAACTTCTGACGCCAAATGTAGTAGGTTCAAATTAGGTGCACACACACGTAACTTGGAGGCAACACTATTTATTAAACGGTAAATAATATAACACTCTACATGAGGTGGTGACCACCTTCCTCAACTCACTAACACTCTGGAACACGACACAGACTGGACCAGGCAGGCAACGGCCTGCCTGGCCCAGGACGACGACTCGGGACTTGACGACCGAAGATGTCTTCACCTTGGAGTACAGTACAACAGCAGCCTCGCTCTGCGTTCACACCACGCTTATATTTGGTTTCGCGTGGCTGGCTCCGCCCCGGCGTGGCTGGCTCTCTTCAGGCCACGCCTCCCTTCCCAGGACACGCCTCACTTCCCCCACCTCTGGGAGGGTCCGGATCCCTCCACCACGCGACCCCCCAGGCACCCCCTTGGGGCCCCCAGCCTTCGTACGGGCCGACACAGTAGTGACCTTTCTCTGTCACTACATTAGTATGAGAAATTTAACCTGACGATGTAAAATTAGAGAGCCGAAAATAACAACTAACATCGGAAGGTAGGGTGGAAGCATCACAGCCAGTTATTAATTAAACTGGGTAATAACGTCCTTCCAATAATTGCTCAGTTTGTACCCATCTTCTCGGTTGAAATTGTATTTGTGTCTATAAATATAGATGGCTTCATGAACAAATCTTTGTTGATAGCCAGTGGGTTTGCAAAGTACCTTCGTATTGGAGAAATCAATGGCGTGTGAGCCCACGGTATTAAAACAATGATCAGCCACGGCTGAGATATTGGTCCTACCGTGTTTCAGATCTGTCTTATGTTCACGAATATGTCGCTTAGTTTCCCCAATGTAACTATAGCCGCAGACACTCTATACGCCGGGGTATTGCATGTCAGGGATCACATCCTTCACAGATGTGATCAGATCACGAATTTTATGTAATGTGTTCAATGGAACCTGGATCTTGTGTTTGCTCATGATTTTGGAAATATTTTTGGTAACCCCTGTTATGTATGGCAAGGTGATGTTTTGATTGGGTCCTCAGATGGTTATTTCCCAACGGTTGGGGTGATAGCTTTACGAGTTGTGTGGTCTGAATATCCACTCATCTTGAGAGCTTGGTGTACGTGTTCCAGTTCACTGGCTAGGTGATGATGGTCAAAAATACATCGAGTTCTATGGTGTAGAGTTTTTATGAGGTAATTCTTCTGGGATGGATGGTGGTGGGAGTCAGGTTTTAGGTAGGCATCCATATGAGTGCCTGTCCTGTAGACAGTGTTCCATTGAGCCATCTGGTCTCTTTTCGATTAAACCATCCCAGAATGGTAACTTGCCATCCTTTTCCGCCTCCATGGTGAATTTGATTTCCAAAATCATGAGCAAACACAAGATCAAGGTTTGATTGAACACAGTACATACATTTCGTGATCTGATCCCATCTGTAAAGAATGTGATCCCTGATATGCAATACCCCGGCATCTAGAGTATCTGCGGCAATAGTTACATTGGGGGAACTAAGCGACATATCTCGGACCATGTTTGTGAATATAAGGCAGATCTGAAACACGGTAGGACCAATACCTCGGCCATGGCTGATCATTGTTTTAATGCCGTGGGCTCACACGACATTGATTTCTCCAAGACGAAGATACTTTGAAAACCCACTGGCTATCAACAAAGATTGTTCATGAAGCCATCCATATTCATAGGCACAGACACAATTTCAACCAAGAAGATGGGTACAAACTGAGCAATCATTGGAAGGACGTTATTAACCAGTTTAAATCATAAATGGCTGTGATGTTTCCACCCTACTTTCCGAGGTTAGTTGTTATTTTCGGCTCTCTGATTTGAGATTAACAGGTTACATTTCTCACAATAACACAGCCACCTCGCGTGTCGACGCAGCAGCGGCTCTGCGATCTTACATTAACATGCTAATCTCTCACATCAACATAGCCACCTCCGCGCCCTCGTCGTGGACACCACTCTCCAATGTTACATTAACATGCTTATCTCTCACATTAACATAGCCACCTCCGCACCATCGTCGTTGAGGTCACCCTCCATCTACATTAACATGCTAATTCTTCACATTAACATCACTAGCCCTGCCCACTTCGTTTATGACCCTTGGGCTACAACCATTTTAAACCTTTAAAACAGTCTGCCTCAGCAGCTTACCTCTTTTCTCCTCCTGATGACGATCTCTTGTGTTGTGATCGAAACGTCATAGTTTTTTTTGTTATTTTCTTTCATCCTATCTACGTGACTTTACCGAAAGACCCAAATAATATTAATTCCTGCAGTCACGAAAGCTTTAAGTCAATATTTATTTAGAGCGACTTTAGAAGCAATTTTGCACAAATTAGATTGGAGAAACAAATGCATAAAAACGAATGGAAAATAATTAATAATCTCTGATTTGCTGGCAACATAGACGCTGCTATAACCAATGGCAAGGAACTACGTGAAATATCCATAAGAAATAATTCATGTAATTTGGGCTCCGGATAAATGAGCAAACACTGGTCATATGATTTCTCCAATACGAAGGTACTATGCAAACCCACTGGCTATCAACAAATATTTGTTCATGAAGCCATCCAGATATATAAACACAGACACAATTTCAACCGAGAAGATGGGTACAAACTGAGCAATCATTGGAAGGTTGTTATTAACCAGGTAAAGTCATAACTGGCTGTGATGCTTCCATCCTCCCTACTTATGTTAACAATTATTTCCGAGTCTCTGAGTTACATTATCTTGTTAAATATATTTATATTACCAGGCTAAATGTCTCACTAACATAGCCGCTGCTTCCCTTTTCCTCAATGCGGCGGTGGCGCTCGTTGTTTAATAGGCTGAATGTGTCTCATTAACACAGCCGCTGCTTCGGGAGCCATCTCACATTGACATGCTAATTTCTAGCAATACAATGGCTTCTTCACCACCGTAGTTGTGGAGTTACATTACAGATTGACATGCTAATCTCTAGCAATACAATGACCGAGGCATATTACTTGTAAATTCCTTCTTTAGCCCCGCCCACTTAACCTTGGGTTGTATCCATCTCAAACCTATATAACCTCTTGCTACAGTAGTTCTCTCGCTATATTTCTCCTGCCTCAGCAGTTCACCTGCTGTATTTTTTCACCTGAAGACGATTGCTTGCGTTGCAATCTAAACGTCGTGATTTTTTATTTTTCTATCTACGTGACTTTACCAAAAGACCCAAAGAGTACTGGTCATATATAACAAGTTTACTAAACTATTGTCAGAGAGATAACTAGAAAATACAGCAGACTGTGTATCTTAGCTACCGAAGGTAGGTCAAAGTAAATACATCTATATAAGTAAAGACCTTGATCTGTATGTACGTCTCATAATCCTCTAGGGTACTCCCCAACAAGGTAGAAAGCTGATATTTGGTGCATATGTAGCTTTTAGTGCATAAACAGGAACAATCTGAAAATCCCAGATTCTTCACTTTAAGGCCCCCAAATCTAGATTCTAAGTGCCCCATACACATGTTTGTGTATGTCATTCAGAAACCGTTCAAAATATAAAATTGCGTTTTTTTAGTTTGATAGAGCGTTAAACAACAAATAAAATTAAAAGATAGAACCATTGTTCTATCTTTTATTGCTTTTTTAGATATTTCGGATTCAAGCGGTTTTGAGCAAAAAAAATATGCATTTCATGGTCAAATCTGAATAATTAGAAAACGTTAAACGTTAGGAGTTTCCATTCGTAGACTATTGGGTTCGTTATTTTTTTCTAATACAAAAGAAGGAAATCTATAAATTGAGCGGGTTCTGATGGTTACGTCTTTAAATATAACAAGTTGAATCAAGTCTTCAACAATTTTTCGTGTGGAAAAATAAAAATAGTTGGAGTAGTTGTTAATGTCCAATCGTAGATAAAAATTGTAAAAACAAATCATTCATCCAGCAGTGGATTGACCAAGGCTGATGATTTGAAACATGAACTAATATATACTTATACTCTTTGGTTCTTTCGGTAAAGTCACGTAGTAAGAAATAAAATAAAAGAAAAAAGAAAATAAAAAATCATATATATTTTTTATATTGCATCAGTCATGCAAATTACATCTCAAAATGCTGCAGAATTTGCAAGTGCACAGTTTTCTCTCCGAGAAACAACAAAGTGGGAAAGCATCCATAACTGGCAACAGAAATTGCCCAAGCTCTGTCGTCCTATATATAAAGTAAAGCAAAGTAATGCCAACATATACATTTCCATATTAATTCTCGCAAAAATAATAATCTTTGGTGATAATCATTGGCATGATGTAAACAGATTGCAGGGAAGTTGGTCCGGTACCTGACCGAGATGTATAAAAAATAAAACCGAATCTGTGGATATTATATCATGTTCGATAAATATATATTTAATATGTCCCTATTTTGATTAAATTTTGAAGTAAATTTGACCATATTTCACCACGCTGGTCGTTCCAGGTTGAAAGAGATCGTAGAGGTAGTGGGCTATTACAAGAACGGTTCAGAACGTTACTTATTACTGTCGTTAGTCGTAGTTGACAATGTAATTTAGGTCGCCAGATTCACCACGTAATGTAAGATACGAACTATTGTGCGACCTCTTACTCTCATCATTAAATTGATCTTTAATGAGTAACGTCTGACATGTCAAGAAAACGACGATGATGCGTTTGCTATGAGAAAGTATTGTCAAGTTTTTAATAAGCGAGAGTGAACATATCCGCGGTTTTGATTCATGCCTCCCGTACAGTCGTGGAAGTCGCCCTCACCTGTGATACGAATCTCCAAGTGCTGCGGTGCCCCCTGCAGCCACCGCAGCCACCGCAACAACCGCAGCCACCAAAGGTTTGACTCTAGTCGATGCAGCAGTGACTGTAGCCACGAGCTTATCATGTTGCCCATCCCGAGGAACTCTGACCTCTGGGCAACTGCCTCATCAGCAGTAAATATTATGATCAAAAGCGTTCCGTGGCTTAAAAACAAAACTACTCGAAGATGGGACTAAAACTTTTTATGCGACTTAAAATATATTGGCCTTTCGCGTTAGAGGCGGTGTCTGACGCGATCACGGGAGAGGGCGAGACTCGACCGTGACACGGCTTTTAACTGACGTTGTACAAGATAATTAGATGTATAGGGAGGTGTGGGATCAGTGCCACAAACTTACGTTATGAGCTCGGGGGTGGAGTCTGGGGCTGCACAGTTTCTATTCGCCCCTATTCGACACGGCACCACGCCTCCTTAAACCATTTTAAAATGCCTTGCATTTGCTAAAAATCATTTGGTCAGGGGTAAGCAAGCCTACCTTAAAACAGACGCGCCAGACAAGTAACGCAATGGATCGAGACGTTAATATAGGCGCCGTTGCAGCTGGCGTCTTCATTGGTGGTGTTTTGTGGGGTGCTCATCGTCTCTACGACCATTTTACGAGTACGTGCGCTCTATAGAAAAATGACTCTCACTGTCACCGCGTGTGTTGCTTCCAGTTCTGCTCACGGAAGCAATTTGATTAAAAATAATATTACGGCGATCATTTGATATGAAGAGTCGGTTTTACGGCTCCCTTACGAGTTTATCATACATATAAACCAACGCCTATTAAATGTTCACGTGTTGATGACACGTGAACATATATACATGTGGGAAGAGGGCTTGGATATTGAGATGATAGTTAAATAACATGCTGCATGCCCTCTTGATATTGTGCTTTTGCAAGTTTCTCAAATGTTATCCTGATTGTGCTGTTGGTGTCATGGATTTCTCGTAGAGCATTGCAACCTTCTGTCATGAAACAATCCACGAAACAAGATATCACGGAGTTACCTCTGAGAGCACTTTAAGTGTAATGTGGTCCACATAGGAGTGGCAGTATCTCTCACCGATCATTGTAATTCTCGGAGCTAGAAATTTGGCGAAATTAAGTGGAGAACCAAATTTAATATTACAGTGTTTTGTGCATTCGTTGGTGATCGGGCAGAAACCATGAACTCGCCATACTATAGAACCCAGTTTATTCACATACGACTATCTGGATTTGAACCCAAGATCTCAGCGGTGCCACCAGATCAGCGTTTTTACCTGAGCCACCACCTCATAGATTTAGCATTGTGTTAACGAAAACCAGTAACCGCATGTATATATTGTGCATATAATAACATACGCATGTTTTGCAGGCTCTCCGCAATTGTGGCGAGAATATGAATGGACACAAAGGTACAGTACTTACTGCATTTCTTCATTTAACTCTAAAAGTCTACCTGCTCAAAAGCGCATAGCAGTGGCACAACTCCATTGGTGGTGTTGAGCCAGTGATAGCAAGCAATGCCACATTCATATGACAGGGAGCAGTCTATATACGTATGATAACCATTGTTGACTTCTCACAATGTGGAACCTCATGGGACCTCCTTTGCCGGTACCAAAATATGAGAATAGATTTTCCCCTTTTTTCTGGCAACAAAACAGCTGTGTTAAGATGTTAAAACACCAAACTGAAACCTTTTACAAGGAATCATGTCTGCATTAACCACAATACTTGTGGTCAGAATGCAAAGAAAAAAACGTACTCTGATAATATATGAGTCAGCGCTATTCATATTTCCAATCGGCCAACTTTTAAGTTTGTTAAATTAACAATGTATTCCTATCTTCTTGGTTCTTTCGGTAAAGTCACGTAGAAGGGAAGTAATAAAATAATAAAAATAAAACATAATAAAATAATTATCACGACGTTTCTGCCACAACGCAAGCAGCCGTCCTCATGTGAAAACCAGGTCTGTCGAGGCGACAGCGTCTGAATGAAATGGCACACGTGCTTGGAGCATACATTTAAGCTGGGTTGGAAGGGGGAGAAAGGGCGCCTTGACAAAATAATTTGCATATCAAGAGGAATTTAGCATATTTATGGCAAATGCAGGTATGTGATTAGTACTACTTATGCCCGTGCATTATGCAGGATTAGCAGCATCAAAGGGAGGGGATATGGGAAATGCAGGTATGTGATTAGTACTACTTATGCCCGTGCATTATGCAGGATTAGCAGCATCAAAGGGAGGGGGTTTGGGAAATGCAGGTATGTGATTAGTACTACTTATGCCCGTGCATTATGCAGGATTATCAGCATCAAAGGGAGGGGATAGGGGTAGCATTAATAAAGGGAAGAAGTGTTAATAGTATGTAGCTGCAGTAACTAAAACCACCACGTAAACAACTAAAGTATAAACTACATAGTATCATCAGTATACTAAATATACTCTACAATAAGCTGAGTTACTAACAGTAAGTAATACATTACAATTCTACGTCGTAAAAAATATAATATGCTTCCATCTAAACTTTATTCTCTTACATCACACGAGTCTACACCGTACTATGTACTGCCATAGACAAACCCAACATTAAATTATATACTTTATTGCTATAAACCATTGTAATATTACACTATGTATTATTCTACTCACCCTAATGTATATCACACTGCTGTATATTCACTATACAATTACGATACTATATATTACTTTATACATTGTATTAAGCATATACATTTTTATACTATTTGTTATTATACACTGTACCGTTGACCGCCGTGTGAAAGATACTAAGAGGAAGCAACGAAATATGTCAATGGGAGAGTAGTGATGGAAAACTTGCAGCGGAGCAAAAAATCCATTCCCTGCGGAGAATACAATGCCAGTGAGTGGAACGCAGTCTGAAAGTCACCGTGAACGTGAACACAATCAGTTAAGATCCGAAATGGTTTATTATGTCCTTCCAATGATTGCTAAGCCAGAATCCATCTTCTCGGTTGAAATTGTCTCTGTGTTTGTATATGTGGATCGCCTCATGAACGAATCACTCATGGTAGCCAGATGGCTTGCAGAGAACCTCTGTCTTGGAGAAGTCAATATCATGTGAGCCCACTGAATTGTAACAGTGATCTGCCACGGCTGAGGTGTTTGTCCTACCGTGTTTGAAGTCTGCTTTATGTTCACGGATGCGGTCCGAGACATGTCGTTTGGTTTCTCCAATGTAACTGCTACCAGAGAGGCAACTTAGTTTGTAGACGCCAGGGTACTGTATGTCTGGAACTACATCTTTTACAGACGGGACCAGATCACGGATTTTATGTACTGTGTTGAATCGGACCTGGATCTTGTGTTTTATCAGGATTTTGGAGATCTTTTTTGTGACTCCAGCAATGTAGGGTAAGGTGATGGTCTTGACGTAGAGTGGCAGTCTGGATGGCGCCATCCAGACTGCCACTCTACGCCCGACCTTATGGAAGAGGTACATAGATGACACTTTTGTCATCTGGCCACATGGCCGGCCTGCTCTAGACCAAATTTCTCGACCACATCAATTCCATACACCCAGCCATCAGATTCACCATGGAAGTCGAAAAAGATGGCAAGCTACCCTTTTTGGATGTCCTAATTAAAAGGAGACCTGATGGTTCAATGAGCCACTCTGTCTACAGGAAAGCCACCCATACGGATGCTTATCTAAAACCGGATTCCCACCACCATCCATCCCAGAAGAATTCCCTCATCAAGACTCTATACCAGGGGTCCTCAAACTTTTAAACAGGGGGCCAGTTCACTGTCCCTCAGACCGTTGGAGGGCCGGACTATAGTTAAAAAAAACTATGAAAAAATTCCTATGCACACTGCATATATATTATTTTGAAGTGAAGAAACAAAACGGGAACAAATACAATATTTAAAATGAAGAACAAGTAAAGTTCAATTAACAAACTTGCCAGTATTTCAATGGCAACTATGGGCCTGCTTTTGGCTAATGAGATGGTCAATGTCCGGTTCCATATTTGTCACTGCTAGTCGTAACAAGTGATGCAAGTGTGCATCCGTTAGTCTAGATATGGTTGGAGATTTCAAATGTTTCATTCTGGAAAAAGTCTGTTCACAGACATAAGTGCTGCCAAAGATGGTTGCCATTTTGAGTGCATGGTTCCTGAGATGAGGATATGTCTCAGAGGGGAGAGATGCATAGAAATTATGAAGGCTGCTTGACTTGAATGCGTCTTTCAGAGAGTCACAATTCTGCAGTTCAGCCAGTTCCATTTGGTAAATTGTATCCACATTTTCAATGTCATTAGAAAATGGGTTACGGAAAAGCTGTATGTCCTGTTCATGGAGATGAAGCTCTTTAAATCTAAATTGGAACTCCTTTTGCAATTTTTCCAGTGAATCAACACATGTTTGTTTGGGAATTGCAACCAATGGTTTTTCCGCTAACAGATTTTGAGTTGTGAGGAGATGGCAGAAGTTTTCCTCCTTAACTTGTTTGATGAGGAGGCCTAATTTTACTTCAAATGCTTTGACGTGATTGCATATCACAGAGGAGCTTCCCCTTTCCTTGAAGTTGCACATTGAAACTGTTGAGTAGCTCTGTTACATCTGTCAGAAAGGCAAGGTGCCATTTCCATTCTGCATCATTGAGCTCTGGTACTTCTTTGTTTTTTGAAAGCAGAAAAGCTGTAATCTGTGGAAGTAAGTCATAGAAACGTTTCAAAACTCTCCCTCGACTCAGCCAACGGACTTCTGTGTGGTACAGAACATCTTCATAGTCAACATTTAGTTCAGACAGAAATTCCTGAAATTGTCTGTGGTTTAGTGCATGAGCTCTAATGAAGTTAACACAAAATACCACAATTTTTATAACAGAGTTTCACTTCAGTGATTTACTACACAGCGCTTGTTGGTGGATGAGGCAGTGTATGGCTATTGGATGAGAATGGTTATGTTTGTCCATCTCTTGGTTAATGCGAGCAATTACTCCTTTCTTAGACCCCACCATGTTAGGAGCACCATCAGTTGTCACACTGGCAAGTTTAGCCCAATTCAGCTCCAAACCATTCAGTTTGGCAAACCTTTTCATAGATATCCTCTCCTGTAGTTATTCCTTTGATGCTTTGCAGTGCAGCAAGCTCTTCTGTGACTTCTAAATAGTCATTCATCCCACGAATAAAAATTAGAAGTTGTGCAGAATCACGAACATCATTGCTTTCGTCGAGTGCCAAGGAAAAATAGGAAAGTTTTTTTGCGGAGTTTTACAAATGCTGATGCAAATTGTCTCCCATTTCTTCAATCCTCCGTGTAATTGTAGGTCCTGAAAGACTCACTGTACTAAATAAATCGGCCTTCTCTGGACACATCTCTTTGGCAACAGAAAGAAGGCATTCTTTAACAAATTCTCCCTCCACGAATGGTCTGCCAGTGCACGCTATTAGCTTGGCAACTTCAAAACTTGCTCGCAGTGATGAAATATTTAGCTGCTTCTACTTCACAAAAGTATTTTGCTGAGTTGTTAATGTATTTTTAGTTTTAATATTTTATCTTTTCTCACTTCTCCGACCAAACAATCATATTTATCTTTATGTTGAGTTTCATAGTGTCGACGTAAATTGTATTCTTTGAACACAGACACTATATTCTGGCATATCAGACACACAGCTCTTTCCTTGTACTGCATGAAAAAGTAATCATAAGTCCACTGTTCTTTGAATATCCTACACTCCGAGTCAATTTTTCTCTTTCTTGATATCAGTTTCCTAGGGAGTCAAAATTGCTATTAGTAAAATACCAATATATATACAGCGCTACAAAAACAATATACCAGCAATAACTTTGCCCACACAGAGACATACAGACTGCACTGCCCATCAATGCAGTCTGATTGGGGGAACTCCGCTTTTACCCCAGGCTCACACTGGTGCGGGTGCCAGTAAAAAGTTAATTACACCTGCAGTTTTGTTCACAGATAGCAGTACATCCCCAGCACACAGGAATATCACTCGGAGTGGAGCCGAGGCGCAAGTGAGGGAGCTGAGGGAGGGAGAGCCAGTCAAGCGCAGCCAGGGGAGGGCTGGTAGCCTTAGGCTTGGGGGGCAAGTCCAGTCAATTGGCCCATTGAACCATTCACCAGCGCAGCCCAATGAGTGCCCAACCGCCGCAGCTCAATCAGTGCCCACCGCCGCAGCTCAATCAGTGCTCACCAGCGCAGCCAAATCAGTGCTCGCCACCGCAGCCCAATCAGTGCCCACCACCGCAGCCCAATGAGTGCTTACCAGCGCAGCCCAATTAGTGCTCACCAGCGCAGCCCAATTAGTGCTCACAAGCGCAGCCCAATTAGTGACCATGGGCCGGATAAATGTCCTCGGCGGGCCGCATGTGGCCCGCGGGCAGTAGTTTGAGGACCCCTGCTCTATACCATAGAGCCCAATGCATATCCGACCAGGAACACATTGCCAGTGAACTCAAACACATACGCCAAGCTCTTAAGGCTAATGGTTACTCCGACTACACAATCCGCAAAGCCATCACTCCAACCATCAAGAAGGATCCTGTTGAGGAGCCTTTCAAATCCTGATAAAACACAAGATCCAGGTCGGATTCAACACAGTACATAAAATCCGTGATCTGGTCCCGTCTGTAAAAGATGTGGTTCCAGACATACAGTACCCTGGCGTCTACAAACTAAGTTGCCTCTGTGGTAGCAGTTACATTGGAGAAACCAAACGACATGTCTCGGACCGCATCCATGAATATAAAGCAGACTTGAAACACGGTAGGACAAACACCTCAGCCATGGCAGATCACTGTTACAATTCAGTGGGCTCACATGATATTGACTTCTCCAAGACAGAGGTTCTCTGCAAGCCATCTGGCTACCATGAGAGATTCGTTCATGAGGCGATCCACATATACAAACACAGAGACAATTTCAACCAAGAAGATGGATTCTGGCTTAGCAATCATTGGAAGGACGTAATAAACCATTTCGGATCTTAACTGATTGTGTTCACGTTCACGGTGACTTTCAGACCGCGTTCTACTCACTGGCATTGTATTCTCCGCAGGGAATGGATTTTTTGCTCCGCTGCAAGTTTTACTCACTACTCTCCCATTGACATATTTCGTTGCTTCCTCTTAGTATCTTTCACACGGCGGTCAACGGTACAGTGTATAATAACAAATAGTATACAAATTTATATGCTTAATACAATGTACAAAGTAATATATAGTATCGTAATTGTATAGTGAATATACAGCAGTGTGATATACATTAGGGTGGGTAGAATAATACATAGTGTAATATTACAATGCATAATGTATAGGGTGGTTTATAGCAATACAGTATATAATTTAATGTTGGGTTTGTCTATGGCAGTATATAGTACGGTGTAGACTCGTGTGATGTAAGAGAATAAAGTTTAGATGGAAGCATATTATATTTTTTACGACGTAGAATTGTAATGTATTACTTACTGTTAGTAACTCAGCTTATTGTAGAGTATATTTAGTATACTGATGATACTATGTAGTTTATACTTTAGTTGTTTACGTGGTGGTTTTAGTTACTGCAGCTACATACGATTAACACTTCTTCCCTTTATTAATGCTACCCCTATCCCCTCCCTTTGATGCTGATAATCCTGCATAATGCACGTGCATAAGTAGTACTAATCACATACCTGCATTTCCCATACCCCCTCCCTTTGATGCTGCTAATCCTGCATAATGCACGGGCATAAGTAGTACTAATCACATACCTGCATTTCCCATATCCCCTCCCTTTGATGCTGCTAATCCTGCATAATGCACGGGCATAAGTAGTACTAATCACATACCTGCATTTCCCATACATATGCTAAATGCCTCTTGATATGCAAATTCTTTTGTCAAGGCGCGCTTCCCCCCCCCTTCCAACCCAGCTTATATATATGCTCCAAGCATGGTGCTGTTTCATTCAGACGCTGTCGCCTCGACAGACCTGGTTTTCACCTGAGGACGGCTGCTTGCGTTGTCGCCGAAACGTCGTGATAATTATTTTATTATGTTTTATTTTTATTATTTTATTACTTCCCTTCTACGTGACTTTACCGAAAGAACCAAGAAGATGAATCCCTGCAGTCACGAAAGCTTTAAATCGAAATTTAATTTATTACTATTTATTTTTTTATATTACTACGCTGAGCGCGCACCAAAGCACGCATCTGCGCATGCGTGAAACGCTGACCCGTGGTTCCCATATCAATGCACACACACGACCGGTGGGGGGAAGGGAGGATTCTCATTCGCATTAAAAATGCAAAAATAATACACACAACGCTGAGGTAAATTCTTCAAAGTGTGATACTGATAGAAAGTCTACAGATACTACTATAGAGTCTGCAGATACTACTATATAGTCTGCAGATACTGCTATAGAGTCAGGAGACAATACTATAGAGTTAGTTACTACTATAGACAGTCAATACTACTGTAGTGAGTTCAACTGAGTCACACTCTTAGACTTGGAGGCAGCGCATGTATTTAGTTCCAACACAACGGGGTGACTTCACCCTTTAACAAGACAACGACCTAGGCTGGTGACCACCCTGGCTAACTACACTGGTAACTGAGTAACTATTAACTGAAGAGCCGGGAACAACAACATACTGCCCGGGTCCACGTGCTGGAAGACTCGCAGAATGGAGATCGTAGACGAAGGGTTTCTTCCCCAGGACAGAAAACCAAGATCCCTCTCGAGACCTGGCTTATATTCTCTCCGGCGTGGCCGGCTCCGCCCTTGGCCACGCCCCCCTTTCAGAACCTTCAGGAAGAACCTGGGTTAGAATCACATGACCCTATTAGGTACCCTCTTGGGGGCCCCACTGTCATTCAAACCAGTCACGTGTCCTCCCGGGTCAACAAGAGTGTTATAGCCTTACCCGATCTTCCCCTTAGGTCTGCACACACACACCGTGCCCTCTAGGGCCGGCACTGCACTTAAAGCATGGTGCCATCCAGCGATGTCACTCCACGCACACCGTGCCTCTCTAGGGCTGGTAATGCACCCACAACATGGTGACATCCAGCGATGTCACTACACTACTAAAGAGTAAGTAGATACTACTATATCGTCAGTAGATACTACTACAGTAAGTATATACTGCTGTAGAGTCGGTTTATACGACTATATAGTCATTAGATACTGCTATAGAGTCAGCAGATCCTGCTATAGAGTCAGCAGATACTGCTATAGAGTCAGCAGATACTACTTTAAAGTTAATAGTTACTACTATAGTCAGCTGATACTACTTTAGAGTCAATAGATACGACTATAAATTCAGTAGATACTACGATAGTCATTAGATACTACTGTAGAGTCAGTATATACTACTATAGAGTTGGTTGATACTACTATAGATTCGGCAGATACTACTATTAAGTCAGTAGATACTACTGCAGTCAGTAGATACCACTACGGTCAGTAAATACTGATACGGTCAGCAGATACTAGCATAAAGTGAATAGTAACTACTATAGTCAGTTGATACTACTGTAGATACAGTATTTACTACTATAGAGTTTGTTGATACTACTGTAATGAGCAACTTCCACGACACGTCGTGTAGAGGGTAGTTCTTCTTTATTACTCACACTGGACACACCACAGGCCAACACTTATTCTTCCTCACAATGAGTACAACACTAGATATTAACGTCTCTACTGGCTACACACAGCCGATCACTCGGCGTGGTCCCATCGCCTTCACTCGGCTACGCCACTGGCTGGTGGAGATGGAAACCACGCAGGAAATCTTCCACGTGGCCGGACGATGGAGAGAGATGTCGGCGAGCAGCGACGCAGCCAGAACCCAAGACCCCACACACGAGCCCCGAGCCCCGGGTCCGCTTCTCCTTATATCTCCCAAGGCATGGCTAGGCCCCGCCTCTGGCCACGCCCTCTCGTGGAACCTTCGAGCAGGTTCCCGGAGTATCTCGGCTAGCCCCACCTTATACCTTTTCCCCAGATTCACCTCCCTCTCTGATTAGTTGTTACTCAACCGTGCCCGTACCCGTGTTTCCTCTTCCAGGCCAGCAGGTGTCACCCTGTCATTACATCACCCCACACCTCCTTCAATAAAAGATAGCTGTCCCGGCTAATACCAACGATTTTCCAGGTAAGGATACCCCCTGTACAATGTTAAAGTACAGCAATAAAAGAGTTACCCAAGCAATGACTTTGGGTTTTCTTAAGTAAGCCAGAACAATCCATAAGAACGATCAAGAAAGCACTTAACAAAGCAAGGGATGATGAGAAAATGGCGAGAAGGAACATAATGGAGGAGAGAGAAAAACAATTCACAACTCCAGCAAAACAACCACAATCCCCCTTCCCTTACACGACACACAGGGACATTCCCATCTGCGGAATCTTAAACATTTAGACTGAGTTTGCGACGCCGGTCCGTTGACGAGGACGGTCTTCATCTCCTTCACAGGGGGTGTGCACACCACCAGAACCCCCGGAGAAGTAGGTGGCAATATTGGCTTCACAGGTGCTGCAGGCTTTGCGGCAGCAGGCAACTCCTCGCGTTCGGCAAGGCTTCGAAGTCCATCAACTGTCATGTGCTCGGAAGCTGTGGGCGGCATGACACAATCCTTCTGACGTATGCCCTCCACAAGCACTTCCCCCGGCTCGTCGGACACAACAGACACCGGCAGTATAATTTTTGGAGATGAAGAGTCAGCTCGAGGAGGAACAAATGGTTTTAACCGTGACGGATGGACAAACTAACGGCAACGACCCACCCGTACACGCACACACTGCGGCTGTTTGACCTCGATCACTTCCACGAGACCCTGCCAACACTTATGCAACTTAGGGGACCTACCTACCAGTACCTGCGGGCAATGCAACCATGCTCTGTCACCTATGGACCACGGCAGTACATGATCCCGGTTCCCTGCATTTTGCTTGTTGGCGGTGTTCAATTTGGCTGCTTCCCGAGTCGCCGAAATGCGTTTTAGCGTAATTTGCGCGTGCACAGGCAATTTGGAATTTCCCATTTCCTTCGATAAACCCAATTGAACGTCCATAGGAGCTGCATTTTTTTCTCCCATACATGAGAAAAAACGGTGAAAATCCGATGGAAGCATGGGGGGCCATCCTATACGCAGCTAATACACTCGGAACATGCAAATCCCAATCCGTTTGCGACGCGCTAACTGCTTGACAGAGTATGGATGTCAAAGTCCTATTCAGCCGCTCCACCATCTCATCTGTCTGGGGATGGTATGGCGATGTTCTAATTTTCTTTGTGCCCAACGCGTTGCAGACCTCGCGCAGCAGCTTCGACGAGAAATTCTGCCCCTGGTCAGTGAGCAGCTTCTCAGGGGCCTCTTTGTCCATTACATATCCATATGTAATGGGTTCCGGAGACACTTGTAGAGGTAACTTCTTTATTACAATCCAACACTCCAACAGTCCTGATACTCTGTTACAGCCTAGGTACACAGCCTAGGTACACAGCCTAGATCCACTACTCTGGCTACGCTCTGGAACTCGCCCTCACAAGGACGTAGAGCCGGGAGTTCCAGAGTCCCACCACTGGCTCTCACAGCATCCCAGGGTCCTGAGATGGCTGGTCTTGGGTCTTGTGTCTTGAGCTACCACTGCTCTCGATCGTCCAGGGAGCTGCCATTTTATGCCTCGTCCCCTACGAGGGGTCGGGTTGTGTGCGCCCCCAGATATCCCACAGAGCACACACAGCCCCCCCCCCCCCCCCCCGTTGGTGGCGCCAAGGGGCTTAAGCGTCTGGGTTGCCTGGGAACCTAGCGCCTGGCGCCAAGGGGCTTAAGCGTCTGGGTTGCCTGGGAACCCAGTGCCTGGCGCCAAGGGGCTTAAGCGTCTGGGTTGCCTAGGGTCCCAGAGCCCCCAGCAGCCCCTCCCCTCTTATGTCACTACATTACCCCCTTCTACGTAGCCTCCAGCCGACCCGGCTGTCAAAAAAATACAATTGTACAATAAATTATTTGTTAACCATCAGAATGAGTGTGTGACAAACCAAGGAAAAAATGAGAAGAAAGCGCCTCTCCCCCTCCTGTGGTCACGCGTATAAAAAAAAAAACTCCAGGCCACCGATGCAGAACAACACTGTATAAACACATATATGCAGGATGAACGCACGCCCCAACCGCCCACTATACATGATGGTAAGGTGAGTGGTGGCACATTGGGACGAGAGTTCGTGGGCGGGGGTCATGAAAATCGTTTGAGTGTGGAGCGATTCCGTGTGGCAGGTCCATCGGTCGCGACGGAGGCGGGAGGGGACCGACGACCCGCTGTTGCGCTTGTGCCCTGGGTCGCTGATCCCGCGGGCAAGCTTGTTCCCGTTGGGTCGGCCGTGGCGGGTTTCATTCCCGAGGCACCTGAGGGCGGGACAGCGGGACCTGCCCGAGAGTTAGAAGCAGCATCATCGCGGCGCGGCTCGTCAGACATGTCGTGTTCTCGGCCCCAGAGAAGTGAAGGAGGTGTGTAGGGTTGAATGTAAGGTTTTAGACATGACGGGTGCACGAACCAACGTCGCTTGCAATGCTGGATTCTGACACACTGCGGGCGGAGAACGCAAATAATAACAACCGGGCCTCTCCAAGGCTTAAGCAGTTTTGAGGAAGTAGTCAATGGTACCTGCGGGCAGTGGAGCCAGGCACGGTCCCCTTCTACCCAAACGTGGCAGGACGTGCGGAGGTTCCGCAACCGCTCGTTGGCAAGCTGACGGGCTTCTGAGTTATTTTGAGCAGCCTCCCAGGCATCCACGAGACGACGCACATTAGCACAGATGTGGTCGGCAATCTTAGCCTTAGGTGCGGGCTGTTTAATGCGTAATTTTACGTCGATTGGGGGCAAACCTCCCTACCATACATAAGATAAAATGGCGAGTACCCCGTGGCAGCATGGGGCGCCATTCTATAGGCGGCCAAGACACCAGGTATGTGGAGAACCCAATCAGTCTGTGACTCAGACACCTGGTGGCTTAGCATGGAGGTAAGTGTCCTATGTAATCGCTCGACCATACCGTCAGTCTGGGGGTGATATGGCGAGGTGCAAATTTTGTGTGTCCCTAGCAGGTTGCACACATCCCGCAACAGGGTGGAAGAGAAATTTTTCCCTTGGTCGGTCAGCAGGCGTTCGGGAGCACCCTTATCCAGGACGTAGCCCTGGAAAAAGGCCTCCGTAATGGCTGCTGCAGACTGGTTGGGGAGTGGCCAGGCCATGGCCCAACCAAAAGGTACTTATTACCCCGAGGAGTAGCGGGAAACGGACCCAAATATCCAATGCGACGATCTCATTGACCCAGGAAACCTAAATGGATTGGAGCGGCAGGCAGGACGGCCTAGCAGGTGGTTTCCGCCATGCACATTCTGTGCAACCTTGCACAAGGTCAGCCACATCGTTTGCCATGCCCGGGCAGAAAAATTCCAATTGGATTTTAGCTAGTGTTTTCTGAACACCCAATTGCAAGAGGCGACTGTGGGTTTCCCACACAAGCCGCCCCCGCAGGGAGGTGGGCACCACCAACGTGTGGGATTGGGACCCCCCATCCCAATGCATGAGGACGCCTTCCCAGATGACATATGATACGGGGCCCCCCTGCCCCCTGTGACCCTCGGCATCCCTAGCGCGGTGCCTCAATTTGAGGAGGGAGACATCTTCCATCTGAAGACGTCCCCAGTCGTCCAACCCGAGGCCCAGCAATGCGTCCTGCGGAACTTGCATGGAGGGAGCCCCTTGGTCCCCGACTCCATCCCCGGCCGCGGCTGCAAGGGATGGGGGCGGTACCCCGTCAGGCTGCCTACAACGCCCCGCACCCAAAAAACAAGCACAGTGCCTATTGGTCGGCAGTCGCAACAACCCGTCGGCGTTCCCGTGTTGAATCCCCTTGCGGTAAATGACAGTGAACGCGAAGTCCTGGAGGATCTCGAGCCAACGCGAGAGCTGTCCAGATGGTTGGTCCACTCGCAAGGCGTATTGTAGTGCCACATGGTCGGAGCGTACTGTGAAATGCCTGCCATACAGGTAGGGTCTGTACTGCTTTATGAAAAAAACGATAGCAAGCAATTCGCGGTGCGTCATGCAGTAACGTTGCTCCGCGGGCGACAGCACCCTGCTGCCATAGGCGATGATGCGCTTCACTCCATTGACAATTTGCGACAGCACCCCTCCAATTCCGGTGTTGCTGGCGTCTGTATCCAGAATGAACGGAGTGGTAAAATCTGGATAAGACAAGGTAGGAGCATCGACCAGTGCTTTTCGGATGGCATTGAACGAGGCCTGTTCTAACTCTCCCCAATGGAATTTTACCCCTTTGGCTGTTAATGCGTGGAGGGGCTTCGTAATGGATCCGAATCCCGCAACAAATCGTCGATAATATGAGGCGAAGCCGATAAAACTCCGCACCTCCCCAACAGAGGTAGGAGTTGGCCATGAGCGCACACAATTTGTCTTTTCGGGGTCCGTGGCAATTCCCGAGTGGCTGACAATATGGCCCAAGTAACGAACCGAATCCCTCATGAGGTGGCACTTTTGCGGTTTGAATTTGAGGTTAGCTGCCCGCATTATAAGGAAAACTGCCTTCAATGGCATGAGGTGTTCATCAAAGTTTTGCTGAACACGATGACATCGTCGAGGTAGATTAGGAAAGAATCCCACTGGAGCCCAGCGAGGACCAGCTCCATTAGGCGCTGGAACGTCGCCGGGGCCGAGTGAAGACCCATGGGAAGTCTGTTGAATTGGAACAGTCCCTGCGGCGTGCGAAAGGCCGTCTTTGGTTTGGATGCGTCATCAAGGGGTAGCTGCCAAAACCCCGAGAGGAGATCCAAGGTGGAAAAGTAGTGTGCACCTGCTAAGGCATCGAGCGACTCGTCCATCCTGGGAAGCGGGTAGGCATCGGCCACAGAAATCTTATTAAGTTTCCTGAAGTCAACATAAAAGCGGAGGCTCCCGTCGTGCTTCTTAACAATAACGATCGGCGCCCCCCATGGGCTGTTTGATGGCGCAATGACATCGGCCGCCAACATATCGTTGACGGCCACCCGTACATGTTCCTTCTCGGCCGGGCTCAACCAGAATGGTTTTTGACGAATTGGAGCGGCATCACCCGTGTCGATGTGGTGGCTTAGCAATTTAGTGCAGCCAATGTCGAATTTGCTTTGACTGAAAACGTCGGCGAAATTGCTCAGCAGCGTGCGTAATTTAGCATGCTGTAATGGTGACAAATCGGCAGAAGTGGAGCAAAGCGCGTCGAGCCATCCTGTATCAGGACCTGGCTTGGCAACGGAAGAGGACTCGCCCCCTACGTGACCCACGATCACATCTTCTGACGGGGCTGGCGTCGTGTGAGCAAGCACCATTCCCTGACAGATAACGGCCGTTTCCAATCCCGCATTAAGGACCTGGATAAAGGGGTCGTGGTCGCTTCGCATGAGCGTTTGTGCACACACGAGGTCCGACACCCGCTCAGCTGAACGCGAAGGCCCGATTACAGCACCCCCCATGAACGCGTCGTAGTCAAGGGGTTTACGAAACCGGAGGGGAACTAACATCTGAGAGCCGGGAGGATTGTGAATTGTACAGGCTGCCAACGCCGGCACCGTCGTAGATGCGGAGTGCAACCGAGTGGGTGTGGGCAGGAAGGCCATGCGTCGGCCGGAGGGGAGCTCAATACACCCTTTGTTAATGAGAATTTTAATGGGCATCTTCCCCAAGAAATCTGTTCCGAGGAGGCACGGAACGGCGAGGGTTGATGAGACCAAAATGGGCCCAACTAATTGGACGTCAGCAATGCGGATCTGAGCGGCATAGCATGGCACATCAACTGGCTGCAAGGGACGGCATGTATCGGGCAGAATGTTATAAATTATGTCTGAAATGATGGTCGCCGAGGCACCCGTATCGATCAACATACGAACATCAACGCCCTCGATGGAACCCACTACGGCAGAGGACCCTGCCGCCGCGGCAACGACCCTATGGGCCAACTCGGACCATTGACCTGGTCCGAGCGCCCGGTTGCTCAATGATGGGCCCGAATCCCCCTCCTCCGAAGCATGACCCCCCTGTATAGTATGAGGGTGCGTGCTTGGTGTAAGTGGGGGCCGAGAGTGCGAGGTGTCGAAACTCGCCTGGGTATGCCGAGGATACGGTGGTGAGCGAGGCGCCGGGGTCGGAGGTCCTGAAGTCCGGCGTCGGGGGACCCGGCAGCCGGACGCCACATGGCCTCAAAGGCCACAGTTGTGGCAGATGATGGACGCCCCGTCCTGGCGCGAGGTTGGCCGGTCCCGCTGGTGGTGATCTCGCTGGGATCGCCAGTTGGACGATCCGCGACTTTCTGTTGCCGTGAAGGCCTGATGAGGCCCCGAATGTACGTCATAGGCTTGTGCATCAGGTGGGCCTGCGCAGGTGGCGATGGTCGTGTCCTCATTGCAATGGAGGTGTGCTTGGATGCACCTGGCAGCACGTAGCGACGTGAAGCCGTCGTCGTCGTCGGCTGTCGGCATGGCAACTCGAAGCTGGCGGGCCAAGCTCATGAGCTTTTGCAGCACGAGTGACTCCACAGAGTCTTCATCCATGCGAGGGTAGGCAACCCGCGCCATGGCCAGCAGTGCGCTGCGGTACCCCATCGCCGACTCGGAGGCCTTCTTCCTCCTCGCATCGAAGCGGTGACGTGCTTCGGACGGGGGTCCATAAATCAGCCGCATCTGATGAAGGGCGTCCGTGAGCGTGGCACGTTTCGCCCGTGGCACCGCAAGGAGTGCTGCGAGGGCGTCGTCGTCGTCGAGCATGGCCGGGAGGCCATGGAGCACTTCATCCTCCGACCAGCCAGACGTCTCTACAAGAGATACGAACCGGCGTTCGAACGCTGCCCACCCACCCCCCTCTGAAGAATATGCCTTGAGTTCTAGCAGGCGTTGCTGGACGTGAGCCCCGCGCTCGTTGCCTGGCGACCTGGCTGAAGCTGGCTTTGCGTTCGCAGCGCTGTCACCCGGCGGTGAGGGACGCAGCGCTGATGACGCGGCGTTGTTTGGTTGGACTGCGCTGGGCCCGGAAGTGACGTTGCTCCCAGCGGTCATTGCTCCCCCGGTAGAAGTGATGTCACTCCCAGTGGCCACTGCTCCCCCGGCAGAAGTGACGACACACCCGGATGTATTTGTGGCGGGAACGGCTGCCGTTTTTGTGTTGGAGCCGGCGGGATGGCGCGCCGCTGCGCCGCCTCTCTCCCTCCTGTCTCCGCCTGTGAGCGACGCATGTCGTCCAGGATGGAGACGGTGGCGTGGAGCAGCTCAGTGAGGCGAAGCAGCGTTTCTTCCATTGCTGCTCCAGACGTTGGAGGAGGATCGGCAGGTGTGGTGGACGGCTTCTCAGCCGGCGGTGCGGCGTCGTTGTCGGCCCGAGTTGGCTGCCCCGTCGCCGCTTGTTCCTCGACATCGCCGTCAGGACTGAAGGTACGTGGCTTACTTCTTGTCTCCAACCCCACTTCTGACACCAAATGTAATGGGTTCCGGAGACACTTGTAGAGGTAACTTCTTTATTACAATCCAACACTCCAACAGTTCTGATACTCTGTTACAGCCTAGGTGCACAGCCTAGGTACACAGCCTAGATCCACTACTCTGGCTACGCTCTGGAACTCGCCCTCACAAGTACGTAGAGCCGGGAGTTCCAGAGTCCCACCACTGGCTCTCACAGCATCCCAGGGTCCTGAGATGGCTGGTCTTGGGTCTTGGGTCTTGAGCTACCACTGCTCTCGATCGTCCAGGGAGCTGCCCTTTTATGCCTCGTCCCCAACGAGGGGTGGGGTTGTGTGCGCCCCCAGATATCCCACAGAGCACACACAGCCCCCCCCCCCGTTGGTGGCGCCAAGGGGCTTAAGCGTCTGGGTTGCCTGGGAACCTAGCGCCTGGTGCCAAGGGGCTTAAGCGTCTGGGTTGCCTGGGAACCCAGTGCCTGGCGCCAAGGGGCTTAAGCGTCTGGGTTGCCTAGGGTCCCAGAGCCCCCAGCAGCCCATCCCCTCTTATGTCACTACACATACATAAATGCCTTAGCAATCAAAGCTGCTGACTGGTCAGGCAGCAGCCAAGCCATATGCTATCGTGAGAAATACTCAACACCCACCAAAATAAATCTATTCTCTCTTGGAGTGGCCCGGAAGGGCCCAAGGATATCGAGCGCAACCAACTCGTTAATCCGTGAAACCGAAGTGGATCACAGCAGAGGCTGGGACTTTCTCTGCGGCGGTTTTCTAAGCGCACACTCCGTGCACCCTTGGACCAAGTGGTAGACATCACTTGACATACCCAGCCAATAATAATCATGCTGCAGTGTTAGCAACATCTTCCGGACCCGAGATGCAATAATTTATCTTCATGCACCGCTTGAATCAATTTTCCTCGAAGACCAGTGGGGACGACATCACGACAATGGTAAAAACATATCTTCCCTCAACATCAATAGGTCATCCTGAAGGACAATTCGCGGTCCATCAGCAGGCGCAGAAGCTTTTTGATCCAATTCCGTGTGACGCCGCAAGGCCGTTAGGGACACATCTTCCAATTGCTCTCAAACCCATTCAGCGTGCGTATGGTGCAAAATGCTATCAGCAGGTGCAAACACTTCGGCGGGCTCTGCGTCCTTGAACGCTACCATGACGGTAGCTGATCTCGCCATTGGAGGTTTACAATGGCTCGCACCGGACGAACATGCACAGCTCAACAATTGAGGCAGACGGGACAACACATCAGCGTTGCAATGTCACACCCCTTTTCGATATATTACGCGGAACGAGTATTGCTGCAGAATGTCAAGCCAACGCGAAAGTTGGCCAGAAGGTTTATCAACCTTCAAGGAGTACTGAAGGGCCGCGTGACCATGCGGACAATTAATTTTCTGCCACAGGGGTAAGGCCTGTACTGTTGTACAAAATAAACCATGGTCAACAGTTCTATGCGAGTAACACAATAATGCCGTTCTGCAGGGGACAGGACGCGGCTGCCATATGCGACTACCTTTTCCACTCCATTCTTAACTTGGGACAGGACGGCACTTATGCCCGTATCGCTAGCGTCTGTGTCAAGAATAAATGGCAGAGAAAAATCAGGGTACTCGAGTGTGGGTGCATCGGACAGATTTTCACGAAGGGCTAAAAATAGAGCTTCTTCCACCCCCCACTAGAACCTCTGGTTTTCAGCCGTCAAAGCATGCAAGGGCTTAGCAAACGTGGCAAATTGCGGCACGAACCTGCGGTAGTACGACGCAAACCCAATGAAGCTGCGCACATCTCCCATAGACTTGAGGGTCGGCCAATCACGCACACAAGCCGTTTTTTCTGGATCCATGGCTATGCCGTTCGCACTAACAATGTGACCCAAATATCGCACAAAATTCTGCAGCAAATAACATTTCACTGTTTTCAATTTCCAATTGGCTGATTGCATTCTAACAAAAACAGATCACAGCCGCTGGAGATGTTCGTCAAAAGTGCGGCTGAATACAATTATATCATCCAAAATGATGAGACATGAGTCCCACTGCAAGCCAGCCAAAACGAGTTCCATAAGCCGTTGAAATGTGGCCGGAGCCGAATTTAAGCCCATCGGAAGACAGTTAAATTGGAAGAGTCCCTGGGGGGTGCGGAACGCGGTTTTAGGGTTCGACGACTCATCAAGGGGAAGCCATTTTACTTTAATAAATTTAAATTTTATTTTTTACCTACGTGACTTTACCGAAAAAACCTAAGAGTATGAATTCCAAAACCCCGATGACAAGTCGAGAGTAGAAAAAAACGCGCACCGGACAAAGCATCCAGAGAGTCGTCCATGCATGGGAGTGGGTATGCGTCGGCTACGGAAACCTTATTCAACTTACGGAAGTCAACACAAAACCTAAGACTTCCGTCTTTTTTCTTAACAACCACGACGGGCGCTCCTCAAGGGTTGGTAGATGGATAAATAATATTAGTGGCCAACATCTCGTCGACCGCCTATTGCACACGTTACTTTTCCAGTGGACTCAATCTATACGAGTTCTGATGAATAGGACCGGCCTCCCCCATGTCAATACGATGTTGCAATAGGGAGGTACTGCCAATGTCAAATTTACTTTTGCTAAATATGTCAGAAAATTCACACAGCAGCAATCATAATTCCCCTCACTGCACCGAAGACAAATGCGAATTTTCCTGACACAGCGCTTCTGCCCACATTCTGTTCCCAAATCCATTCTGTTCCACTGCACCAACCACACCACTAGTCGCATCCGCATTATTCTCACAAAATGCGGTCGTCGCGTGAGCCAATACTGTACTCGCCTGGACCACAACCGTTTCCGGACCCACATTAAGCACTTGTAAGAATGGCTCCTGGTCGAGGCGCCTACTAGCACCAATCCACGGGTCGCCGTGTTCGACAGAGTCAGAAGGACGCCCGCCTTCGAATCAACCTTTCCAAACCGCATGCGATAGTGTAACGGTACAAGCATCTGCGAGCCCGGTGGAATCTCCGCTGAGTCCCTGGCAAGAGCTTAGACCATGACACTCGCTATCGTACTCATATACGGAGACACCAAAAAAACCAAGTTGCGGCCCAACGGCATTTCCACACAACCCTGATCGATCAGGATCTTAACGAGCATTTTTCTCCGAAAATTGGTACCCAAAAGGCAGGGCAGCGCCAGCGTCCTTGAGATTAATGTCAATGCGGGCCTCCATCTGCCCAATGATACTCATACTCCCACCGTTGGCCGTGACAGAATCATTTACAACAGGTCACACTCATCGTTTAGACATCGGCAACAATTGGAAAATTACCTAGGAAATAATAGTGGCCGAGGCTTCCGTGTCCACCAAGACAAGAACCTAAATTCCCTGAATAGAGCCAGATAGCGCTGAGGAACCCGCAGCCGCCGAGATCACTCGACGCGCCAATTTCCTCCTCTGCATCCCCGAGCTAGGCCACCCCTGCGGAACAAAATTTTGCTGCCCGGTGTCAATATGTGTGCCATGCTGGGTGGAGATGACCCTCAAACCCCTAGATGTCTGAGATTGCAAGATGGGCCGGGTGTCTGATGTGTCTCGACTCACCTGTTGGGGTTGAGATGTAGCCGTCAGTGGAGCTGTGGGCGCCAGAGTCGTGGTCGCTGCCCGAGGACGGTTCTGACATCCTCGCACAAAGTGCCCCAGCTGGCCACAGCAGAAATAGGTAAGCAAGGGCTTCCACAGCATCCAATCCTCTTGCTCATGCGGTCTCCAGCACCTCTGAAGCCGTGCGGCATCCGCTCTCCTCCAACTCCACACCGTAAGCGCAGCAGCGATGTCCTCCTCCGAAGTCGCATTCTCAGACAGCTGCACCATGACGTTCTGTGGCGACCACCCCTTTGGTACCCCGTCTCGGCTGGGGTCTCCTGTCCACGCTGCCATTTGAGCCCATCGATGCAAATTCTCGTGGGCCTGAAGACACCTGGCGGCCCACTGGAACGTCTGTTCGTCTTTGTCACACACAGGCAAGACAACCCCCATCTCTCGTGCCAGTCCTAACATCCTTTCCATGATGAGCGAGTCGAGGGCTTTCTGATCCACCCCGGGGTAAGCTGCTCCCGACAGTGCCAACAACGCGCTGTGGTAGGCGAGAGGCATCTCGGCCTCCCCTCGCCTACACTAAAGAAACTTCCTCCGTGTGTCAGAAGGCAGCTCGTACACGTCCGCCATCTCAGCATAAGCACCTTGAAGTGTAGACTTCTTAGCAGCGGGAATAGCCCTGAAAACAGCAAGAGCGTGGTCACCCAAAACAGTCTGCAGAGCCATGAGTGTCTCATCTTCTGTCCAATGTACCGATCGGAAGGCCACCTCAAACCGCCAAGTGAAGGCGCTCCAATTGCCTCCTGCCGCGACGAATTATTTAACCTGAGGTAATTTGCGAGAACGTCCGGTTCCTCTTTCCTCACTCCAAGTGGCGGATACCGCATCTTGCTTATCACACTTGTTTTGTAAAATGATGGACTCCGTTCACGCCTCCTCCATGCCGCCCGTAATGGCGGCCTTCGGCTGTACATTCTCCCCACAACGTGTAATGGCGGCCGTCGTGCTTGTGGACGTTCCCACGAGAACGTCAATTCCCGGCTCCTGGTCACTCCTTCCCGGCGATGTCAGTGCAGCACAACCTACTATCGTAGTCTCCGTGACGAGTGTCACCAACTGCACAACAACTGCCCGCAACAGGTCCAGCTGTACTGACACCATCAGCCAGCCGTCTTCGGGCTGCTGGTGTGGAGTGGCTGCTCCCGGTTCCACAGTCTCTGGCGCAGCCAACTCACTCGCCGTTGGCTTCAATAACCGGGACCACGGTTCCCGGGGCTGGTAGGAGGTCTTGGGTCGCATGGTCATCTTCGTCAGAAGACGCCACAGGTGGGTTCCGTTGTTTCTGATGTTTAGACGTACTTATTCTTCGCTGTCTAGCACTAAATTATGTTTTCAACCACTTCTAACTCCAATGTAATGAGCGACTTCTGCGGCACGTCTTGTAGAGGGTACTTATTCTTTATTACTCACACTGGGCACAACACTAGATATTAACGTCTTTACTGGCTACACACAGCCAATCACTCAGCGTGGTCCCATCGCCCTCACTCGGCTATGCCGCTGGCTGCAGTGTGACGATGACGGCAATGGAAACCAGGCAGGAGATCTTCCATGTGGCCGGACAATGGAGAGAGATGTCGGTGAGTAGCGATGCAGCCAGGACCCAAGACCCCATACACGAGCCCCGAGCACCGGGTCTGCTCTCCCTTATATCTCCCCAGGCATGGCTAGGTCCCGCCTCTGGCCACGCCCTCTCGTGGAACCTTCGAGCAGGTTCCCGGAGTATCTCAGCAAGCCCCACCTTATACCTTTGCCCCAAATACACCTCCCTCTCTGATTAGTTGCTACTTAACCGTGCCCGTACTCGTGATTCCCCTTCCAGGCCAGCAGGTGTCACCCTATCATTACACTACTATAGAGTCGGCAGATACTACTTTTGAGTCAGTAGATACTACTGCAGTCAGTAGATACCACTATGGTCAGTAAATACTTCTATAGTCAGTAGATACTATTATACAGTCAGTAGATACTACTACAGTCAGTAGATACTACTATAGAGTCAGTAGATACTACTGTAAAGTTAGTAGATACTACAACGGTCAGTAGACACTTCTACAGTCAGTAGATACCACTATAGAGTCAGTAGATACCACTGTAGCTTAGTAGTTACTACTATAGTCAGTGCATACTACTATTAAAACAGTAGTTACCAATATAGAGTCAGTAGATACTACTATAGAGTCAGTAGATACTACTGCAGTCAGTAAATAACACTACGGTCAGTAAATACTGCTAAAGTCAATAAATACTACTATACAGTCAGTCAATACTAATGCGGTCAGTAGGTACTACTGTAGAGTTAGTAGATACTACTACGGTCAGTAAATATTTTTACAGTCAGTAGATACTACTATAGAGTTAGTAGACACAAATGTAGCATTAGTAGTTGCTTCTATAGTCAGTGGATACTACTATAGGGTCAGTAGTTACTATGATAGAGTCAGTAGATACTATTGTAGTGTTAAAAAATTACTCACACCGACATGTTGGAACAAGTCACCTGCTTACACTTTATTCACCTATTCTTGCACCAGTTGTAGGCACTCCTATAACTATCTGTACGGTCACTAATGTTTAACTTCTTCCCCTCATGTCTACTTTACACCTCACTTATCCTGCACTCGGCAGGTCTGCTCTCAGCGACTCCGCACACAGCGTAGTCGCACACAACAGCTCTACAACTCCACCGCTACCCTCACCTATGCTCCCTCAGATCCGCTCACCCGTCTGACCTGGGCCGGGGGATTAGCCAACACCCGTCTGGCGACGCATGAGGGTTGAGGTTCGTTGACAGCTCGAGCGGCAGCGGCAAGATGTCTTCATTCTTGTCCCCAGCAACAACTCCCCGCTCCAATCATGCACAAGCCCTCATATCCCCCTGCCAATTATCTGAGACCTATTGTGTGTCTCTTTATCCTCAGCCAGGCTGGCGCCTGTTTGCCCATCAATCAACCCTCATCTCCCATCTCCCTGGCAACACCTCTGGTTTTGACGTGCACGACCGGTCGACCGTGTTTGCACTTGCTTTGCTTTTTAACAACTAGCAGTTTGTTTGTGCAAACCTAACATTTGCACCTGCGCACCCATTTGTCCTCAGTTGCCCTCGGCTAACTGTGCACACCGTGTATTTCACTCCTCTACACTACTATAGAGTCAGTAGATAATACAACAGTCAGTAGCTACCAATATAGTCAGTATATACTGTACTGCTGCAGAGTTAGTAGATACGGCTATAGACTCAGTTGATATTGCTATAGAGTCTGCAGATACTACTATAGAGTGAGCAGATACTACTATAGAGTTAGTAGTTACTACTATAGTCAGTGGATACTACTATAGAGTCAATAGATATGACTATAGATTGCGTAGATACTACTATAGCCATTAGATACTACTGTAGAGTCAGTATTTCTACTTTCGAGTTGGATGATACGACTGTAATGACAGGGTGACACCTGCTGGCCTGTAGTGGTAAATACAGTTATAGCTGCATTACATAATGCCTTATTATGAAGAGGCGTATCTGAGGTAAAGGTCAAAGGCAGAATAAGTCGAGAAGATCCGGGAGCCAACCTGAAGGTTCTGGAAGGGAGGCATGGCCAGAGGTTGAGCTTGGCCGTGCCAGGCAGATATAAGAAGCACCGAACTAGAGGTTCGGGGCTGTTAGTGTGGGGTCTGGGTCCTGGCTGCATCGCTGCCGTCGTCATCTCTTCGTCTTCGACCACGTGGCTGTTCTTCTGCAAGACCAGTTCCGTCGCCGCCGCCACGCTCGTCAACCAGCCAGCGTAGCGCATGACGGAGATGGGCTGCATGATTGGACAACCTAGGTGTAGTCGCATTACGAAGTGTATAGCCCTGTGTGCTCTTAATAAATAAGAAGCCTTCTAGTAGACGTGTGTCGGAAGTCGCTCATTACACTACTTACGAGTCGGCAGATACTCCTATTGAGTCAGTTGATACTACTACAGTCAGCAGATACCAATGGTCAGTAAATACCGCTACAGTCAGTAGATACTACTATACAGTCAGTAGTTACTACTATAGTCATTAGATACTACTGTATAGTTAGTAGATACTACTACTGGTAGTGGATACTACTACTACGGTTAGTAGATACTACAGTCACTAGATACTACGAGAAGTGAGGGAGGTGCGCAGGGTTGAATGTAAGGTTTTACGTATGATGGGTGCACGAACCACTGGCGCTTGCCGTGCTGGATCCTGGCGCGCTGCTGGCGGACAACGCGGATAAAAACAACCAGGCCTCTTCAAGGCTTAAGCAGTTTTGAGGAAGTAGCCAGTGGTACCTGCGGGCAGTGGTGCCAGGCGTGGTCCCATTCTGCCCAAACATGGCGGGACGTGCGGAGGTTCGGCAACCACTCGTTAGCAAGCTGACGAGCTTACGAGTTATTTTGAACAGCCTTCCGGGCATCCACCAGACAACGCACATTAGCACGGATGTGGTCGGAAGTCTTAGCCCTAGGTGCAGGCTGTTTAATGCGCAATTGTACGTCGATTGGAGGGCAAACCTCCCTACCATACATAAGATAGAATGGCGAGTACCCCGTGGCAGCATGGGGTGCCATTCAATAGGCGGCCAAGACACCAGGTATGTGGAGATCCCAATCAGTCTGTGACTCAGACACCTGGTGGCTTAGCATGGAGGTAAGTGTCCTATGTAATCGCTCGACCATACCGTTAGTCTGGGGGTGATATGGCGAGGTGCGAATTTTGTGTGTCCCTAGCAGGTTGCACACGTCCTGCAACAGGGTCGAAGATACATTTTTCCCTTGGTTGGTCAGCCGGCGTTTGGGAGCACCCTTATCCAGGACGTAGCCCTGGAAAAAGGCCTCCATAATGGCTGCTGCCAACTGGTTGGGGAGTGGCAAGGGCCATGGCCCATCGGGTAAAATATTCCACCTCAACCAAAAGGTACTTATTACCCCGAGGAGTAGTGGGAAATGGACCCAAAATATCCAACGCAACGATCTCATTGGCCCGGGAAACCTAAATGGATTGGAGCAGCGGGCAGGATGGCCTAGCAGGTGGTTTCCACCAAGCACATTTGGTGCAACCTTGCACAAGGTCAGCCACATCGTTTTCCATGCCCGGCCAGAAAAATTCCAATTGGATCTTGGCTAGCGTTTTCTGAATGCCAGAGTGCAAGAGGCGACTGTGGGTTTCCCACAAAAGCCGTCCCCGCAGGGAGGTGGGCACCACCAACGTGTGGGATTGGGACCCCCCATCCCAATGCATGAGAACGCCTTCCTGGATGACAAATGAAACGGGGCCTCCCTGCCCCCTGTGACCCTCGGCATCCTTAGCCGGCGTCTCAATTTAAGGTGGGAGACGTCTTCCATCTGAGGACGTCCCCAGTCATCCAACCCGAGGCCCAGCAACGTGTCCTGTGGAACTTGCATGGAGGGAGCCTCGTGGTCCCCAACCCCATCCCATCAGGCTGCCTACACCGCCCCACACCAAGAAAACAAGCACAGCGGCCGTCGGTCGGCAGTCGCGACAACCCGTCGGCGTTCCTGTGTCGAATCCCCTTCTGGTAAATGACAGTGAACGCATAGTCCTGGAGGATCTCAAGCCAACGCGAGAGCTGCCCAGACAGTTGGTCCACTCGCAAGGCGTATTGTAGTGCCGCGTGGTCGGAGCGTACCGTGAAATGCCTGCTAAACAGGTAGGGTCTCTACTGCTGTATGAAAAAAACGATAGCAAGCAATTTGCGGTGCGTCACGCAGTGACGTTGCTCCGTGGGCGACAGTACCCTGCTGCCATAGGCGATGACGCGCTCCACTCCATTGACAATTTGCGACAGCACCTCTCTTATTCTGGTGTTGCTGGCGTCTGTATCCAGAATGAATGGAGCGGTAAAATCTGGATAAGACAAGGGAGGAGCATCGACCAGTGCTTGTCAGATAACATTGAATGAGGCCTGTTCTAACTCCCCCCAATGGAATTTTACGCCTTTCGCCGTTAATGCGTGGAGGGGCTTCGCGATGGATATGAGGCGAAGCCGATAAAACTCCGCACCTCCCCAACAGAGGTGGGAGTCGGCCATGAGCGCACGCAATTTATCTTTTCCGGGTCGGTGGCAATGCCCGAGCGGCTGACAATATGGCCCAAGTAATGAACCAAATCCCGCATGAGGTGGCACTTTTGCGGTTTGAATTTGAGGTTAGCCACCCGCATTTTAAGGAAAACTGCCTTCAACCCCGAAATGTGTTCATCAAAATATTTGCTGAACACGATGACATCGTCGAGGTAGATTAGGAAAGAATCCCACTGGAGCCCAGCGAGCACCAGCTCCATCAGGTGCTGGAACATCGCCGGGGCCGAGTGACGACCCTTAGGAAGCCTGTTGAAATTGAACAGTCCCTGCGGCGTGCAAAAGGCCGTCTTTGGTTTGGATGCGTCATCAAGGGGCAGCTGCCAAAACCCCGAGAGGAGATCCAAGGTGGAGAAGTAGTGCGCACCCGCTAAGGCATTGAGCGACTCGTCCATCCTGGGAAGCGGGTAGGCGTCGGCCACAGAAATCTTATTAAGTTTCCTGAAGTCGACACAAAAGTGGAGGCTACCATCGTGTTTCTTAACAAGAATGATCGGCGCCCCCATGGGCTATTTGATGGCGAAATGACATCAGCTGCCAATTTTTCGTTGACGGCCACTCGTACATGTTCCTTCTCGGCCGGGCTCAACCGGAATGGGTTTTGACGAATTGGAGCGGCATCACCCGTGTCGATGTGGTGGCTAAGCAATTTAGTACAGCCAATGTCGAATTTCCCTTGACTGAAAACGTCGGTGAAATTGCTCAGCAGCGTACGTAATTTAGCATGTTGTAATGGTGACAAATCGGCACAACTGGAGCAAAGCGCGTCGAGCCATCCCGCGTCAGGACCCGGCTTGGTAACGGAAAGGGACACGTTCCCTACGTGACCCACGATCACATCCCCTGATGGGGCTGGCGTCGCGTGAGTGAGCACCATCCCCTGAGGGATAATAGTCGTTTCCAATCCCGCGTTAAGGACCTGGATAAAGGGCTCGCGGTCGCTTCGCACGAGCATTTGTGCACACACGAGGTCCGACGTCCGCTCAGCCGAACGCGAAGGCCCGATCACAGCGCCCCCCATGAACGCATCGGAGTCAAGGGGGTTCCGAAGCCGGAGGGGAACCAACATCTGAGACCCGGGAAGAATGTGAATTGTACAGGACCTCCAACACCTGCACTGTCGTGGATGCGGAGTGCAACCGAGTGGGTGTGGGCAGGAAGGCCATTCGTCGGCCAGAGGGGAACTCAATACAGCCCTTGTTAATGAGATTTTAATGAGCATCTTCCCCAAGAAATCCGTTCCAAGAAGGCACGGAACGGCGAGGGTTGATGAGACCAAAATGGGCCCATCCAATTGGACGTCACCAATATAGATCTGGGCATTGATCCGTCCCGTGATGCCCAACGAACCCCCATTTGCGGCAAAGTATTGCACATCAACTGGCCGCAAGGGATGGCATGTGTCGGGTAGAATGTTAAAAATTAGATCCGATATGATGGTCGCCGATGCACCCGTGTCGACCAACATACGAACATCGACCCCCTCGATAGAACCCGCTATGGCGGAAGAACCTGCCGCCGCGGCAATGACCCTATGGGCCAACTCGGACCATTGACCTGGTCCGAGCACCCGGTCGCTCAATGGTGGCCCCGAATCCCCCTCCTCCGACGCATGACCACCCTGTGTGAAGGTGCGTGCTTGGTGTAAGCGGGGGTCGAGAGTGTGCCGTGACTCGCCTGGGTATGCCAAGAAGCCGGTGGTGAGCAAAGCGCCGGAGGTCCTGAAGTCCGGCGTCGGGGGACCTGGCAGCCGGACGCTACATGGCCCTGAAGGCCGCAGTTGTGGCAGACGATGGACACGCTGTCCTGGCACAAGGTCGGCCAGTCCCGCTGGTGGTAGTCATGCTGGGATCGCCGGTCGGATGTGGATCCGTGACCTCCCGTTGCTGCGAAGGCCTGGTGAGTTCCAAATCCACGTCATGGCCCTGGCCCTCAAGTGGGCCCGCGCAGGCGGCGACGGTTGCGTCCTCCTGGAGCTGGAGATGTGCTTGGATGCACCTGGCAGCGCATAGAGATGTGAAGTCGTCATCGTCAGCTGCTGGCATGGCAACTCGAAGCTTGCGGACCCAGCTCAGGAGCTTCTGCAGCACCAATGAAACCCCCGCTATGGCCAGCAGCGCGCTGTGGTACCCCAGCGCCGACTCGAAGGCCGTCTTCTTCCTGGCGTCGAAGCGGTGCTTCCGTCAACAGTCCGTAATTCAGCTGCATCTGATGAAGGGCGTCCGTCATCGTGGCTCGCTTCGCCCGTGGCACCGTAAGGAATGCGGCGAGGGCGTCGTCGTCCAGCATGGCTGGGAGGGCGTGGAGCACATCAGCCACCGACCAGCCGGACGTCTCTATATGAGAAACGAACCGGCGTTCGAACGCCGCCCAGTCGCCGCCAGCTGCAGAATACACCTTCAATTCTGGCAGGCGTTGTTGGATGTGAGCCGTGCGTTCGTTGCCTGGCGACCCGGATGAAGCTGGCCCCGCGTCACCAGCGCTGGCCGAGCTGTCGCCTGGTGGTGAAGGTCATAGCGTGAATGACGCGGCATTGTTTGGTTGGACCGCGCTGGGCACGGAAATGACGTAGCTCCCAGCGGTCATTGCGCCCCCGGCGGAAGTAACGTGGCTCCCAACGGTCAGTGCGCCCCCAGCAGAAGTATCCCCCACATTTGTGGCGGGAACGGCGGTGACAATATTTGGCGGGTGTTGTGTCGTCTCCCTCCCTCCTACCATCGCCTGTGAGCAAAGCATCTCGTCCAGCAGGAAGGCTGTGGCGTGGACCAGCTCCATGAGATGGAGGAGCGCCTCATCCAGCGGAGCTCCCGACGATGGAGGAGGGGCGGCGCTGGGACGGATGGCTGTTTAGCCGGCGGTGCGGCGCCATTGTGGGTAGGAGTCGGCGGCCCCATCACTGCTTGTTTGCCGACGTCACCATCAGGACTGAGGGTACGTGGCTTACTTCTTGTCTCCATAGCCACTCCTAACACCAAATGTAATGGGTTTCCGGAGACACTTGTAGAGGCGACTCTTTATTCCAACACACCACGCCAACAGTACTGATACAGCCTAGGGACACAGCCTACTTCTAGCGTGCCTGACTCTGGCTATGCTCTCGGGTCCTCCGGCTATGATTACCCTAGGGGAGGCTACCTGACCCGACCCAGCCAAGGTGCGGGTCTAGACTCTGGCTTCTTCGGACCTCGCCCTTACAAGGGCGAAGGGCCTAGAGTCCCAACACTGGCCCGTACAGCATCCCGGCCCTTACAAGGACAATGGGGTGAGGGGGTCCAGGGTCCTAAGCTGACTGGTCTTGGTTCTTCGGCTGCGACTAGGTCCAGATCAGCTGGGGAGGTCCCCTTTTATGCCCCTTGCCCATCGAGGGGTGGGGCCGCGTGGGGCGCCGAGGGGCTTATCTGTCTGGGATCCTGAGCCCCCAGCGCCGAGGGGCTTAGCTGCCTTGAATCCTGAGCCCCCAGCAGCCCCTCCCCTATTGGGCTGGCACAGTAGCCCCTCCCCTGGCGGTACGAGGTACCGCCTGCAGATGGGCCCCGTCTTACACTGCCAGTAAGTGTGGCCCATTTACGGCACTACAGAGGCACGAATTCATGAAGAACAGCTGTGATGCCATTTTCTAATTGAACTGCAAATGAATCCACCATCGATGCATGATTTGGACATGCCAAGGATCACCGGATCTTCTTATGGAAAGCATCATGGTCCAGTCGCTTGAAGTCTCTGTATGATATTGTTGTGAGGCGAATTATTGGTAATGTCACTTTGCACGTGACGAGACTGATCTGAAATACCAACGTCTTCGATAACGTCAGTCACAGTTACAACATCGGCGGATGTGAAGATGTGATCCAGTATATTTCCCAAGCGATATGTTGCACAGCTTGCTGTGCTGGATTAAACCGTGACTGCCAATAATCTCGACGAAATCACTGTTGAGTTTACCACAAGAACCGATCGGTCTGGGACACTTCAGGTCACTGGAGATGATGTTGTGAGAGTCCAGTGACCCACAGTCTAGCAGACCGGAAAGCTCAGAAAATAATTACAACAGTGGTGAAGATGGCGGTCGATAGACAATAGCTATTATAAGCCCCCGTATGCTGTTAATTCTTTTCACAAATAACAGCTTGAATGACACGATTGTTGATGAGTCGCTTAGGACTTTGGGGCCGTCCATAAATGACATCACGCACCTATTGGGGGGGGGGGGGGTTGGTCAGACATTTGTGACGATGTGTGATGAGGGGGGGGGGGTTGAGAATTGTGACGTCACATCAAAAAGCGCAACTTTAAATAAATATGGACAACACGTTCTCCTTAATTAAATAGACTTTTTAATACATGTTTTCTCCTACAACATCAGAGTGCAGCGGCACATTAAGTACGCACTACAATGACAATAGTTTAAAGCGATTTTAAGCATGTTTTTTTTGGGGGGGGCAGAGCTTTGTGATGTCATATTTGAGGGGGAGTCTGACTTTTTGTGACGCCGTGTGACGAAGGGGGGGGGGGGGTCAAAAATCCATCAAAATCGCGTGACGTCATTTATGGACGGCCCCTTTCACGCAGGTGTTTTCATGGTGAATCCATAAGATCCCTCCACTATGACTGTTCTGAGAGGACAGTAATGACACCACGTATTTTGTAAGACCAGAAGATAGGTTGCAATGGCAGAGAATAGCAATTTCGTATTCAATCCGAGTAGAGACGAGGAGCCAATGGAGTAATTTTAGCACAGTAGAGAAGGCTGTGTGCCTGTGACCAATGCCCAAGACAGTACATGACATATTGCTTTGCAATCCCTGTTATTCTTGAAAGCCAGATTACTTAAGGATGGAATAGGTCATATTCTGGGGTGACATTTTTTATTTTATGATCTTCTCAAAAATGTTGATGAGAGAAGAGAGTATAGCGATAGGGCAGTAATTATTTTGGTCGTCTGTAGTGCCATCATTATGACAAGGGCGCATGAGAGCAGTTTGCATTCAGGAGGGACGGATAAATCTTGAATTGTATAATTTATGGACTGTTGGTTCTGCAATTAAATTCCCCACAAAGACTGAGCGCAAAGACGGGCAGATCATTGGCACCATCACCAGAGGAAGTTTTTTTAGCGTCGAAAGCAATATTAGGATTCAATTTCTGAGATTCAGAGGAAATGTCATTTATGATTGGAGGAGGGAGGAGGGCCAAAATATGAGTGAATAGTGGTGTCAAAAGAGGCTGGATGCCAGTGTCGATTATGTGGTCTGCAGATGCAGAGTGCGAGTTAAACCCATGTATAATTTTAGTTTTATCAGAAAGGCAGCTGCCATTGAGCAAACCCCTCAGCAGTACTCCCACCTAAGATAGTATCTGCCCTAAACGGTCTTCATGGCTTTCCATACAAGTTTGAGATAAAAAAATTAATGCAAGACAGTATCCTGAAAATGTCAGAATTTGGTCTGCCAGTTTGATTTGGTGCAGCAAGCTGCATTTCTAGAGTGGATGAGTTGGACAATTTCTTGGTTGAGCCAGGGGAAATAAACATATGCACTCTTAGAAGGCCGTGTTACTGATGGGATGTGTATTTTTTCTAGAGAAACAAATATAGGAAGAACACGTCTATTTGCTTATTATCTAATCTATGAAAGGCATTTTTTTTCTGTCTCTCTGTCTGGTGTGGCCGACACTTGCGAGGGATTTGGCTCGCGAACAGTGGGGTATAAGTTTAAAAATAAAATACCCAAGTAGCACACCATAAGCCTAACGGTGAGCCACTGCTATTCCAATTTCGCGTCCGTCACCTTTAAAGTAGTTTAATTATCAATTTTGTGCTGTTTTTTGTAAATTATTATATTGCACCTCCGAGCGCGCGCCAAAGTTCGCATCTGCGCATGCGCGCCCCAAGCGACGCACAGGCGTTCGGTGGGGGGGGGAGGATTCTCATTCGCATTAAAAATGCAACAAAAAGACACAGAAGACTGAGGTACATTCTTCAAAGTGGAATGTCCTCTTGTCACCCCCCCCTCACCCCAATGTTTTCAATTACTACTATAGGGTCGGCAGATACTAATATTATAGAACTTAGTACTATTACTGCAGAGCGGGTGGGAGAATGGTGGGGGAGGGGGGGGTAGCAACCCAGCTACAGCCTGCCAAGGTGCCACCTCGGCCGGCTGGGCAATCTAGGCGAGGCTGGGGGCTCTGCACGGCACTAGGCCTCAACACTACACTCTGTGAGGTGAGTACTATTATAGAGTCCATATATGCTATTATAGAGTCGGTATATACGAAATCCCTAGCACAGGACCGACCTGCCTGGAGAAGAAAAGTACAGGACGGTGCAGTCCTCTGTGAGAGTAGGATACGCTCCTGTGCTATCTTGAAGAGGCAGCAGCGCAAATCTACCAAGGAAGGACGTGTGGCTGCACCTCAGAGCTCTACATCCTCCCTGACCTGTCCAGTGTGCCACAGGGAATTCCAGGCTCGGATTGGCCTCTTCAGCCATCTGCGCACTCATCAAAACCCAACAAAATGACAAACGTGCCATGGTCATCATCAACTTTGATGGACGAACAAGAAGAAGAAGAAGATATACGACTATAGAGTGGGTAGATACTACTGTAGAGTAGGTAAATCTTACTGTACAGTTTGTAGGTACTGCTACTGTAGAGAGTGCGGTAGTGGGGGGCGGTATAGCAGCCCAGCCCCAGCCTGCCAAGGTGCCACGTTTGCTGGCTGGGAAATCTAGGCGAGGCCGGGGACTTTACACGGGACTAGGCCTCACCACGGCACTGTTAAGTAATAACTTTTTTCTTGCTTCTTTCTCACGTAGATAAACGAATATTTAAAAATTAAGTTAGTAAATATTAAAATAAGGATGTGTGTAGAAAACTAATATTAAAAAAATTAGTTAGTAAATATTAAAATAATATTGTGTGTGTCTAAGTCCATGTCTGCGTGTGAGTCGATGTGCGTGTGTATGTCGATGTGTCAGTGTGAGTCCACGTGTGTTTGTAAGTCGATATATGTGTGCATGTAAGTCGATGTGTGTGTGTGTGGGTCGATATGTGTGTGCGAGTCGATGTATGTGCATTAGTCGATGTGTGTGCTTGGGTCCATGTGAGTGAGTAAGTCCATTTGTTTGTGTGTGTGTAAGTCCATGTGTGTGTGTGAGTATTAGTCTGTGTAAGTGAAAATTTAAAATATATATGTGTGCGTGTAAGTCGATGTGTGTGTGGCACAAGCATCGTGGTGATGTCACCGCCACTTAGTGGCGAATGGCAGTTGTTGTGTGTGTAAGTCGATGTGTATGTGAGTCGATGTTGTGTGTGTTTGAGTCCATCTGAATGTGTAAGTTGATGTGTGTGTCGGTGGTGTAGCGGTAAGCGCGCTGCACCATGAACCCTGCGACCCGAGTTCGATTCCCACTCACGGCCAACACCGGTGACGATTATCTGAACCGGTCCTGAGCCTCCCCTATGTCGAATCAGCTTCAAATGAGAACCTGCTGCGATGTGTAGTAAACATCGCCAGCGCGACTAACGAATTAAAAAAAAATCGATATTGTATTCTCCGAAGCACGTAAATTTGATACACAAATACTTTTTACATATCTTGAACCATAACAAGGCGCTGTAAGCAGCTTACCTGCCACCGCGCTCACAGGCCGACAGGGGGCTGAGGGGGATGGGGACTCTCCACCCCTTCCTAAGACCCTTAAGATTTAAGACCCTCTAAGACCTTTCAAAAGTTTCTGGAGAGGCGGTCATGAGGGGAGGGGTAAGCCCAACCTGGGTATAAAATCCGACCCTCTGAACGGGTCCGGCAGTGTTCGCCAACTCAAGCTTGAAGACATCTGAAGACTGGACCAGTACCCGGGAATTCTCAACCGAGGCTCTCGTTAGAGCCGGGTTGTAGCGGACCCGAGGTAGCTCGGACACCCTGGGACCCTCCCCGAGGCTCTGGTCAGAGCCGGGGTGTAGCGGACCAGGGGTGAGTCCCGTACTCTGCCTGGGACGGGTCGGTCCAGTCTTACCTTAGCCGCCGTGGCAAGGGACCGGTGTGTAGAGTAGCCCGGAGTGTGTAGGACGTGCTAGAAGGGAGTGTGTACCTTCCATAGGCTATCGGTTTGAAGGGGCCATACCCCATCGTGTTACAGTTGCAATTACCAGAGTTCTTATAATAAATGCGTTGCCTCCAGCAGACGTCGCCGCGTGGTTAGTTATAGACACAACACATATGTAGTGACATCGGGGATGTCACTGTATGGTGCCAGCCCGGAAGGGTCGTGCCGTTCGATGTTCCTACATCATGGACAGCACCGTGTGGGTGGCTGTGTATAATACCAGCCCTAGCGGGGCTTGGCGAGCACTGGGATTAGTGCGGGCACCACGCTGCACAATGTGTGGTGGGAGCTCCCCTGAGGGCGAGGGGGTGAGTATCAGCCCAGGGGCAGGGTTGCCCCGGGCCGTGGCACTCTGGTTGACCCCGTAGACACGTGATCCGGAGTGTCCACACAGGGGGCCCCAGGTGGGGAGACTAGTGGGTGATCACGTGTCCGGAGAGAGCCCTTGAGAAGGATCGGCAGGGAACGAGAATGTTTAGGAAGGTGGGCGGGGCCGAGGGCGGAGCGGCCCTGACTGGAAAGAGATATAAGGCAGGTCCCTGAGAGGGACCAGGGTTGCTGCATTCTACAAGCTGGAAGCTGTAGTCTGGTAAAGGGGCAGTTACCCCTTTGTGTTACGGTGTTACAGTGTTACAAATAAAAGTGTTGCCTCTAAAAGGAACGTCTGTGACTCAGTTGGACCCACTACACATACATTACATATTTCTGTATTTGTGTATGTATATGTTATATTTTTAAGAGGAGTTTTTAAATATCTTTTTCGCCCGGGCAACACCGGGTACTTCCCGCTAGTGTACAATATAGCTGCTATTTACGTGTATGGAGTCAAATTCAGAATGTGTCCTGTACATGCCCAGTGATTCTCGGTGCACCCTACTCCTTAACTTTTCCAGCATGTTGGTCATAAGGGGTTGTTTAACCATCCTTTAATCACGCTGGTCAATGTGCTGAGCATCTGATTGGTGTCAAGGGCCCTATCCATAATAGCTACTCAAGTCTTAAAATCTCCCAAGCTTCTTTAGTATTTGAATGCAGTGCCTAATGAGGTTTTTATTTTATTTTACAGAAACTACGATGCCCTGCAGAATTACATGATTGATTACACTACGAGGAATGCAAAAAATAACAGAGCAAATGTGGTCCTCTTTGGCCGAAGTGGATCTGGGAAGTCGAGCTTGGTCAACTCTTTAAACTCTGCTACGAAAAAAGAAAAGGCAAGCATGACCCCAGAAAGTTACGATGCAGAAATGAGCATCACTATCCAGGTACGAATCAACGAAAACTGCTTGAGACAGAGTTTGGAAAGATGGTGGCTGCAGCTCTGGAATTAACAGCATCCTACAGGAAGACAATGCAGCATACACACCAGTGGCTCTTCGGGAAAACTGGCAATCCATCAAATGTTACTGTTATTGGCACGGTAGACTCATTGCCCAGGGATGTTGAGGCGACCCCATCACACTCGTTCCTGCACCCTGTGAGCAGCATCTAATGGCTGCTTACAATGTTCCACAAGCGACTTCCAGCACTTGGACAGATTCATTGGGTTAACCTTCACATGCAAATTCACCATGCTCATCACAATCCAGACCCGTTTTCTCTATCTTCTGCATCATCATTTACTCATCTCCATATTCTGACTCCAAGCGGTTTCCTGTTCAGTGGCCCAACTCACTCACACAGTGGTGCGAGCCAGCTAGATGGGTAGCTTTCACCTCGGTGTCCATATTAGTAGGGTCGGTGGCAAGTATTAGTGTTCGTATCTTGGTAGATATAGATGCATCAGCCACTGTTATATTTATTCATGTTTTTGACATGCTGCCAGCAGAGTGCCATCTATCATTCCCGGGGTAGGCCCGATTTATCACAAAAAAGGGAAGAAACATGGGCAAATTGGATCCAGTTACAGCCGCAGCATGTATAGGGGAGTTTTCAGTGTCCATACCCATGCAGGTCTCTGATACCCTTACGCTGCCTTGCTCAGCAAGTTTTATAAACCACGAAAACAATTTAACGCAGCAACAAAGTTGTTTTCACAGATGCTCATCACCTCTGACTCTACCTCCATAATACATGTGTAGTGACTGACTCAGAGACACTAAGAGTAGGAGGTAATGTTTATTAACAGCCTTAACGGTTCCCAGTCAGGACAGCTGGCAGACTGGCTGACTGGCGACGCCAAAATGGTGACGATGGAGATGGCGGCGAAGACTCCTGCAGCACGACGGGATCCCACTCCAAACGACAGCCCTGATGTCCCCTCCCGGGGCCCCTCTTATACTGTCAGTGTGGCTTGACTCTGCCCCGGCCACGCCCCCCTTCTGGAACCTACTAGCAAGTTCTCGATGTGCCCCTTCCATAACCTTTCCCCTACATCCCTCTCTCTGGTCTATCACGTGACCTGCTGTCCCTTCCCTGCCAACAGCCAGCGCTATGCTGCTAAGTGACCGATTGTATGTCACTACATCACCCCCCCCCCCCATAAAAAAAATCAGCTGTCCCGGCTGACCTACATCCTCCGCGTAGCGGACACTACAAGAATAATACAAACTAACTGGGATAATGAACAATTACCAACGAGAACCCACAGTAATGAACCCGGAACCCAGGGATTGAACAATGGCCAATAACTGCCAGCGTGCCGCAGCCTGTAACCGTCCGGAAGGACCCCAGGTCAACCGGTAGTCACAGCCCGGCTCACGTCTGGCATTGGAACAAATTTGGTCAACACCAAAAGGGGTGGGCTATCAAAACCTAACAGTTTTAGAGCGGGTCTTCATCGCCGGGCCCAGGCAGGACAAGAATGGGCTGCCTGGGGACCCCCGGGACGATATGTAGATGGCCCAATGGGCGCAGCCCCTCCAGAGAAGAAGAAGAAGGAGAAGAAGAGGAAGATGATGGCCGTTCCGTCGTCCTCGGTCCTTCTGTAGACGGTGCCGTCAGTGTATCTGCGGGTGTCAGGCGCTGGGATCCTGCAGGCGAAACAACGGAATCCTACTGAGGCGCACCCTCCGTGACTGTTCGCCCTGGATTGCCAGACACATCAGACACCTGGCACTCAGGTGGTGGGGATGAAGTGGCATCACAAGGTGGAAAATAGGGTTTCAGCCATGACGGATGCACAAACCAGCGCATGTGACCGATCTGGATACGCACGCACTGTAGCCTCCTGAACTCGATCACCTCAAACGGGCCCTGCCATGGCCGGTGCAATTTTGGGGACGTGCCCAGGGGCACCTGGGGGCAATGCAACCATGCCTTGTCCCCATGAGTCCATGAGTTTCCTGGTTCACGGATACCCACAAGCTTCTTATTGGCGGCCTGCCGTTTGGCCGAATTTCCCGAGACGCCTCCTGCGCTTCTGTCAGCTGCCTGATCGTAAGCTGCATGCGCATGGGCACAGCAACCTTCTTTTTGCCCAGGTCCATGCTTAACTGAGCCTCCATTCCCTCCCATACATGAGAAAAAGGGGGAGAACCCCGTTGAGGCATGAGGGGCCATCCTATACACGGCCAGAACACCCGGAACGTGCAAATCCCAGTCAGACTGTGCCTCGTTAAACTTTTGGCACAGCATGGACGTAAGAGTCCAGTGCAAACGCTCTACCATCCCGTCAGTCTGGGGATGGTAGGGCGACGTCCGGATCTTTTTAGTACCCAGGGGGTTGCACACCTCCTTTAACAATTTAGATGAAAAAATACGACCTTGGTCTGTAAGGAGACATTCCGGGGTCCCCTCGTCTAAAACGTACCCATGTAGGAATGTGTCTGCGATGGATGTGGCTGACTGATCTAGCAAAGGCCATGTCACCAGCCACCGGGACAGGTACTCCACCCCGACAATAAGGAATGTATTTCCCCTCTGAGTGGTGGGAAATGGGCCAAGGATGTCGAGGGAAATGAGCTCGTTAATACGAGATACCTCGATGGATTGCAACGGTGGATGGGCCTGCCTCGGCGGGGGCTTTTAGCGAGCGCACGCAACACAACCTTTGACCATGTGGTACACATTCTCTGAGATTCCGGGCCAAAAGAAGTTGCGCTTCAGGGTCAACAAGGTTTTCCGCACCCCAAGGTGCATTAACTTCTCGCGGACAGCCCATGTAACTCTACTTCACAAAGCAGTTGGCACAACGATGCAGTAACACTGCACTTCATCCTACCTCATCAACAGCCCATCACGAAGGATTATGAGAGACATTCCTGCAGGCACCTTTTTACCACCCCTCATTCTGACGCGACGCCATAATTTCAACGAGGAGGCATCCTCCACCTGGAGGCAGCCCCATTCCGCGTGCGTGAGACCAATCGTGTTGTCACAGGGAGTGGTTGCTGCGGGTTGTGGAACATCAACCGATGCTACAACAGTGCATGGCAATCCTGCAGCCGCAGGTTTACTTTGGTCGGCACCCATCAAACATGCACAGTGGTCCCTCAGTGGTAACGGTGACAACGCGTCTGCATTACAGTGACATGCACCTTTACTGTAGGTGATCGTGAAGGAATAGTCCTGCAAAAGTTCTAACCAGCAGGAGAGCTGGCTGGACGGCTGGTCAACCTGCAACGCATAGGTACGGCCTGTACTGCTGTACAAAATGCAGAATAGCCAACAATTCGTGGCGCATCACACAATAACGCTGCTCTGCGGGGGACAGCAACTCTATCTACTCCGTTCACTACCTGCAACAGTACAGCGCCGATTCTGGTGTCACTGGCGTCTGTATCATACACAAATGGCAGAGAAAAATCGGGGTACCCAAGGGGAGGTGCGTTGGCGAGGCCGTCGCGCAGCGCAATAAACATGGCCTTCTCCTCTTCCCCCCATCAAAATATCTGGCCCATTGCAGTGAGGGCGTGGAACAGTTTAGCGATCGTCGCAAACTTGGGTACGGATAGGCGAGTCGGTTTCGAACCTGACAAAACTGCGGACCTTACCCACCGACATGGGGGTCGGCCATGTGTGCACGCATGCAGTTTTGTCGGGATCCGTGGCTATCCTAGACTCGCTGACAATGTAACCCAAATAGTGAACTGATATCTGCAAAAGATGACACTTTTGCGGCTTGAATTTAAGATTGGCCGCCCGCACCTTGACAAACACCGACCGCAACCGCTGCAGGTGCTCCTGAAACGTGCGTCCGAACACAATTACATCATCCAAATAAATGAGGCACTAGTTCCATTGAAGAACTGCTAAAACCAGCTCCATAAGTTGCTGAAACGTGGCCGGAGCTGAGTGAAGTTCCAAGGGAAAACAGTTCAATTGGAACAACCCCTGGTGTATTCGGAACGCGGTTTTAGGTTTGGAACCCTCATCCAGAGGCAACTGCCAAAACCCTGACAGCAAGTCGAGGGTGGAGAAAAACCGCGCACCTGACAGGGCGTCCAAAGAGTCATCCATCCGTGGGAACGGGTATGCATCCGCCATGGAGACTTTATTCAATTTACGGAAATCCACACAAAAACGCAAACTCCCATCCCGCTTTTTAACCAGGACAATGGGAGCTTCCCACGGACTGTTCGAAGGGGAGATGTTGGCGGCCAACATCTCCTCGACTGCCTGGTGAACATGATTCTTTTCCTTGGGATTGAGCCGATACGAATTCTGGCGTATAGGAGCAGCATTACCCATATCGATACGGTGCTACAATAGTGACGTGTGACCAATAACATATTTCCCTTGACTAAAAACGTCAGCAAATTCCCGGAGCAATACACGCAACTCGCCCTGCTGCTCACTGGACAATTTAGAATTTTCTTTACACAGCGCATCCATCCAAGCCTCATCTGACTTGCTTCTCCGCTCCACTACAACGACCTCTGTGGCCATAACGCTGGCCTCATCACAACATGCGGCCGTCGCGTGGGCCAAAACCGTACCCACCTAGACAAACGCGGCACCCAGGCCGACGTTCAACTCTTGCAGAAAGGGGTCCTGGTCCCCCCTAACTATAGTCTGGGCCCCCACCAACGCGAGACCCCAAACCACTCTGTTTGACGGGGTTAAAATAACCCCTCCCGTGGTGTCTGCATGATCAAGCTGCTACCGCAGCCGGAAGGGCGCCAAGATCTGAGCACCTGGAGGAATCGTGACGGTCTTCTTCACTAGGGCCTGAACCGTGGTGTCGGCCCTCCTCAATTGAGTCGGGGACTTCAAAAATGCCAAACGCCACCCCGACGGCAGTTCAATACACCCTTGATCCACGAGGATCTTAAGGGTCATCCTTCCGAGAAAATCGGTGCCCAACAGACAGGGCACAACCAATGTCTTAAAAACGAACACTGGGCCTGCCAATTCAATGTCCCCGATTCGAAATTTCACCGATGTTTGGCCCATAAAACCCAAACTCCCACCATTAGCGGCAACACACGCACTATTCACAGGATTAAGACAACATGACCTCGACGGCAAAGACTTTTAAATAAGCTCAGAAATAATACTAGCCGATGCTCCCGTATTAATGAGCACCATTAGTTCGACACCCTGCACGAACCCAATAACCGCGGACGTTCCCGCTGCTGCCGCCACGACACGATGCACCCCAGGGCACTCCCATTGTTCTTGTAAATATTGTTGCGTGGTTCATTGTGGTGTGCATAGATTTTTGATGCCTTAAGAAAATTACTCTAGCCAACTCCGTTGTAATGAATGCATTGTTGACGTTACAGACACACTGGCAGGAACTACATTTTTCAGCAAACTGAACCTCCACAACAATCTTTTTCATTTAAATTACCTACAGAAGACATCAGCCATCTTTCAAATATTAACGCAGTTCGTTTTGGCTTGCTTACATTGGGGAGTGTGCCATATATACCTCGATGTCATTGTTTTCGGCCACTCGTTCAAATATTTGAGCCACCTGCACCAGGTTTTTTCGTAAGATTGTTGCACCAATTTAAAACTAACACCCTCAAAAATGTATCTTGTCCAGTCCTCGGGATTGGAATGGCAAAAGGAAAGAATCGGTTAAGAACGTTGAATAAACCTGGGAATGGTTATATAAAGGTTAGAGTACAAGATCTCGAGTCTCGCGCTGAGTTGTACTCAATGCACGTTGTGTTACTGGTTTCCAAAGCCCTTCTGTAACTATGCAGTCGAGTCCTCCTTAGACTAGTGTGCAATTGATAATTTATATTTCATTATCTATAATATCACAATTAGTAAAGCTAAATTAAAAATGGCACAAACATATTATTTTCTTGAATATCTCAACAGCAGAACCAGGAATAAATTTGATGTAAGAATTTGTTTGATACTGAAACTATGATTTAACTACAATCTCTAGACAACTGTAAATGTATATTCTTGGTTATTTCGGTAAGTCACGTAGAAGGGAAATAATAAAATAATAAAAATATAAAACAATAAAAATTCTCACGACGTTTCGACTGCAACACAATCAATCATCATCAGGTGTGAAATCCACAGCAAGACAATTTGAAAAAAGTGGCAGTTTTTCCTAACATCAGCACCACGAACAGCGATTTAGCAGTTGGTCAGATGGACGAGTCCATCTATGTTCGGAAAAGAGGAGGGGGGAGAAGAAAATGGAATGCGGTCTGAAAGTCACCGTAAGCGTGAACACAATCAATTAAGACCCGAAATCGTTTATCAAATCCTTCCAATGATTGCTAAGCCAGAATTCATCTTCTCGGTTGAAATTGTCTCTGTTTGTATATGTGGATAGCCTCATGAACGAATCTCTTATGATAGCCAGATGGCTTGCAGAGAACCTCTGTCTTGGAGAAATCAATGTCATGTGAACCCACTGAATTATAACAGTGATCTGAGTTCACTGGAAATGTGTTCCTGGTCAGAGATGCATTGGGCTCTATGGTGCAAAGTCTTGATGAGGGAATTCTTCTGGGATGGATGGTGGTGGGAATCCTGTAGACAGAGTGGCTCATTGAACCATCAGGTCTCTTTTGTATTATGGTTCAATGAGCCACTCTGTCTACAGGAAAGCTACCCATACGGATGCTTACCTGAAACCGGATTCCCACCACCATCCATCCCAGAAGAATTCCCTCATCAAGACTTTGCACCATAGAGCCCAATGCATCTCTAACCAGGAACACATTGCCAGTGAACTCAAGCACGTACACCAAGCTCTTAAGACTAATGGTTACTCCGACTACACAATCCGCAAAGCCATCACTCCAACCATGAAGAAGGACGCTCTTGAGGAGCCATTCAAAACCATCACCTTACCCTACATTGAGGGGATCACAAAAAAGATCTCCAAAATCTTGAATAAACACAAGATCCAGGTCCGATTCAACACATTACATAAAATCCGTGATCTGGTTCCGTCTGTAAAAGATGTGATTCTGGACATACAGTACCCTGGCGTCTACAAACTGAGTTGCCTCTGTGGTAGTAGTTACATTGTAGAAACGAAACGACATGTCTGTGACCGCATCCGCGAGCACAAAGCAGACCTAAAACACGGTAGGACCAACACCTCGGCCGTGGCAGATCACTATTATAATTCAGTGGGCTCATATGACATTGACTTTTCCAAGACAGAGGTTCTCTGCAAGCCACCTGGCTAACATGAGAGATTCGTTCATGAGGCTATCCACATATACAAACACAGAGACAATTTCAACCGAGAAGATGGATTCTGGCTTAGCAATCATTGGAAGGATTTGATAAACCATTTCGGGTCTTAATTGATTGTGTTCACGCTTATGGTGACTTTCAGGCTGCATTCCATTTTCTTTTCCCCCCTCCTCTTTTCCGAACATAGATGGACTCGTCCATCTGACCAACTGCTAAATCGCTGTTCGTGGTGCTGACGTTAGGAAAAACCGACACTTTTTTCAAAATTTCTTGCTGTGGATTTTACACCTGATGATGATTGCTTGTGTTGCAGTCAAAACGTCGTGAGAATTTTTATTGTTGTATATTATTTTATTATTTTATTATTTCTCTTCTACGTGACTTTACCGAAATGGCCAAGAATATGAATCCCTGCAGTCACGAAAGCTTTAAATCAAAACTGTAATGTGTTTACTTTTCTACTGTAAAATAATCTCAAATCCAAATTGGCATAATGTTTAGTACAGTCATTGCTAATTAATTAACATCTTCAAACCCACTACACTTGGGAATACAAATTTTAGGTAATAAACTCAAGTTCAAAGGCATGTCAATCATCTAACACCACGATTATCGTCACACAATCTAGCTGCAGTATTTTTAATATTAAATCCCTAAACCAACTATTTTATATCCAAGGTAATATAATCAAATGGAATATTTAATTTTAAAAGCACTTATAAAATGTATCAAATACTATTATGCGTCACACTCAGATTCTGATCTCAAATGTAATTTGCAATTATTCTAGCTGCGGATGTTCCCTCTACGTACAAAGGACAACAAGGAATTAAATATTCGTCTATTCGACACTAGGGGATTCCAGATTGATTGCTGGAATGAAACTGTTTTTAATGACCTTCTTGAGGGGAGATTCAAGACACAACAAAAAGTGAGTGCTTCCATTACAGTAATCACAGTGACGGTAGCATTCATTGGCCATATTTGATGACGTGTTTGGCTTTTAAAAAAAAAATACCGGATACACTTCTTAAAATGAGACTGTATTTGAATTAAAACAATTTGATCTGTTTCCGATATACACCAGTAACTTAAATCTGATCTCTTGTGAGCAGGTAGTTCAGATGTGCACTGAAAATACATTAATATTGCATGAATGAATATGTAAAGGATCAAAGTGCATTCTCATAATTATTTACCGAAATTCCATACTTTATCATGTCTATCGATGCGTCGTAATTTGGTTGCATCATGTGCCCCCTATATAATGGACCAAGCTTGGGCAACTTAGATTTTCAGGCTAAAAATGTATTCAGGTGGCCAATGTTATGAAAACAGATTATTTTTGTGGATCAAGTCCACGAGCTAAATTTAAGCATATAATCAGGAAGTATACATTTCCTTTGCAGATACACATTTCTGCTCACATTTGAATTCAGGTAAATTGAAGTCTGAACCACTGTAGGTTTTAAGTGTTGAATAAAAACTGTGATCTTTAATCAAGAATATATATACAAAATTGGAATCCCGGATTAAATTATGAATAAGATCAGATAGCATATACAAATCAAGATAACAATTCATTCAGAGTTTTCAGCTGTCATTTAGGGTGAAAGGGTGGCCATTTGTGTAATATTGGCCCAACTATTCATGGAGGGCTGTGTCCACCACAAGGGGACCGCATTTAATTTACATGGCGGATTGTTCGCGGGTGCAACTGAGGCACGGGCCAGAAAGTGGTTGAGTGGGTGTGGCAATAAATTCAGCGCTAATGGTGAGGAGTTCCACCATGTTTTCTCCAATGTCATGGAAATTCATCTTAAAGCTATTCTTGCCTGATCTCTCACATTCAGCCACTTTGTCCCAGCGTGGATGGATTACAAACATATCATAACCATATTCTTAGGTTTTTCGGTAAAGTCACGTAGGTAAAAAAATCAAAATTAATAAAAGTAAAATAAAATAAAAAATCACGACGTTTCGGAGGCAACACAAGCTTCCGTCTTCAGGTGGAACTGTCCCAGCCCGACAGCTGTATCAAGTAAATGAGAGATTACAGGAGATACCACTCCGTATATATAATTGTTGAGGGGGGGGGGGCAGGAATGGCCCACTTTTTATTATTATGGTAAGGTGCGATTTGAGACTATGAATAGACTGCATAACAAAAGACTGATCCTTTATTATGGAGAGTTTCGGTTTGTGACTACGCCTAGCCTACATAATAAAAGTGTGAAAAAAGAAAGCTAAACCTGGTAGAAAGCTAAACCTGGTGAAACAACTGGCTGTCCATCAGTAACCTGCAATAGTTTTCTGTCAAATAAGATGGTCCAAATAAGTGTAGTTAAATCTTTTTGCATGGTTAATCACATCTTTCTAATGATTAAAGGTGCGGCTTGAGACTATGAATAGACTGCATAACAAAAAACTGAGCCTTTATTATGGAGAGGTTCGGTTTGTGACTACGCCTGGCCTGCATAAAAAACGTGTGAAAAAAGAAAGCTTAACCTGGTAGAAAGCTAAACATGGTAAAACAAAACTGGCTGTCTATCAGTAACCTGTAATAGTTTTCTCTCAAATAACATAGTCTAAATAAGTGTAGTTAAATCTTTTTTGCATGGTTAATCACATCTTTCCAATGATTACTCAGTTTGTAACCATCATCACGGTTGAAATTATGTCTGTGTTTATTTGGACCATCTTATTTGACAGAAAACTATTGCAGGTTACTGATGGACAGCCAGTTGTTTCACCAAGTTTAGCTTTCTACGAGGTTTAGCTTTCTTATTTCCCACTTTTATTATGTAGGCTAGGCGTAGTCACAAACCGAACCTCTCCATAATAAAGGCTCAGTCTTTTGTTATGCAGTCTATTCATAGTCTCAAACCGCACCTTACCATAATAATAAAAAGTGGGCCATTCCTGGCCCTTCCACCCCCCCCTCAACCATTATATATACGGAGTGGTATTTCCTGTAATCTCTCATTTACTTGATACAGCTGTCGGGCTGTGACGGTTCCACCTGAAGACAGAAGCTTGTGTTGCCTCCGAAACGTCGTGATTTTTATTTTATTTTTATTAATTTTGATTTTTTTACCTACGTGACTTTACCGAAAAACCTAAGAATATGAATCCTTGCAGTCACGAAAGCTTCAAATCTAGAATATCATAACCACACATACACAATCACATAAATGTAATCAGCCACTAAATCAAATTCCGAATTAATGCTTCCCCAAGCCACCAACTGTTTATGATGCACAGAAGCTCGTTGTGATGCATTCCATGTCTCGGCTACTACTTCACTTGAAAAGCAAATATTCGTCACACCCTCCACTCCAGCTGATCAGTCCACAGTAGGCAAATGGGAGGTAGAGCCAATTCAGCCAAGGGGGGGGGGGGGGGGGCTCCATCTTTGTCTTGGCTGCTCTTACCACCAATGACCATGAGCAACAACAATTACTACAAAATATTAAATCATGACTGCAACAATAATTACAAAACTACTTTTATTGTATAACAAAAAAAACTTAACCAACCACATCCAATAAAAAATAATACTACAACAAGTACAACTTCAGTTACTAAAATTACAAAAATGTAATAGAAGAAACAGGGTTATGTCGGGGCAGCTCCAGGAAAGCAAGGACAAATGAAGTGGTACCAGCCAGGATTGCAAGGGCAGTTAAGGACAAAAAGGCACAGACCAGAGTGCCTCAGTACACGAGTGGTCGAGTCAGGCCAGAAGGTGCAGTAGTTGGCATGGCTGGAGAGGAGGACCCTGGAAAGCTTAGGGGGAGTTTGACCCGAGGGGCCATAGAGCATCTAGATAGAGGTGCATTAACAATTGAGATCCTAGAGATGCTAAGGCAGGGGCATGAAAGCCAATGGGATCAGAGGATAGGGATCCGAGGGGAGCAATATGAAGCAGGATGGCCATGATACACTATTAATTTTGCTGACGTTATTCCTTGTGAATTTTTAATAAACTTTACCTGCCCTACAGTGAGGGAAAAAAGTATTTGATCCCCTGCTGATTTTGTACGTTTGCCCACTGACAAAGAAATGATCAGTCTATAATTTTAATGGTAGGTTTATTTGAACAGTGAGAGACAGAATAACAACAAAAAATCCAGAAAAACGCATGTAAAAAATGTTATAAATTGATTTGCATTTTAATGAGGGAAATAAGTATTTAACCCCTCTGCAAAACATGACTTAGTACTTGGTGGCAAAACCCTTGTTGGCAATCACAGAGGTGAGACGTTTCTTGTAGTTGGCCACCAGGTTTGCACACATCTCAGGAGGGATTTTGTCGCATTCCTCTTTGCAGATCTTCTCAAAGTCATTACGGTTTCGAGGCTGGCGTTTGGCAACTCGAACCTTCAGCTCCCTCCACAGATTTTCTATGGGATTAAGGTCTGGAAACTGGCTAGGCCACTCCAGGACCTTAACGTGCTTCTTCTTGAGCCACTCCTTTGTTGCCTTGGCCGTGTGTTTTGGGTCATTGTCATGCTGGAATACCCATCCACGACCCATTTTCAATGCCCTGGCTGAGGGAAAGAGGTTCTCACCCAAGATTTCACGGTACATGGCCCCGTCCATCGTCCCTTTGATGCGGTGAAGTTGTCCTGTCCCCTTAGCAGAAAAACACCCCCAAAGCGTAATGTTTCCACCTCCATGTGTGACGGTGGGGATGGTGTTCTTGGGGTTATAGGCAGCATTCCTCCTCCTCCAAACACGGCGAGTTGAGTTGATGCCAAAGAGCTCAATTTTGGTCTCATCTGACCACAACACTTTCACCCAGTTGTCCTCTGAATCATTCAGATGTGCATTGGAAAACTTCAGACGGGCATGTATATGTGCTTTCTTGAGCAGGGGGACCTTGCGGGCGCTGCAGGATTTCAGTCCTTCACGGCGTAGTGTGTTACCAACTGTTTTCTTGGTGACTATGGTCCCAGCTGCCTTGAGATCATTGACAAGATGATCCTGTGTAGATCTGGGCTGATTCCTCACCATTCTCATGATCATTGCAACTCCACGAGGTGAGATCTTGCATGGAGCCCCAGGCCGAGGGAGATTGACAGTTATTTTGTGTTTCTTCCATTTGTAATAAAGGACTCTGCAGGCGATGTAAGTCTCCGTTCGTCCTTTATTTGGGTTCTTCTCCTCCGCACCCCGCTGGCCTCCTCCTCGGATCAGCGTCGTCTCTCACATGCCCCGCGCACTAGCTTCCTCCTCAGCTCCTCCACTCGTCCTTCCACCCCGCTGGTCCTGACAAGGGACCAGGGTCTCCTCTCCCGTGCCACGCACGCTCCTCTCGCGTGCCCCGCACGCTCCGCTAGCCACCCCGCTAGCCCCGTGTGCCCCGCACACTCCGCTAGCCACCCCGCTGGCCCCGTGTGCCCCGCACGCTCCGCTAGCCACCCCGCTAGCCCCGTGTGCCCCGCACACTCTGCTACCCACTCCGCTGGCCCCGTGTGCCCCGCACACTCTGCTAGCCCCTCCGCTGGCCCCGTGTGCCCCGCACACTCTGCTAGCCACTCCGTTGGCCCCGTGTGCCCCGCACACTCTGCTATCCACCCCGCTAGCCCCGTGTGCCCCGCACACTCTGCTACCCACTCCGCTGGCCCCGTGTGCCCCGCACACTCTGCTAGCCACCCCGCTAGCCCCGTGTGCCCCGCACACTCTGCTAGCTACCCCGCTAGCCCCGTGTACCCCGCACACTCTTCTCTCGCTCCGCACACCCTGGCCGACGGTGTGCCAAGCCCCCATCAGCCACGTGGCTGATGGCGCGGCGGCCACCCAACGTGGTCCCGCCTCTTCACTCCATCGACTGGCCTCGATCTCTTCCGGGCTCCCCTCTATAACCTCTCTCTCACGTGACCCTGACTCCTCCCTTCCGGATCGTCAGATCCGCTCTTCTCATACTGCCCTGCTGGCTCCACCTCCAATGCCCCGGGTCATGTGATTGGGCTAGAATCCAGCAGCAACCTCATTCACGCTCGCATTACACATTGGAAATAATCGCACCAACTGTTGTCACCTTCTCACCAAGCTGCTTGGCGATGGTCTTGTAGCCCATTACAACCTTGTGTATGTCTACAATCTTGTCCCTGACATCCTTGGAGAGCTCTTTGGTCTTGGCCATGGTGGAGAGTTTGGAATCTGATTGATTGATTTCTTCTGTGAACAGGTGTCTTTTATACAGGTAACAAGCTGAGATTAGGAGCACTCCCTTTAAGAATGTGCTCCTAATCTCATCTCGTTACCTGTATAAAAGACACCTGGGAGCCGAACTCTTTCTGATTGAGAGGAGGTCAAATACTTATTTCCCTCATGAAAATGCAAATCAATTTATAACATTTTTGACATGCGTTTTTCTGTATTTTGTTATTCTGTCTCTCACTGTTCAAATAAACCTACCATTAAAATTATAGACTGATCATTTCTTTGTCAGTGGGCAAACGTACAAAATCTGCAGGGGAATACTTTTTGCCCTCACTGTATATGGTAAGGAGAAACCGAGTTGACCCTGTCTGGCGCCATGGTACTTACACGAACACCACCACTACATAAATAATTACTACAGTGCCTTCGAAAGCTCCTAAAATAAACGCAACAATCTACATTGATTACATTGGCTAAAAGAATAGGTACCACAAAATAACCACCACTACAATAAGTGATACTCCTTAAAAAGTTTACTACAACTTATAAGTTCAAGAGCTTCTTAGCTCACAGGGCAATTCTAAATAAACTGTTCAAATAAACTGTATAAAATCACATTCGTCAATAACATTGCCATAAAAAGGAAATATATATAAATATTATGTATTTTGAGGCTATATAGACTAGGTAAGAGTTGGGGACTGCACTGTACATCATGCGGTTTGATAATAATTTTCTGAACAGTTTTAAATTGGCATATGAAAAGCTAGCTATTTGTAGAAAACAGAAAACCCCTTTATTAAAAGCATTACTCGATAAAATATTTTTTATGAAAAGTAATATTCTAAAATGTTCCTGGTACATTGCATTATGGGTCACAATGTTGCAATGTCCTCTATTATGTACTTAAAATAATCATTAGTTTCATCCAATTGGTGGTTCTTTCCGTGGCTCAATCATAATTTCAAAGGAATCAAATATGCTCTTAAGACACTGTAGGATTGCTGAACATTGCAAATTACTGAACTTTGCAAGCAGGGTAGAATAATTTACAAGAGAGAATTTAAAACTAGTTTCATGCGACTCTTTTTAGCCCTTGCCATCCAATTTTACTGAGAAAACATTTTTTTTTATGTAAACAAATATATGTTCCAATGGGTGGGACACTATGAACCTAAAAGAAAGGACATGTCTAGCACATAATATTAAAGGTAAATATTTATTTATTTTTCTTTCATTTCGGCAATGTGTGGGTCTGTTACATAACCTTATGGCACATGTACACACCGTCAACATAAGCCAAATCGGTTATGAAAAGCATGGAATAGAAAGATGGAAAACGGGCTCGCTGTCCCAACCCACACGGAGTCCCACTGAAAGGGGAAAAGGTAGCTTTTTAAAGTAAGGGGGCAGGTCTTGATCCCAAACTTCTGGAAAATGTTCCCCCGATATCCAAACCTTCCGTATTTGCTTAAAATTATGAAGCGAGCTGTGATCGTTTATATATATCAGCACCTGGCCTCAAACAATCGATTTGACCACATTCAATAAGGGTTCAGACCTGTGTATAGCACCGAGACTGCTCTGGTAAGGGTGGTCAATGATTTACTTTTGTCAGCAGATAAAGGCTTTGTCAGCCTCCTCATTCTGCGAGTTCTAAGCATGGGATTTGAATCCATTGATCACGGTGTTCTCCTTGAGCGACTGGAAGTTTCAATTGGGATCTCTGGCATAGCTTTGCTGTGGTTCCATTCTTACTTAAAGAAGCGTAGGTACTTCGTCAAAGTATCTCTTAAAATCACCAATTAAATCGGTTCTCTGTGGTGTTCTGAAAGGATCTGTGCTTTGCCCATCACTTTTTAGCATCTACATGGCACCATTGGGTCTTTTTCTCTAACGTCTTGGCTTATCCTACCATTAATATGCAGATGATACTCAAATTTATATCCGGATAGGACCAGACTATGCAACAGCATCTTCTGCACTATCTGCATTACCAACAGCAGTTAATTCATAGTTGCGCCACTTTTTGATACCAATTGCCGACAAGACCAAAGCCATATTCATTGGCTCCCCTCTGCATCTTTATAAAATTGGTTCCCCTCGCTTGTCCATTGATGGTCACGATGTCAGTCCCACATGGGAGGACCGAAACCTTGGTGTTCAATTTGACCAATCACTATCCTTTGAAGCACATATATCTAAGGTGGTTAAAATTTCCCTTTTCCACCAAAAAAAGATTGCCAGAATGCATCGCTTCTTGTCAACTGCTGACTTGGAGAGACTGGCCCATGCTTTTGTGTTATCCTGACTCGACTACTGCAATGCCTTACTGGTTGGGATACCGAGCAAGGTACCGGGAAGGCTCCAGCTTATTCAGAATACAGCTGCTAGAGCGATTACACGTACACCATTCCGTAAGCACATTACACCAGTCCTCTTATCTCTTCATTGGCTTCCGGTCAAATTCCAATTGGGTTTTAAGATACTATTAACCTATAAAGATGTAATCGGATTCATGTAAGGATTCGTAATATTCACGGAAACATTAATTTATTTATTTGTTCCTGTTAAGCGTATATTTTCCTTTGCATATAGATGGATGTATGAGCGATGTCTCCTGTTTTAACCATTGTTACTCATTAGTTTGTGGTGGCTGGGGCGGGGGGTCGTTGAAAGGAAGCTTGGTTTTTCATAAAACCTAATTGTCTGGTTTCATTATATGTTTATTAAGTTCTAGTCTCGTCCCATCCATTTTTTTAAGAATTTCATTTGATCACATGGCTTTCAACCTTTCGTGTAGCTTAACTAGGGTATCATTCAGCTGCTATTGTTTTCCCCTGAATTATTTTAGCCTCCTTCTCCATTAGAAAAGCTCTGATGTTTGCTTCAAGTGCATCCCATAGTATCTGAGGAGAGGGAAGCGGGGATGAAGCAGAATTGATCTCAATAAATTCCTCAATTTCCGCTCTGATTTCTTTGACCGGTTTATCATCCTCTAAAAGTCGACGGTCTAGAGACCAATAATTATTCGCGATGTCCTCGGGCGCAGGGATTAATTGAATTGTTAGTCGGTGCGTGATCGTACAGTTACATATACAGAATATCTGGATATGCAATTTTACCTGTGTTGCTGCAGTTCACCACAATGAAAATGATCTCTAGGACTGACCATTGCACAATCCCAGCACATGCACAGAAACTAACGTGCTCACAGCCCACAAAATAGAGCCCTCCTGCCTCCCGCAACATGCATCTTATCACCCTTTCATTCGCCAACTCCCTCTTTAGGTGTCCCATTCATATTCAGTCAGTGCCATTCCCACGCTGTAACCATAATGCAAATTAACCTGCATTCCACAATAACTTAGCCGCCTGACACAGCAGTCCTTCACCTTTATTCATTCCAGCTTCCTTGCAGTAGTGGGTCTGGGTCCATGGTTTCTCCTTGAATACTTTGAAATCTCACGCCATCCTGATCGGCACCAGACAGCATACATCACGACCACACACACCCTTGAAACATATTAATAATTGCTGGCTACACCATCCATTTCTCCAACCATATCAAGCAACTCGGCACTGACATCAACAACAAACAGATCATATCTTGCAACTGCCACCTGAGGATCCTATATCATTTGTCCACTCATCACCACTGAAGTCACCACATTGCCTGCAGCCAAGTCAGGCCTTGCCTTGTCTCTTGCAATTTAGTCCTTGTTCGGTCTTCATGAAGTAACCTCAAGAATATTCAACTGTAACAAAACCATCTTTCCCACGCAGACCTTAGCTAGATTCCTTTACCCCTGTCCACGTTCTTCCCATCACCAGCAGGGTCAGCTACAAGATCACCAGTTTGTGCTACCAGAACTGCTTTCCGTAATACACCATATTTTTCTTTACTCCTGTCAACCTGCACTACAGCGGATGGTAGCACAATGCACAACCTCCCCTCCACACAAAGAACTAGAACTACCACGCATAATTACTTATTGGTGGAACGAATCAAACTCAGGTCCCTGTAAACACTGAAAAATTGCAATGTCTCCACAGATGCGTTTACAAACCATAAATATATTGGCATGTTAAATATGTATGTAACAAGCATTGAAGCTCCATTTGACTCCCTTAAAGCAGATTTACTTAAACCCCACCTTTGTAGGTATATGGAAAAAAATGGGTACGATTCAAAGTTATCCGTTTGAGCTTGCTCCTAGCAGAGCTAACGTTTTTCTTGTCAATATGCTTCTAATTTACACACAAAAAAATCACATTTAAATTGTTACTTGCAAAATCGGTTTCCATTCAGAAATGAGTCAGCATGATTCAAGTTTGTCTTTGAATACCCATTTAGATTTAGCAGTTGCTATATTGCCTACCTTGACAAGACTCCGTTCAGTTCCATGAACTGACTGGAGATTTCAATTGGAATCATCAAAATGTCAACTTCCATCCAATACCTCAAACCGAATTATGTCACAAGTTAGATCATAACAATCTTTTCAAATGCATCCAAATTATATCACTAAAAACTAAATAAATGTACAGATCACTTTTATTTAATAGATTGGTGACTAGTTCTTGTGGCGCTTTGGTTTTAGTCTACTTCAAGGCTCACCTGTATTGCCACCACTATTATATTTTGGTCAGCCAAGTCACGCTTGTGTTTAGTGTGGGTCGAGTCTAATGAGAGTAATGGATATCAAAACTGAGGCGATTTAAGAGGGTTGGTTAATCTTGATTTTTTAGACAAGCTCCCCCTGCCTGTTTTCACATCATAGCATATATCTGCACAACAGTATGCTTCCAGTAAACCCCAGGACGACCCATTTGACCCAACACACTCACACCTGAGGCTGCGCGTTCCCGAACACACACCCTAAAGCACGTTTAGCCTGATGGGGTTTACCACCCAGTTTTGGGCTATATTCACAAAAGCCCACTTTGAGGTGACGCTCGACGTCGCTCGCCATGGGCCAATCCCGGCTTGCCACCGTCGTCTGAGGAAGAGAGCCGGCGCCTGCTGGGTCCTGTCCACAACAGGGTAGCGTCAGAGGCAGCCTCCCTGCACTCCTCTGCTTGTCCCTGTTCCCCCACAGGGTGTTCAAACTGGACGCTTGGGGGATTTCGGGGGACCGCTCCTGTTTCCTACTGGCTGGAGTTCAAGAGCAGACATAGCTGGGGTCTTCCTCCATTCAACCTCCACTATCCTCTGGTGGGGGTGGGTGGTCCCTTTTCAATAGGAAGACCTAAATGGTGATTGACAGCTTGTTTGTTGCAGGCGTCTCTAATTTTCATCACCCGCTTTCCCTATCAAAGGTGGATTCCACCCTCCATTGTGTTCTGCCTTCACACTTCTTGGTGCCATGTGACAGTTATAAATTCTTATTATGTTAGAAACTGATTGGGCTGTTATTAAAAAGGTTACTCCTTTAAACTTTCAACTTGCTTGCACCACTTAACGTGGGGTTAGGATGAGGCAATATCTTTGGTTAACCCGAAAATTAGGAGATCTACTGCGATAAAGAATATGGATTGGGACCTTTTCTAGGAAAACAAATTTCCAATGGGGCTCAGACATAATTGTAGCACACAAATGTAGTGTGGTTCAAGGAGACTTGGACGACGTAGTTGGAGGCACACTTATTTATTAAGTACCAAGTACAGAACAGGCCGGGATGTACAACACTGGAAGGGGTATCGGCCACTTCACCCGTCTAACTGGGAGGTCAACTCTCTAGGTCACAGCTAGCCTACTCCTAGGTCCTCCACTACCGGGCTAGGGGAGGCTAGCTAACCCAGTCCTGGTTAAGCTGGGATTATGGCACCCTGAGTCCCCAGACTGGCTCTGACAAGAGCATCGGCTCTGGGCTCTCGGGGCCACGCCACTGGCTCGCCCTGGTCGGCCCTGAGAAGGACAGCGATCCAGGGGAGTTCCAGGGCCTATCTAGCAGATCTTCTTTCTTCACTGGTTAAAACTGAACACACACTGCCCCGAGCCCTCCGGCTCACTGCCTTATATATCAACTCCCCCACTGAGGGGTGGGGCTGCGGGGGATCCCAGCTCCATGTCAGCCCCCCAGGCTGAACGGAGCGGACGTCGCTGTAAGCACCTCCTCGCGTACAGACATAGCCACGCCCAGTGTGTTTGTTTCCCATCCGTAACAACTCTACAACACCCCCTCCGTAACACCTCTACATCACCCCCCCTGTACAGCCCGCAGCCGTCCCGGCTGCAACAAAATCACAATAAAGATGCATCCCCCCCAAATCCGTGTGTGCCTCGCGTTATTTTAACCAGAACAACAAGAAGAATGAACAATAACAACAAGAAAGAGAAAAATAACCCGACGCACCCCCCCCGAATAAATACCGAACCCCGTAAAAACGCAACATATATACAATTCCCAGGACCCCCCCCCCCCCCCGCAAGGGCCGCACAAGCAGCCGACCTCACAAAATTCTGCGAGTTTTGGCGCGCGTTCTTGCAGCGGGCCCGTCACACGGGGCAACCCCGGTTGGCCCAGTGGTGGGTGTCAACAGTCCGGGTGCGAGAAAGTCAGGCTTCGCTGCTGAGCGACCCCCGACCCCCCCGGGAGGGGTTGGCGGTCGTGAGCACGTCAATCCTGGTGCACCTGGAGGTGGAACAGTTGGTGGCAAGTTAGGTGAAAGCAGCGAAGTCGGACTCCGGGAGTCGGTGGACCCCTCACATGTTTGGCCACGCGCGTGTGTGGTAGGAACATGGGGCGCAACGAACGGTTTTAACCTGGAGGGGTGCACGAACCACCGACGCTTCCCCCACCGGATACGCACACATTGTGGCCGCAAGACCTGCACCACTTCCACGGGCCTCCGCCACGGCCGCACCAGCTTAGACGAGGTCGCCAGCGGTATTTGGGGACAGTGCAACCACGCCTTGTCACCCGGCTTCCACTGGAGCACATGTGGCCGACCCAGCCTGAGCCTCTCATTCGCCCTTTGGCGAAGTTCCGAATTCTGGACGGCCGCCTCCCGCGCCTCTGTCAATTTGGTGATGTTGAATTTGACATGGTCGACCAATTTAGATTTAGCATGCGGCACGGAGATCTGCAGCTGGGTCGCGACAGGCGGGCTAGCCTCGCGGCCATACATTAGTAAAAAGGGCGAAAATCCGGTCGCCGCATGCGGAGCCATTCTGTATGCCACCAAAACCCCCGGAATATGAAGGTCCCAATCGGTCGGTGATTCAGAGACCTGTTGTGACAGCATGGACGTGATAGTCCGATGCAGACGCTCCACCATCCCGTCAGTTTGCGGATGATATGGGGAGGTACAAATCTTTTTCGTTCCCAGGAGCTCGCAGACCTCGTGGAGAAGTTTACCCAAAAAATGTTTACCCTGGTCGGTCAGCAGCCGCTCCGGAGCACCTTTGTCGAGGACGTAGCCCTGGACAAAGGTCTCCGCGATGGCTGCTGCCGACTGGTTGGCGAGGGGCCAGGCCATAGGCCATCACGTAAAATATTCTACCCCGGTCAATAGGTATCTATTTCCCCTGGGTGTAGCGGGGAATGGGCCCAGAATATCAAGCGCAACGAGCTCGTTAACCCTGGAAACTTTGATAGACTGCAATGGTGGGTTGGACCCCCGCGCTGGTGGCTTCCGTTGCGCGCACTGAGTACACGACCCTAAAAGATCCTCGACGTCCCTTGCCATGCCCGGCCAAGAAAAATCCAGCTGAAGCATGGCAAGGGTTTTGTGAGTCCCCAGGTGAAGGAGTCGCTCGTGCGCAGCCCACACCACTCTACCCCTCAAAGCGGAAGGCACCACCAGCCGGTGGCGGCGGGATCTCCCGTCCCAATGCATCAAAAGACCTTGAACTAACCCCCACGAGTCGACATCCCCCCCCCCGACCAACTCCCCCGATGCGATGGCACAAAGCGAAGAGGGAGGTGTCCTCCATTTGGAGGCGCCCCCATTCCGCAACCGACACCCCCAGCAAGGAATTCCTCCCTTGTTGCTCAATAGGATCCGCAATCGAAGGCGCGTCAGCGGCGGCCGCAAGGACCGGATCAGATATCACATTCGGAGGTCTGCAACGCCCCGAACCCAGGAGGCATTCGCACTCGGAGGTGGTCGGTAACCGTGACAGAGCGTCTGCATTCGTGTGGCGAATGCCCTTACGATACATCGCGTCAAAATCAAAATCCTGGAGAATCTCCAACCATCGAGACAATTGTCCCGATGGCTGTTGAATTCGCAAGGCGTACTGCAGCGCCGCATAATCTGTGTGGATGGTGAAATGACGACCATACAGATATGGGCGATACTGTTGAATGAAGTAAACGATTGCCAATAGTTCCCAACGGGTAACACAGTACCTTTGTTCCGCCGGAGACAACACCCGACTGCCGTACGCTACCACACGTTCCACGCCCTCAACAACCTGCGAAAGCACGCCCCCAATGCCCGTGTTGCTTGCGTCCGTATCGAGCAAGAAGGGTTTTGTGAAGTCAGGATAACTCAATGGCGGAGCCCCCACTAGAGCGTCCCGGAGGGAGCGAAAAGCAGCCTCCTCCTCCTGTCCCCAGTGAAACTTGACCCCCTTCGATGTTAAGGCATGTAAGGGCTTTGCAATTGTCGCGAAATCAGCGACAAAGCGTTGGTAGTATGACGCGAATCCAACGAAACGCCTGACCTCTGCCACGGAGGTGGGAGTCGGCCAGGAGCTGACACATTGCGTTTTGTCAGGATCAGTGGCAATACCTGAGCGTCCGACAATGTGGCCCAAATACCGCACCGATTCACGTAGCAAATGACACTTCTGGGGTTTCAATTTCAAATTAGCTGCCTGCATTTTGAGGAAAACCGCACGCAACCTCTGGAGATGTTCATCAAATGTAATGGTAGGTTTTTACCCTTTTAACTGGTACAAAACTGACACCTTTATTCAAGGCATCATGTTTGCAATGACCACAACACAAGTAGTCAATAAAGCAAACAAAAAGAAGCAACTCTGATAAGGATAATAATGTGCACTGTCATTGAAGTTGATTGGCCCACACCCGAGACGGCTTTCTTTAGAGCCTAGTCCCCATTGGTGTAGGGCCAGATGACACCAGAAGGCGTACAACTCAAAAACAGTGCAATATCAGAGTATTGAGAGTTCGGGGTAAACATTTACACTATGAGATCTCTTTTACCAGTGGCAAAATATAATGGTAGGTTTTTACCCTTTTAACTGGTACAAAACTGACACCTTTATTCAAGGCATCATGTTTGCAATGACCACAACACAAGTAGTCAATAAAGCAAACAAAAAGAAGCAACTCTGATAAGGATAATAATATGCACTGCCATTGAAGTTGATTGGCCCACACCCGAGACGGCTTTCTTTAGAGCCTAGTCCCCATTGGTGTAGGGCCAGATGACACCAGAAGGCGTACAACTCAAAAACAGTGCAATATCAGAGTATTGAGAGTTCGGGGTAAACATTTACACTATGAGATCTCTTTTACCAGTGGCAAAATATAATGGTAGGTTTTTACCCTTTTAACTGGTACAAAACTGACACCTTTATTCAAGGCATCATGTTTGCAATGACCACAACACAAGTAGTCAATAAAGCAAACAAAAAGAAGCAACTCTGATAAGGATAATAATTGTACCATTTAAAAGGGTAAAAACCTACCATTATATTTTGCCACTGGTAAAAGAGATCTCATAGTGTAAATGTTTACCCCGAACTCTCAATACTCTGATATTGCACTGTTTTTGAGTTGTACGCCTTCTGGTGTCATCTGGCCCTACACCAATGGGGACTAGGCTCTAAAGAAAGCCGTCTCGGGTGTGGGCCAATCAACTTCAATGACAGTGCACATTATTATCCTTATCAGAGTTGCTTCTTTTTGTTTGCTTTATTGACTACTTGTGTTGTGGTCATTGCAAACATGATGCCTTGAATAAAGGTGTCAGTTTTGTACCAGTTAAAAGGGTAAAAACCTACCATTATATTTTGCCACTGGTAAAAGAGATCTCATAGTGTAAATGTTCATCAAATGTTTTACTGAAGACGATGACATCGTCTAAATAAATCAAACATGAATCCCATTGCAACCCAGCCAAGACCAATTCCATTAATCGCTGAAAAGTTGCCGGTGCTGAGTGGAGCCCCATCGGCAAGCGGTTAAAGTGGAAAAGGCCGTGCGGCATACGGAAAGCAGTTTTAGGTTTAGATGCATCATCCAGAGGGAGCTGCCTGAATCCTGAAAGCAAATCCAATGTGGAGAAGAACCGCGCCCCTGCCAAGGCATCAAGCGATTCATCCATCCGAGGAAGCGGGTATGCGTCGGCTACAGAAATTTTGTTCAGCCGACGAAAATCTACACAAAAGCGCAATGAGCCATCATATTTTTTAACTAAGACGATCGGCGCACCCCAAGGGCTCGTAGAAGGGGATATAATATTTGCGGCTAACATGTCATCTACGGCCGATTTTACATGGTCCTTTTCGGCGGGACTCAACCGAAAAGGATTTTGGCGTAATGGCGCGCTGTCACCCGTGTCAATATGGTGTCGCAGCAGTTTAGTACAACCAAGATCGTATTTGTGTTGACTAAAAACGTCGGAAAACTCGCGCAGGAGGATTCGAAGCCTCTCACGCTGTGAGTTGGACAGGTCCGATGATCCCGCACAAAGCGCATCGAGCCACCCTTCATCACGGTCTGCATGTGGTTGCGACGGAGGAGCAGTGCTCACCTGACTAATGATGGGTTCCTCCCAGGGTACCGGCGTCGCGTGCACAAACACGGTCCCTTGAGGAACCACAGTCGTTCGCGATCCCACATTGAGGACCGCGGTGAAGGGGTCCCCGTCCCCTTTCACAATGGTCTGGGCCGTTATCAAGTCAGGTCCGTTGACCCTGGCTCTAGATGGTCCCAACAGAACCCCCTGGTCCCCAATCCCCTTAGCAAATGGTCGACGCAGCCTAAGAGGCACGAGCATCTGAGCTCCCGGCGGTACGCGTACCGTCCTCGCAACCAGCGCCGGTATCGTCGCAAATGCCGTCCGAACCGTAGCGGGGGAGGACAGGAACGTAACACGTCGGCCCGAGGGGAGTTCAATGCAACCCTGGTCGACTAGGATACGAATCGGCATTTTGGCCAAGAAATCCGTCCCCAACAGGCACGGAACCGCCAGCGAGGAGGAGACCAATATCGGGCCGGAAAATTTGATGTCCCCAATACAAATTTGCGCGCGGATCTGTCCGATAATGCCCAGTGAGCCCCCATTAGCAGCGTAGCATGGAACATCAACGGGGAGCAAGGGACGGCTTTGAACGGGGAGAATGTTATAAATCCATTCGGACACAATAGTTGCCGATGCTCCCGTATCAACCAAGATCCGCACCTCAACCCCATCAATATGCCCCACAACGACCGACGACCCCGACGACGCGGCAATAACGCGATGGGCCAACTCGGACCACTGGCCCGGTTGGAACGCACTCCCCACAGTGGCACGTTTCAGCACGACGACAGGCAATTTACGACCCCCGTCCATTGCAGTGCGTGAGTGTGTGACAGGTGTGTGTGTAGGCCAAACATGTGGGGTGCCACAACTCGCCGGAGTTTGCTGGTGAGGCTTGGGTAGAGGCGCGACGTCCTGCTGAGGCGTTGCCCCGCGCTGTCGAGGAGCCCGGCATCCTGAAGCCACATGGCCCCGGAGGCCACAGTTGTAGCAGCGCGTGATTGCTCCAGATGACTTGGGCTGATCCTGGCGGCTCGGTCCGTCCCGAGCTGGTCGTACTCCGGATCTCTACTCCGTCGGGCGATCCATGGCGCAGATCTCTTCCGATGGGAGGGTGGTTGCAGCCACGGTATGGCTGGCCGCCACCTTGCAGGCCTTGCGACGCTGGGACAGCAAGTTTGCGTGGATGTGTCGCGCGGCCCGCAGGGAACACATCTCCGTGTCGTCTTGCGCCAAGACGACAATGTCCAACTCGTCCACCAACAGCAGTATTTTCTCCGTCACCATGGCGTCCACCCCTTCCTCGTCCATCCGCGGGAAAGCCGTTTTCGCCAGGGCCAGGAGAGCTGTACGGTACGCCAGGGGCGACTCCTTGGCGCCCCGCTGGCGATCGTAGAACAGCTGCCTGCAGTCCGAAGGTGGTCCATAGACTGCAGCCAGGAGTTGAAGCACCATCTGCAGCGTGGCGCGCTTCGCTCTCGGCGCCGAGGTGAGGGTAGCGAGGGCATCACTGTCGAGCATCGCCGGCAGCGCGCAGCGTGCTTCGTCATCCGTCCATTGTGCCATCTCTTGGTGAGCGAGAAAGCATCTTTGGAAGCTACCCCAGTCACCGTCTTCGCCCACGAACTCCTTGAGAGGTGGTAATCGCTGTTGTAACGCGGCATCCACAGTCGAGGATCGATCTCCGTCGTTCCCGTCACTCCGTACGGTTTTGGCGGGAAGGGCGTGTGGCATCGGCGGTCGCTCTGTTGGTGACGCGCTGGCCGCTCCTGATGACGTGGCGGCTTCTGTTTGCCGAACGTCGGTCACCTGACGTAGCCCGGCCCCGCCATCAGCATTCACTGTACCCATGGCGGCAAATCCGAATTCGGGCCCCGTGAAAATGGCGGGAACCCGCGTCGCATGTCAGCTGTCATCGCCCCGTGCAGCTCCTCCAGCCCCCAGGCGAGTAATTTCTTCCAATGTGGCGGCTGCTGCGTAAAGTAGTTCCACCAGTCGTGTATGAGCCAGCCGCAGTCCGTCAGCCGACGGTCCCCATCCGTCCTGACGTTGCGGTGTGGGTGGACTTGGCCCTGGCTGCTCGGATTCGCCTTCAGCCATCTCGGGCTCAAAGTCGGCCGTGGTTTCCTCCGCCCCCGGTTCCCTGGTACGAGCTGTTCGTCTCGTGTCCATCCTTTTAGAAGACCACTTCTGACGCCAGATGTAGTGTGGTTCAAGGAGACTTGGACGACGTAGTTGGAGGCACACTTATTTATTAAGTACCAAGTACAGAACAGGCCGGGATGTACAACACTGGAAGGGGTATCGGCCACTTCACCCGTCTAACTGGGAGGTCAACTCTCTAGGTCACAGCTAGCCTACTCCTAGGTCCTCCACTACCGGGCTAGGGGAGGCTAGCTAACCCAGCCCTGGTTAAGCTGGGATCACGGCACCCTGAGTCCCCAGACCGGCTCTGACAAGAGCATCGGCTCTGGGCTCTCGGGGCCACGCCACTGGCTCGCCCTGGTCGGCCCTGAGGACAGCGATCCAGGGGAGTCCCAGGGCCTATCTAGCAGATCTTCTTTCTTCACTGGTTAAAGCTGAACACACACTGCCCCGAGCCCTCCGGCTCACCGCCTTATATATCAACTCCCCCACTGAGGGGTGGGGCCGCGGGGGATCCCAGCTCCGTGTCAGCCCCCCAGGCTGAACGGTGCGGACGTCGCTGTAAGCACCTCCTCGCATACAGACATAGCCACGCCCAGTGTGTTTGTTTCCCATCCGTAACAACTCTACAACACCCCCTCCGTAACACCTCTACACAAATAAGGAAAAGTTGTATTACTTCAGGCAACTGATTTGACAGCGCTGAATCCAAGCTTAATATATATAAACTGCTATTGAAGATGCTTTACCCCTTCACCTTCTCATTAATAAATCATTCTCAGATCCCACAATTTTAATTTCATTCTTGCAAGAAAAGATTTTAGGACAGTAAACTGTCGTTTACCCTTTATTTTTGCGTCAGAGAATGTAAATACATATAAAACACTCTTTCAGCTATGAATCCCTATAATTCTGCCAGACTGAATAGTATCAAGTCTGTTTCTTAAATAGTCAGCATGCATTATGTCAACCCCAATCAAGACCTATTTAATCTTCCTGATGACGAACGCTTGTGTTGCGATCGAAACGTCGTAGTTTGTTGTTTTGTTTGAACTTATCTACGTGACTTCACCGAAACACCCAAGAATATGAATTCCTGCAGTCTTTTAAGCATCAAGTCATGATTTCAATTATCTTTGTCCAGACATTTTCTGTCTGTCAGAAACATTGTTTACCTCGCATATAATCCTAGCCGAATTGATGTTGAATGACATACTATATTCCGATTAAACAATCAAAATGCGTGGCAGTATACGTGAAGAATGACCTATCTTGCATACAACTTGCTACTGTAATCCCTTACCAACCTTGAGGGTTAGGTTTCTGAAATTGGCGGTGAGGGGGACCACTGCCTCGATCAGACTAGGCTTAGTTAACTAAATTGCCTGTTTATTCACTAAACACCGAATAAAATACAGTGCATTTCACGATAATATAATAAAACATAAATAAATGACATAAACTTTTTATATTTTTAATGTTAACGATGATGACAATGAGATGGAGGAAGGGCTCATGAGGAGGAGGGGCTCAGCCAGCCCTCCACCTCTTTCTCCGGGCCACAAACACAACACTCTCACTTTCACTATTCGCTGCATGCTTCGAGTCCATGATTAAGGACAAAATGAATGTGTACTGTACAGTACTATACAATAAAACAGATGGGTAGCTGATTAGCCAAGCAGCGCAGCTGCCCCGTGAAATAGGTAACAATGACGTCACGCAATACAATATCATGCTGTCATGCAAAGACGTAATATTAATTACGTGCTTATCCATGGATACTGTACAATTATTTCGATAGCGGATGTAGCAACGTGGAGAAGAGAGGTTGGGGGTAGCTACAGACCCAAAGTGCCTCACATCTCGAGTTTGTGAGACAAAATGGCGGATGCTACTCTTTAGCGCCAATTTTTATTTTACGACTCGGAGCGATGACTCGCGATTCGTGTATCACTCAAACGGACGATGCTCGCGGTTGGTGAACAGGATATACAGAAGTAAATCCGCATATACTCAAATATGGCTGTTGGTAAATTCGCGGTTGGGAAGGGATTACTGGATTGTATCCGATCCAGGCTCTTTTAAATGTATCGTGGTAATAATGTATTCTTCAGGTAACCAGCATTTTACTCCAATGTGTTGCTATAGACAATCAAGTAGGAAAAGAACATACATTTTTGGATAAAATTACGTCACCAATTCCAAAAGGTGAACTATTGATCATAGGGAATCTAAATTGGAAGTGGGTAAACCCACCACATGACACATTTAACTTTACAAACCAGTACAATGTATTTCAATGTAATGCTTCAACCACTCGACCCAATATATATTAAAAAAAACTCACATCGCTTGTCTTTACAAATCCACCCAGTAAATTTACAAAAGTGGAGTCTTAGGAAACATCAGTTATGCCATTATCTTTGGCATTCATCATACAAAAATAATTAAAACGCCTCATACAATCATTATATAACGATCGTTTAAAAATGTTGATATTCAAGCAATTATACAATACACTATTTTGACTGAGATATGGTGAGCAAAATTCTAGTATTGGAAAGTGCCTGCACATATTTTAAGAACAAATTTATCAAAAAAATAATTAACAAACATGCCTCCTTAAAACGTTCAGAATAAAGAGTGACCTACCACAGTTCGATCCAAACATTTCTGAATTAATGAAAACTTGAGGTATAGCCAGAAATATGCAAAATCAAACAACCCCCGATTAGATTACCTATTGAACAATAAGAGATGTACGTGTCAAAAAAGCAATGTTTACTTTTCATATCAAACTAGTCTAAAATGACAAAAATCCAAGAATTTTCTGGCAAATGTTCAACTCAATTGAAAACCAAGGAAAGTAAAATGTTCTCCCAAAAATACTCTTGCTGGATGGTAAAGAACTCCTCACAAAACAAGACATTTGCAATTGGATTTCATTCTAATTTTGGATCAGCAGAATATATATTTGACACACACTAGAGTAAAACGTATCCAAATAAACATTTTTTCACACTCGCTTCTTCCTGCTAATGCACCAACCCTAAAATGTTAGTGAAAGTCTTCGGCACTACTTCTCGTTTAGTCCCATATCTGAATTGGATGTACTGCATAAGCTAATATCAATAAAGACAGTCATCCACGGAATAAGACGAGTTACCTGCGTTTAAACTTGTGACAGATCTAATCTAAAAAACCCTAACATGTTTAACCTCCCACTAATCAAAAATACGTTTACACTCGAGTGGAAATCCTCTATTATTCGTCCAGTATATTAAAATGGCTCCAAAGAAGATCCTAATGATGATAGACCAATTTATATTATTTAAACAGTTACTAAAATCTTAGAAAAAATACTGAAATCACGTATAATCTCGATTTAAAGCTTTCGTGACTGCAGGGATTCATCTTCTTGGTTTTTTCGGTAAAGTCACGTAGAAGAATTCTACGTGACTTTACCGAAACGCAAGCAGCCGTCCTCACCTGAGGACGGCTGCTTGCGTTGTGGCCGAAACGTCGTGAGAATTGTTTCATTTTATTATGTTTTATTTTTATTATTTTATTACTTCCCTTCTACGTGACTTTACCGAAAAAACCAAGAAGATGAACACGTATAATCTGCTACCTAAAAACTCACAATCTCCTACACAATAAACATACTCTTTGGTTCTTTCGGTAAAGTCACGTAGATAGGAAAATAAATAATAGATCACGACGTTTCCTTCGCAACAACAAGCAATCGTCTTCAGGTGAGAGAGAAGCATGCCGTTGTGACGAGGCATTATATAGATCCGAGAGGGGGAGGGGGGTAGGCCGTAACGGGCGAGAGAGGGTGGGGGTGAAATTCAATAAGGGCTTAGGTGAAAGAAAGATCCGAGATGGGGAAGGGAGGCCGTAACAGGCGAGAGGGTGGGGGTGAAATTCAAAGAAAGCTTAGGTGAGAGAGAAAAAAGGAAAAGGAAGCTTAGATATCAAACTTAACTAAATTTAGAAATGTAATGCAACTCAGAGAGTCGGCTAACACAACAGTTAACACTTTACCTGGTTGATCACGTCCTTCCAAAGATTGCTAAATTTTGCATCCATCTTCTCGGTTGAAGTTATGTCTGAGTTGTGTGGAAATCCTCCCTCCTCTCGGATCTCTCTTTCACCTAAGCCCTCTTTGAATTTCACCCCCACCCTCTCGCCAGTTACGCCCTCCCCCCCTCCGCTCTCTCGGATCTATATAATGCCTCGTCACAACGGCATGTGTCTCACTTTCACCTTAATACGATTGCTTGTTGTTGCGATCAAAACATTGTGATCTATTATTTATTTTCCTATCTACGTGACTTTACCGAAAGAACGAAAGAGTATGAATTCCTGCAGTAACAAAAGCTTCAAATCAAGATTGAACCGCCTCTACGGGGCGGATTTCCACACATATGCCCTCACCATTTAGTTGGTAAAGCACGAATTCTAAGTGCATACATTAATTTTGCCCACATCCATGCCCTATAAGTGTGCAGTGACATTGGGGATGTCACTGTATGGTGTCGGCCCGAGAGGGCCGTGGCGTGCGATGTCCCTACATCGCGTACAGCACCGGGTGGGTTGCTGTGTGAGGCCGGCTCTAGCAAAGCATAGCGTGCGATGCACTGTCATCGCGTACATCCCGTAGGCGGGTGTAGTACCAGCCCTAGTGGGGCTTGGTGAGCGCTGGGATAGCGTGGGCACCACGCATAGTGTGTTCTGCGGGCTCCACACCAGGGGGAGTGGGAGAGTGTCAGCCCAGAGGCAGGGTTGCCCCGGGCCATGGCACGTGATCCGATGTGTCCACAGAGAGGGCTCCAGGTGGGGTGGCTAGGGGGTGATCACGTGTCCGGGTAGAGCTCTCGAGAGGGATCGAGAGGGAGCTAGAACGCTCAAGAAGGCTGGTGGAACTAAGGGCGGAGCCAATGGCAGAGTGGCCCTGACCCGGGGGGATATAAGGTGGGTCCCTGGCAGGGACCGGGGTTGCTGTATTCTACAAGCTGGAAGCTCCACATCCTACGCGGCATCAACACGTGGTTGGTGACCCAAGTGAGGGTCTGACCCTTCGTAGCTGTAACTCCTCCATATAGAGTAGTTAGCTGGGTGGTCACCACCCTAGGCTGTATCTGGTGATGGGGCAGTTACCCATTTGTGTTAACGGGTTGATGTTACAATAAAAGTGTTGCCTCTAAAGAACAACGTCTGCGACTCAGTTAGACTCACTACAAGTGAATGACATCATCTTTATAACTTTAAAACCTAAAAAACAAAACACTGCACACCACCTTATATTATATAGTCAAACATTTCATCATTCTGATTCTTACGAAAGTGTGTGCATTTGTTTATTCCAGATATCATTAGATATGGAAGTAGGCGATCCAAGTGAAATAGATGAAATCCATGTGGTGGCATTTGTAGTAGACATCACCATGGAACTGGACCACAACCTCAAGCAGTACATAGATATAGCACACCGTAAAGGTAATGTAGTATTTTAAATTGTTCTTTCCATATTATATATCCTTTGTCGTAAAATGTTGCTTAAGAGTCATCCTGAGGGAGTCTACAAATAATTATCAAACTTGCCAAGTTATTTAACATGAAACACACATATAGGGCCAAGAAGACTGCCAGTAATAGAGCTGTACCAGGGGTTGACCTAGAATGTGATAAGGAGCATGGCTGGACAATTTTGGTGAGAAAAAAAAAGTTCAAAGTGGATGGGGTGTACAAAATTGTAAAAAAAAAATGATACCTTCGGGGCTGAGCTGAACCCCAAAAAAATCTCACACTCAAATTTCACAATATAAAACCCACGTGACCTACCCACATTATAAATATGTAATAAAGGTCGTGGAAGCGACTTATGGAATCAGGGTCTTTATTTCTCTTTAGTTCACAACTCTCTTCATATAAATTCCACTACTGTCTTACTCCTTCACGCTGTTAACAGACAGCGTGAGAGGGAGAGAGACTCTTGCTGCCACGTGGCAGGTGTTGCACACTCGAGATGAAGGAACTTGGGCAGGTGCTCCAAATCGAGGGCAAGCACATTTATTTATTGTGGTTCATATGAATCTTGGGAAGAACAGCACCGTCACTCTGTAAAATGCAACAGCGCGTGTTACACGCAGCAAATCTTCCGAGACGCCATTAACCATCTTTATCTTTGACAATCACATTTGCACATCACTATTCGAATATTACTTTAATCCTAAGCTGTATGTCTATCTATACCATCCACTTCTATCGGTATCTTACACCCATTATATGTACTGTATATGTACAGTATACGTACTGTATATCACCATTGTACAGCTTACTACTTTACATGTGTTCTATGCTCAATAGCATTGTAAGTAGTCATACTCTAGGTACATGGGCATGCTTATAGACTAAACAATATTCGAGTTAGAGAATTACAATGACAGTAACTAATTACAGTGCGTCATCCCTTTACAATGCACAGTGCTAAAACGCCTCTAATTGCATATATCACAAACGAACAATTCAAAGCCAAGCTTAAAGTCTAAAACAAGTCTAGAACAAATCTAGAACATTTATATAACGATCAAAAACAACCTTTGGGTCCTTTACCTGTAAAATGCAACAGCGCGTGTTACACGCAGCAAATCTTCCGAGACGCCATTAACCATGCGGCTGGTCTACACGTGCGGTTATTCATTAACCCTGCCAGCCACCTACAGGCCCGACTCAGACATTACATGCTGCTGTACACACATGCATTGTTGCATTGCACAGCACATCAGGACTTTCACAGAACCACACTTTACTCCCTTGCTGTACAAGGACACACTTAAAAGAGTGATCCATTCCTAATGTGCCACACTCTCCCCCACAGAATGAGTGTCGTCTCGACACTCCACCTTTCTCCTTGCAAACATTTTGCAGTCTTTTTCCTTAAACTGGTCATGAAAGGAGTTTATGAAATCGTGAACACAATTTCTCTAGGGATCATATCCCTTCCAAGATAGCGCCACTCCAAAAGCTCTCTATTTTGGGGTGAGCTCCAACTCTTTGTGCACGAAGAGATAGGAGCCCAAGCATTATATTATGCTTTTGGAATTACCAGACAATCTGGTATTATTAAACCATGCTTCACATTTTACTGACCAGAAATGGTTAGGATTCTTTTCCTAGTACCTGTCAAGATAAAATCCTTTACAGCTTGTCAATGCCATGTGGAATTTACCTCTTAGGTACTTACTTATCGGCCTACCAACATAGTTGAAACCTTTTCCTCACCATTTTTTTCTTAGACAATGACCCCTTATTAACATATTAAACACAACACTAACAAACAAAAACATCTTAAACAACTACAACTATATGACCACAGTTTACAGTTTGTCTTGATCACCCATCTTGTAGTCAAAAGTTCCTTGTTTCACCATGGCCTCCAGTAGCAACCAACAGTTATCTCTTGTGCTCTCGGGCTCCTTCTCACGATGGTCGGTTCACCTAACTTGTCATAGGTGAATGTTTTTGGCTGTCTTCTCTCTCGTTGAGGGTGGAGTCTCCTATCGTGATGACTACTCTCATCCTCTTCATCACTCTGTTCCAGATCCCTTGCAGATTCACCTGCTGGACTCAACTGCTCTCCTTCATTAGTTATAGCCAAATCGGTCTCACTATATTCTGATCCCTTCGGCGACAACCGTCCCTCAGTTGCTTCAGTTAACTGATATTCACTCTCTGACTCTGTCTCCTCCCTTCTCTCTGTACCAGTTGGTGATAAATGTTCCTCGGCTGCTGCCGATAACTGTTGTTCACCTTCAGTGTTGTGCGGGTGGAATTCTTCAGCTTCTGGGTTCAATGGTGACTCCGTGTCTTGTATTACTGTAGCTTGCTGAACAGTTTTTGGCCAACTGAAGTAACCTCTGTCAAATCCATCCTCTGCTTCCAACTCACTGTCTGTTGGTTCCTTCATGTCTTTCCATGGGCCTCTCGTCCTTGTTTGGTGAGTTTTCTTTGTTGCTTTCTTACTCTGTTGTTTTTGTGATGGCTGCTCAGTTGGGAGGAAGTCACAAGGTAGCAGCAAATTCCTATGAATCACTTTGGTTCTCCCTTCACCGCTCTCAGGTTTCACCTCGTAAACTGGGCTGTCATTACTTTTTCTTCCAATGACAACATACACCTTGTCCTCCCAGTACGAGCGAATTTTGCCTGGTCCTCCTTTCTCATTCATATTTCTCACCAGGACACGATTGCCTTGTTGTAGCTCTGCCCCATGAATTTTCTGGTCATACTGGTCCTTCCCTTTAGTGGCTCCTTTTGTTGCACAGTCGGATGCTATCCTGTAGGCTTCCACCATCCGCTGTCTCCACTTCTCCACATATTGCGTATAGGATCCTTCCTCTCCCTGGTGTTCAAAACCAAAAATCAGATCCACTGGTAGTTTTGGAGACCTCCCAAACAGGAGATAAAAAGGCGAGAATCCTGTGGCTTCACTACGAGTACAGTTGTAGGCATGCACTACCTTGGCCAGGGAGCTTTTCCAATCTGTCTTCTGCTCTTCAGTCAGAGTCCTTAGCATGGACAGCAGGGTCCTGTTGAATCGCTCTACCTGTCCGTTACCCTGTGGGTGGTATGGGGTAGTGTGGGAGCCTCTTATTCCACAATTTTTCTTTAATTGGGCCATTAGTTGATTCTCAAATTCTCTTCCTTGATCATGGTGTATTTTTGTAAGGAAACCAAATTTAAGGGCATAGGCATTGAATAGCTTGTCAGCCACTGTTTTTGCTGTTTTGTTGGTTGTAGCATAAGCTTGAGCAAACCGTGTAAAATGATCCATCACAACCAGGATATATTCATATCCCTGCTTACATGTTTCAAGGTGCAGGAAATCAATGGAAACCATCTCAAAAGGGTGTGTGGTTTTGATGTTAGCCAAAGGTGCCCGTGTTGGTGTGTTTGGCTTTCTTTTCTTTAGGCAGTCGCATACCTTTGTGACAAAATGCTCGACGTCGTTCTGCATCCCGGGCCAATAAAATCGATCTCTGATCAAGTTCAATGTCCTTTCCACGCCAAGATGGCCCATTTCCTGATGCATTTCTTTATATACCAATGGGTGATACAGTTTAGGCAATACCAGCTGGGACCTGGTATTGGTTTTCCGGTACAGAATTCCCTCCTTACTGATGTGAAGCTTTGCCCATTCTCTTAATAATGCCCTCACCTCACGGTTTTCTGTCTGGCTGGCTTTTACCGTGGGCCTTTGATTTTTGCCTTTGTACTCCAATACTTTGCCAATGACTGGGTCTCTTTGCTGGGCTTGTCTGAGTTCACCCCTTGGGATCCGCTGAATCGAGCAAGCTAGTGAGTCACAATCCTCCTGTATTGCAATGGCATGGAGTGGTATCAATCTGGACCAGGCTGTTGGTTCCTCATGCTGAATGGTGACTCCCTGCATTGTAGCACTAATCACCTCTGGGCTGACTTTTTCAGTACACTGAGCTATGAATCCATCAATGTCCAGGGGCATCCTTGACAGTCCATCCGCATCTGCATTGGTCCTACCCGGGCGGTACTTGATTATGAAATCAAAGTCGGCAAATTCGGCAACCCATCTTTGTCCAGTTGCATTGAGTTTGGCAGTGGTGAGGACATATGTGAGGGGATTATTGTCTGTGTATACCACAAACGAAGGGTCATGATCCAGATAATCCCGGAAACGTTCACAAATTGCCCATTTCAGTGCCAGAAATTCCACTTTGCCTGAGTGAAGGTGGTAATTTTTCTCTGGTGGAGTGAGAGTTCTGGACCCATAGGCTATGACTCTCATTATTCCATCTTGCCTCTGGTAAAGGATAGCTCCCAGGCCTTCTTGTGAGGCATCGCAATGTAAGACGAATGGTTGATCAAAGTTTGGGTATGCCAATATCGGTGGACTGGATAGGTGATCAACCAATTGAATCAAAACTCTTTGGTGGGAATCTGTCCATGTTATTGGTGTTCTGCTCAGCAGTTGGCCTGATTTTGTTCCCTGTGTAATGCGGGCGTAAACGGCCTCGCGGATATGACGTCATGGGGGGGAGGAGTTAGGTCACGTGTGAGAGAGGGGTGAGGTCTTAAGGGAGAGATACCGGAAGAGACGGGAGAGTGTGGGAGATAGAGTTAGAGTGAGGCCACGCAGGGCGGAGGTTGGAGAGTGGCGAGATCGCCACACACGCAGAGTAAGACTCGGCACCGTTGGCCAGCGGTGACCGAGCACAGAAGAACGAGGAACAGCGGTGGAGCTGCAGTGAGGGCAGCCGGAGGACTGCACAGGGGATCTGCAGTGGAGCTACACAGGCGAGGAGGCTACGGGAGCGAAGGCAGCTATGGAGCTGCCAAGTGGAGAGGCTCTGAGCGAGGTCCGTGTGGGACAAGTGTAAAGAACCCAAATAAAGGACAACGGAGACAGACCCAGGATCGAGTCCTATATTACACCTGTACTATTTTGTTATTTTGAAATTGCCTAGGTGTTGTTAAAAGCAAGTCATACAGTGGCCTGGCAATACTTGAAACATTCTATATATACGACCTGTAGTAAGAAATGAATCCCAGCATCTTCCTGAGCTCTCCCACTGTTTTAGGCGTCCTTGTTTTAAGTGCTTGAACTGGGGCAATCTCTGCTGGGTCCATAGTATAGCCATCTTTCGATACGATTTTGCCTAAGTATCGCACCTTGCTCTGGAACAACTCACATTTCTTTGCTGTCAGTTTGACACCATGTTGTTGATACCAACACAATACCATTTGTACATGCCGCACATGATCTTCAAAGGACTTGCTATGAACAAGGTTGTCATCCAGGTAAGGCTGACAGATTTCATCCCGAAGGCCAGACAGGCAGTCCTCCATGCTCCTCTGGAATTCTGCTGGTGCTGAACTCAAACCAAAGGGAATACGCACCCACTCATATAATCCCCATGGTGTGATAAAAGCTGTGAGGGGGCGACTTTCTTCATCGAGGAAGCCTTGATGATAGGCTTTCCCTTGGTCTAAAACCGAAAACCAAGAACTCCCACTCAAACTGTCATGCATGTCTTGGATCCTTGGGATGGGATGCCTGTCAGGAACCGACTTCCGGTTCAGCTCTCGGTAATCACAACATAGTCTCAGGTTTCCGTGTTTCTTCCTTACGCAGACTATGGGTGAAGAATATGATGATTTAGATTTTGTCACCCAGCCTCGATTGATCAAGTCTTGCAGATACTGCTTAACTTCATTATGCAATGGTTTTGGGACTGAAATGTACGTCTTTTGCACTGGAGTCCTATCCTTAAGGATGATATGCATTTTCAATGAAGGTATGCTCCCAACATCATTGTCATCCCTTGCAAAAGAATGGCATTCCTCTCTGAGCATTATCTTGGCTGCCATTTGCTGCTCCTTTGTTAGGTGGTCCAGGTTTACCAATGGGTCCCATTTTTCGCATTGCTCTTTAATTGTTGGCCTCAGCTGCAGCCCCTTAGCTTTTGCTCCACCAGTTGCGTGGCCATCCTGTGTTTGTTGCCATCTCTGATCCTGACTTGGGGTGCCTTGGTGGTACGCCACAGGTCTTACTGCTGCTGGATACACAGATTTCACCGGCTGTAATTGTCCTAGGGTGACCCGCTGATCAAGTGTGATGCTGTGTTTGGTTGTGTTGATCACTGCGATTGGTATGCAGGATGAGTTGCCTCTACTCAGTGTTACCAGGACCTCGTTGATGTGTAAACCCTCTGGCCATTGGGGCTTCTCTTCAGGGACAAACAGCATCACTTCATTTCCCCCCAGCTGCCCCGAATGAGCACGACTTCGAACCATTGTGACTTGCCCTGGTGGTAGCACTACTCTCTGTTTGCCTGTCTTGACTGCCCCACCATCACTGTCCCGGTTGCCAGAAGACAACAGGTGGATGAGGACGTTTGTGTCTCCTGGAGTGATGGAGAAAGCCTCACCCACAACCCCTACTTTAATGGGGTCCACAATTGTCTCTCCTCCTTCCACCAGTCCATTGATGACCTCCTCGATGACATTAAAACCAATAATGGGATCTTCTGCAACCCTGGGGTCACTGGATACCAGCATTGGAATGAGAAAGCACTGACTGGTCCCCATATTACTGTTCAATCTGAATACCACCTCTATCCAACCTGTTAATGGTATTTCTGTTTGGTTAACTGCCATTCCAGTAATTGTACCCGTCCCCAAGAGCTCTTCAACTGGTCTCACTCTTGACTTAGGTAGATGCTTATTTCGCCATGCTTCATTTATAACACTGGCTTGAGCTCCTGTGTCCCAGAGGGCAGAGGTTGATACGTGATCCAGTAAACACTTCACCATGCATCTTTTCCCAATTAACTTTAACAGTCTGTTGTTGCATTTAGGCCTGAGAAAGCTAACCTTGCCCATATTTGGGTTCCTCCACTCTGGTGTTCTTTGACATTCTGTTTTCTTCTGTAATGTGTTGATTGCTCTGCAGAGTACCTTGTGTTCTTGCCAGTGTCGTTTTTGGCAGGTATTCGAGCAGTACTGTACTGCGTGACAACCCTGGCACTTCTGCAGTCTTACAACATCATTCTTTTCACGGAAACAGTAATGACACCCTTGGGACCCTGATTTGTAGGTTACTGCTGGTCCCCCTGCAGCAACCCTAGCCAGTTTCCCTGCTGCTGTCGAGAGGCTCGACATCCACGGGCCAGGTGTCCCGGCTGGCCACATTTGAAACAATGGTTACATGTACCACCTGCTCCAGCCTCTTGGCACATCCTACAGCCTCTTGGTCGTATTGCTCTGTCTTGGGCTGGTTGTTTCCAGTGTCCTCGCTTGGTGTCTGGGGTGACATCATCCTGCCACCTCTTCCTGATCTCTGCAACTTCAGCCCTTAACTCGCTTACCATATTTTCAATTCCATCTCGAGATGGCCTTTCAGTTGCTGATGTTTTGTTGCCCTCTTTTTTGGTCCTGACATTTCCGTTGTTGGATGGTGGTATTGGTGATGTAACCACTTTAAATGGTCTCTGTGAGTCCTGCTGACAGCCTTCCCTACTCCCTTTCAACTCAGCTTGCATTTCATTCATCCGAGTTATTTTGGGAGCCAAATTCTGTTTTAGCTTGTTTTGTCTCTCAAGTTCCAAGCTGGCTGCTTCATTGACTTTTGCAATCAGCATCTCATCAGTGACAGTGCTGTCATCCAGATGGGGCTTTATTTGGAATTTTATAGAGTCACTGAGCAATCCTGTGCCAATCTATATCAGGAACTTCCTGCGTACCATATCTGGATTGTACTGGTCATCAGCTCCTTTTTCTTTAGATGCAAATAATAGTCTGTCCTTTAATTCGATAGCTCGGAACAGAAAGTTTTGTGCAGTTTCTCTTGGCTCCTGAGAGATGTTCATCAACTTCTGATAGAGATCAGATGTGCTTTCTTCTCTATAGTGTCCTTTCAAAATGGTTTTTGACTTGTAAATAGTCAAATCATTTTTTATTTCTAGCATGTCCCTCAAATTTAGACCAGGACTGATTGCTCTGACTACTGCCTCAATGATGTCAGACTCGGCATGTCTCTTACGGGTTCCTGTGTCGATCTGGTGCATCAGATTGATGTAAGATAACTTGTCTTTCTGCCCTCTTTCACCAATCTGCCCGCAGATCCTGAATTCTCTTCGTATTGTGACTTCTGGCACATTTCCAAGTCTGGCCATTCGTATGGGATTCAATGCTGCTGTAGTTTTTGTTCCACCTTCACTTGAGATTTTCTTTTCCTCAAGGGTTTTTCTGGATTCTTCTTGTGACTCTTGTATTTCACCATTCATATCTTCAGAAAGTTTTGATGGTGGCAGTGTTTGACGCGTTCCACTGCTGTCTTTGTCTTTCTTCTGTATTGTTTCAATGAAAGACAGCAGGTTTTGAATATATGCACAGGCCTCATCATCTTCTTCTTGGTCTTCAACTTCATCAAGTACTCTTTCTGCCATACGAATCAAAGCCCGTCTGCTTTTATCTTCACCAGTCTCATCATCATTGAAACACTTCAAATATCTGCATGTTTCCATGAGCTGGGCTTTCTGCAGCTGATCTAAAGCAGTACTGGCCTTGTCCTGCAGCTGTTCCAGTGCCATGATGTGAAGACCGTTCAGATCTTTGTACGAATATCTTTATATATTCTGCCTTTACAGTTGCTTGGTCCGTCTCCTTGGAAGAGTTGATCCCCGTCAGTGAACTCTGGGAAACTCTCCTGCCAGGCTCGCCAAAATATGTTGCACACTCGAGATGAAGGAACATGGGCAGGTGCTCCAAATCGAGGGCAAGCACATTTATTTATTGTGGTTCATATGAATCTTGGGAAGAACAGCACCGTCACTCTGTAAAATGCAACAGCGCGTGTTACACGCAGCAAATCTTCCGAGACGCCATTAACCATCTTTATCTTTGACAATCACATTTGCACATCACTATTCGAATATTACTTTAATCCTAAGCTGTATGTCTATCTATACCATCCACTTCTATCGGTATCTTACACCCATTATATGTACTGTATATGTACAGTATACGTACTGTATATCACCATTGTACAGCTTACTACTTTACATGTGTTCTATGTTCAATAGCATTGCAAGTAGTCATACTCTGGGTACATGGGCATGGTTATAGACTAAACAGTATTAGAGTTAGAGAATTACAATGACAGTAACTAATTACAGTGCGTCATCCCTTTACAATGCACAGTACTAAAACGCCTCTAATTGCATATATCACAAACGAACAATTCAAAGCCAAGCTTAAAGTCTAAAACAAGTCTAGAACAAATCTAGAACATTTATATAACGATCAAAAACAACCTTTGGGTCCTTTACCTGTAAAATGCAACAGCGCGTGTTACACGCAGCAAATCTTCCGAGACGCCATTAACCATGTGGCTGGTATACACGTGCGGTTATTCATTAACCCTGCCAGCCACCTACAGGCCCGACTCAGACATTACATGCTGCTGTACACACATGCATTGTTGCATTGCACAGCACATCAGGACTTTCACAGAACCACACTTTACTCCCTTGCTGTACAAGGACACACTTAAAAGAGTGATCCATTCCTAATGTGCCACACAGGCCTGTACCCCCGCTCCTGCGTGGCCTCACCCTTCGTTCATTCCAGATCTGACCATGTGTTGCCCGTCTCCACCCCTTTTAATACCTGGGTCACGTGGTACCTTTCCACCAGTCCTGGTTAACCTCCATGGAATCTTCCAGATTCCATCGTACGATCCCAGGACCACGCCCCTGACTCGTCCCCCCATTGGCTGTGGCTTAAGCCAGCAAATCCAATCATCTCCTCCCAGGTGTCACCTTCCTATTACGTCAGGGCCACGCCCCTAGACCTCTCCCCATTGGCTATGGGCCAGGACCGGTAGAGCCAATCATCGTAACGAGGTGGGATCAATCAACCACCCGGATATACCCTTACATTACATTACCCCCCCCCCCCCCCCCCCCGGTGTATAAAAGTCACCTGTCTCGGCTGGGAAAATGGGTGACGGCCCGAATCCTGTGAGTAACATTTTAGGGCGTCCATGACGCGTAACAAGGTAAGGGGAGTAGGGCGCCAACAACGCGCAGTGGAATTAAAACATTACAGACATAAAAATAACCGACATACATTAGGGCGCCCTTGTAGCGCAGTAACACCAGGGCGACAGATAGCAATGACAACAGCATTAGCGAAATGGGAGAGACTTTGACCGCGTACACGACGCCGGACCCTCTCCTCCCCTTGCGCGTGGTTGCCTTGCTGACTGTTCAGCAGGAGGTGGGAGCAGCGGAGAAGAAGAAGAATTTTCGGTGTCCCCTGTGGCTGGGACAGGCCCCGCTGGAGGTGGGACGTCCGGGGTCTCGTCGTTCTTCAAAACCTGTGCGTCTGCGGGGGGTAGAACACGGCCCCGCTTGGGATCAATCGGCGAGGCAAATGGCACATTCGGCATGTCAAACCCCGGCAGTTCAACAAGTGGGGATGAAGGGCCAGTGCGCGGATCAACATAGGGTTTGATCCGCGACGAGTGAACATACCAATGACGTTGACCGTACTGGATGCGAACACTCTGGGGATTCCGAATGTCCACCAACCTCACAGGCCCCCGCCAAGGCCTGTGCAGTTTAGGGGACGTACCCACCGGCACCTGAGGGCAATGGAGCCATGCCACATCGCCCACCGACCAAGGCATGTCAGCTCGTGATCGACGCGCGTACCTCTCGTTCAGTGCCTGCGTACGGGCTGTCGCACACCTGGCGGCCTCTCGCACCTCCGTAACCCGTTTAAGTGAGTCCCGCACGTGGTCAGGCAAGGAAGGGGACGGTTGTTTCCCCGCTGCACCAAGTTGCACATCAATCGGGGGTACATTCTCACGGCCATAGATAAGCAAAAATGGCGAACATCCTGTGGACGCGTGCGGGACCATGCGGTACGCCGCCAGGACGCCAGGTATGTGCAAGTCCCAATCGGTCTGCTTTTCACTCACCGTGTGACAGAGCATGGCCGAAAGGGTGCGGTTTAAGCGTTCCACAATACCATCCGTTTGCGGATGGTAAGGGGAAGTGCGGATTTTCAAGGCAGAGCACACATCTCTGAGCAATTTAGAGGAGAAGTTACGTCCTTGATCCATGAGCAACCCTTCAGGCGCTCCCTTATCCATCATGTACCCATTCAAGAAAGCCTCGGTGATGGATGAGGCCGTTTGGTCGGATAGAGGCCAGGCCATAGGCCAACGAGAAAAATATTCGACCCCGACCAAAAGGTATTTATTGCCCCTAGCCGATGGAGGGAACGGGCCCAGGATATCCAGAGCAACCAGCTCATTAATACGGGATACCTCGATCGATCACAGGGGCGGGACATAATTTTGACGTGGCAGTTTCCGCCTCGCACAATCAAAGCTGGTGACATCCGCTGTCATGCCTGGCCAAAAGAAATCTTGCTGCATCGTGGCTAATGTTTTCTGCACGCCAAGATGCATCAGCTTGTCGGTGTGCAGTGCGCGGATCAGATCATGGCGAAGGGACGACGGCATAACCAGAAGTGAACGGTCTGATAACCCATCCGTACACATTAGTAATCCCGCCTGGCCCTGAAAAAACTGCCACTTCCATCCTGCCAAATAAGATCTCCGTTTCCCAACAAAGTCCCGCAGTGGAGCCAAAGAGGCATCAGCATTTTGCTCGCGTAGCCACACCGAGTGCGGCAAAAGCAGCGTACCGTCGGCCCCAACGGGTATATCCTGGCCTTCATCCTTTGACATCACCCCCATAACTGGACAGGGCAGGGTAGGCAGCGCCGCACAGCGGTGCGTACCCATCAGACAGGCGCCGGGAGGGGTCGAGGGCAACCTAGAGAGAGCGTCCGCATTTCCATGGTGAGTACCCTTGTGGTACGTGATCTCGAAGGAAAACTCCTGCAGCAATTCCAACCACTGAGCCAGTTGACTGGACGGTTGTTCCAATTTCAATGAATACTGCAAGGCAGCATGGTCAGTGCGCACGAGGAATTCCCTTCCATACAGGTACGGCCGGTACTGGCGAACAAAATGGACGATTGCCAGCAATTCCCGTCGCGTCACACAATAGCGCGTCTCGGCAGGAGACAGAACCCTGCTGCCATATGCCACCACTCGCTCGACCCCGTCTGTCCGTTGCGACAAAACGGCCCCTATGCCGATGTCGCTAGCATCCGTGTTAAGGATGAACGGCTGGGAAAAGTCTGGGTAGTCGAGTGTCGGAGCGGTGGCCAGGCGATCCCGGAGAGACTGAAAAGCACGCTCCTCTTCCAGGCCCCATTTAAATCTCTGATTCTTTCCTGTCAGAACATGCAGAGGCTTAGCTAGTGTCGCGAAATTCTTAACAAATCGGCGATAGTAGGATGCGAACCCTATGAACCGCCGTACATCGCCCACTGAAGTGGGTGTGGGCCACTCCCAGACACAAGACGTTTTCTGAGGGTCCGTGGACACACCGTCAGAGCTGACGATGTGTCCAAGGTAACGGACAGAACGTTGCAAAAGGTGGAACTTCTTTTTAAATTTAAAATTTGAGGTCAGCCGATCGCATCCTCTGAAAGACAGCCTCCAGCCATTGGAGGTGTTCTTCGAAGGTGCGACTGAATACAATGATATCGTCCAAATATATGAGGCACGTTTCCCACTGCAGCCCCATTAGCACCAGTTCCATCAGACGTTGGAACGTCGCCGGTGCTGCATTCAAGCCCATGGGTAGGTGGTTAAACTCAAAGAGGCCCTGCGGCGTGCGGAGCGCCGTCTTTGGTCTGGACGCGTCATCGAGGGGAAGTTGCCAAAAACCCGACGACAGGTCGAGGGTTGAGAAAAATTTTGCCCCTGACAAGGCGTCCAACGAGTCGTCCATCCGTGGCAGGGGGTATGCGTCCGCTATGGATATCCTATTCAATCGGCGGAAGTCAACACAAAACCTCGTCCCGCCATCCTTCTTTTTAACCAACACCACCGGCGCGCCCCAAGGACTGTTAGACAGCGAAATTATATCGGCCGCCAACATGTCGTCCACCACGCCACGCACGTGTTCCCTTTCTGCAGGGCTCATGCGATGCGGGTGCATACAAATCGGTCCCGCCGCACCGGTGTCGATATGGTGCGACAAGAGCGAGGTATGGCCCAAATCCAATTCGTTTCTACTGAAAACGTCAGCGTATTCCGACAATAGTGAATGCAAGGCGCTCCGCTGCGTGGCTGACAAGGACGTATTTTCATGGCACAATTCGGCGATCCATCGATCATCCGAACAATCGGGTTGTGCCACGCCAGCGGCCATTTTAGTGGGTTGGTCGCCCTCAAAGCTGGTAAAATCGGTAGTGGCGTGATCCAATACCGAACCAGCCGGAACGACCACCTGGTCCGGGCCCCCATTCAACACCTGTGTAATAAACGACTGGACCACGATGTCTGGCTCAGTGTCCTTTATTCGGTTCGTGCTGTACACCCACACGGCTGTCTTTACTCTGTAGCTTCTCCACAGTGCTGACTCCAATGTCGGCCCGATCCACAACAGCAGCTCCGCTGCTGTTTCTCTCACACAGCCCCCCTTGGCTGTACTCGCTGCAACTCTTCTCCCTCCGCAGCTCTGACAGCCTCTTGCTGTCTCTCTCTCTCTCTCCGCAGCTCCTCCTGGCAGCCACACCGCTGCCTCTAACATGCAGCCCTCTCTCTCTCTCCGCAGCTCCTCCTGGCAGCCACACCGCTGCCTCTAACACGCAGCCCTTCTGGCTGTCTCCTCTGCAGCTGCACACCACTCCGCAGCTTCCTCTTATCTTCGGGGTTGGCTCCCGATGGCCGTCGGCGCCCCCCCCTCTCCACACTCGCCCGCGTGGCCTCACTCTTTTCCGCTCACACCCCGACTGCCTTCCCCTTCCGGTTTACCCGCTTAAGGACCCGAACCTTCCCCCCACGTCACATGACTCCACCCCCCGTGACGTCACATCCGGAAGGTCGCTTACGCCCGCATTACACCACCCTCCCCCGTAGAAAAATCCCAGCCGACCTCGGCTGACCAATAGCAAATCGTAATGCGGCGAACCGAGCTTCCCCCTTTAAAGGACACTAAGCATACAATGTAACAGCAAGAACAACAACAACAACGCAATTAACATCAACGAACGTACAAAAAGCATGCAATAAATACAACTGTAAGAAAAAAATAACAAGACAACAACAATCAACGAAACGTAAGCGATTTGGAACGTGTGCGGGTCGCCGGCCCGTCCCGGACGGTCGGCGGCCCACTCGCAGAACGGGAACGCGATGAAAGTCGAGGAACGACAGGGGGTAATCCCCCTGTCGCAGCTGGAAGTCCACCGCCGTCCCGTGTCTCTAAAGAGTTAGTCTTGGGCTTGTCCTGTGACCGTGCCCGCAGCTGGGTCGGAAGGGCTGCAGGGCTCGAAGGTCCCGCAGACCTGGCAGGCGTCCTCCGAGCAGGGCCCCTCGTCCCCCGCAATGTCACGGCCGGCCTGTCTGGAACAGGTACGACAGGCGCTCTAGCAAGATCAATGGACGCAGGCAGGGGAGAGTCAGCAGCAACAGACCCCGGCAAGGCAACATTGGGGGATGACGCATCATGTAAGGGAGCAACATATGGTTTCAAGCGCGACGTATGCACAACCCAGCGACGAGACCCAATCTGGACGCGTGCTGACTGTGGGTTGGGAACCGCAATGAGGCGTACGGGACCATGCCAGGGTTTGTGCAATTTCGGCGAGGTCCCCGGACGTACCTGTGGACAATGAAGCCAGGCTAGGTCCCCAACCTTCCAAGGGCACTCCCCCTCAGACCGTCGCGCATATCGCTCGTTCCGGGCCTGGGCTTTGGCCGTAGCCACGCGGGCATTCTCCCGCGCCTCCGTGACTCGGCGAACCGTGTCCTGAATGTATTCAGGAAGTGGTTTACGAGGTCCCTTCACCCCAGTTCCCAATTGCACATCCACCGGCGGCACGTTTTCCCGACCATACATAAGGTAAAACGGCGAATATCCTGTAGCCGCATGAGGCGTCATCCTGTACGCCGAAAGCACCCCGGGGATGTGCAGATCCCAATCTGATTGTTGTTCACTCACGGTATGGCAAAGCATGGCAGACAATGTCCTGTTCAGCCGTTCAACCATACCATCCGTCTGCGGATGGTATGGGGATGTCCGTACTTTCTTAGTCCCAAGGCCCGCGCACACTTCCGCCAATAATTTAGAAGAGAGATTCCTGCCCTGGTCCGTGAGGAGTCTCTCAGGCGCCCCCTTATCCATAATATACCCAAACAAAAAGGCGTCGGTAATGGCCGCGGCCGACTGATCGGGCAACGGCCAGGCCATCGGCCAACGGGAGAGGTACTCAACCCCTACCAGCAAATATTTATTACCCCTCGCCGATGGTGGAAAAGGTCCCAATATGTCCAGTGCCACCAATTCATTGACTCGAGACACCTGAATCGACTGGAGAGGCGGCACGTAAGGATGTTTCGGCGGCTTACGTTGTGCACACGCAGGGCACGCGCGCACGTGCCCTACGACATCTGTCGCCATGCCGTGCCAAAAATAATGACGTTGCAGCGTCAACAAGGTCTTCTGCACCCCTAAATGTAAGAGAGTGTCACAATGGAGGGTTCTAATCAACTCGAATCGCAAGGACGTTGGTACCACCAGGCGCCAACGTTCCTGGAACCCCTCCCGCCACATAAGCAGACCATCTCGGAGAGCGGTTTGCGGCCCCACAGCCGTACTCGGACTCCCATTGTCCTTAGCAGACCGCTTCCGCAAGGACACCAATGACTCATCCATCATCTGTTCCCAGATCCAGACAGACCGCGGCAGATTCAAAACCCCGTCAGCCGGTCCCGGTTCCATCGGAGTGTCCGACTTCTCGACGGCCAACGTAAGCGGCTGAGGGGGGTTTGGAATCGGCGAACACCTATGCGTCCCCGACTCACATTTACAAGGGGCGCGCCGCGGTAATCTGGAAAGTGCGTCAGCGTTCGCATGGCGCACTCCCTTCCGATGTTGAATTTGGAAGGAAAATTCCTGTAGCGTGTCCAACCAACGTGCCAACTGTCCGGATGGCTGGTCAATTTTAAGGGCATATTGCAAGGCCGCATGATCCGTACGCACAATAAAAGAACGACCGTAGAGGTATGGTCGAAATTGCCGTAGGAAAAAAACAACCGCCAATAGTTCTCTGCGAGTGACACAGTAGCGGGTTTCCGCAGGAGACAAGACTCGGCTACCATACGCCACGACACGCTCTACACCCCCTTTAGACTGTGATAACACCGCCCCAATACCTGTGTCACTCGCGTCCGTATCAAGAATGAATGGGTGATCGAAATCGGGATAATCCAATGTTGGGGCCGTGGCCAATAGATCACGCAGACTCCGAAAGGCCGCCTCCTCCGGCTGTCCCCAAACAAACTTCCGTCCTTTACCCGTAAGGAGATGCAAAGGCCTCGCAATCGTCGCAAAACCCGGCACAAATCTTCGGTAATACGAGGCAAATCCCAAAAACCGCCGAACATCCCCCACGGTGGCCGGAGTCGGCCAATCCCGGACGCACGCCGTCTTTTCCGGATCCGTGGACACTCCCTCAGCGCTCACAATGTGCCCCAAATAGCGGACGGACCGTTGCAGTAGGTGACATTTCTTTGGTTTGAATTTCAATTTGGCAGAACGCATCCTCGTGAACACTGTCTCCAGCCGCGTCAAATGTTCATCGAATGTGCGGCTGAAGACAATGATATCGTCCAAATATATAAGACATGTCTCCCACTGCAACCCCGTCAAAACGAGCTCCATCAATCTTTGAAATGTAGCAGGGGCCGCATTCAATCCCATCGGGAGACAGTTGAATTGAAATAACCCCTGCGGCGTACGGAATGCGGTTTTCTCCCGTGAGGACTCGTCAAGGGGAAGCTGCCAAAATCCCGAAGAGAGGTCCAGTGTGGAAAAGAACTTAGCCCCCGACAATGCGTCGAGGGAGTCATCCATACGCGGCAGGGGGTACGCATCTGCCACCGATATCTTATTCAATTTGCGGAAATCAACACAAAATCGCAATTTGCCATCCTTCTTCTTAACCAAGACGACTGGAGCGCCCCATGGGCTGTTAGATGGCGATATAATGTCCGCAGCCAACATGTCTTCCACTGCCCCCCGTACGTGTTCTCGCTCCGCAGGACTCATCCGATGCGAATTTAATCGAATAGGGGCAGCATCGCCCGTCTCAATGTGATGGTAAAGCAACGAAGTGCGGCCCAAATCCAAATCATCGGAGCTGAACACATCGGAATATGTCAACAACAATTTACGCAGCGCACCACGTTGCTCCATGGACAGGGAAGAATTTTCGTCACATAAATGAGCAACCCAACGATCATCCGAACTCCTTGGCTCGGAAACCCCAGCAACAACTCCCCGGCTATGTGGACAATCATGGGTCGCAAACGCCGTAGTGGCATGTGCCACAACCGTACCGGCCGGGACACGGACGTTTTCTCCCCCCGCATTAAGCACCTGTAAAAACGGTAATTGATCCGGCCGGACGATGGTCTGTGCCCCCACTAACGCCAACCCGGTTGTTATCGTGGCGGACGGTGACAACAAGACCCCTACTGCTCCTAGCCGATCAGGCAGGGGCTTCCGATACCGCAAGGGTATAAGCATCTGTGTACCAGGTGGGATGTCCACAGATGCGACGGACAGCGCCTGCACTTGTACGGCCGAAGCAGGTCGCCCCCAGGGCGACGGCAGAAACGAGATTTGACGGCCCCCCGGCAGTTCAATACAATTCTCATTGATTTTGATCAAAATGGGCATCTTAGCCAAAAAATCGGTGCCTAACAAACAAGGAACCGCCAAAGATCTCGATATCAACACAACACCCGAGGCCGACACATCCCCAATAGATATCTTAGCATCCACCTGACCCACGATACCCATGCTACCCCCGTTCGCAGCGACGCACGACCCATAAACCGGACGCACAGCCCCCGGCGGAATGCCCAACAGATGGAAAATGACATCCGATATAATAGTCGCAGACGCCCCCGAGTCGACCAAAATGCGCACGTCCACACCTTGTATGGACCCCGGTACAGTGGACGAACCCGTAGCGGCCGCGACAACTCTCCGTGCCAATTTGCGCCACTGCGTAACTGAATGACAAGGCCCCGTCGATGGCCTTTCTTTAACAACAACAATAGGATCGCGCAACACAGGTGGTGGGTGAGGTGGAAAGCCTTGCCGAGTGTCTGGTGCGTGCCGACATGCCTGTTTCGGAGGACCTTTAGCCGACTTGACCGGTGCCGAGGCCTCCTGCTGCGGCGGAGCCGGGAAGCGGGCCCAGCAGTCTCTGGCGTAGTGGCCCCTACGCCCGCAGCGGAAACATTCGGCCTCGTTGCGCCGAAGCGCAGGCCTCGCCTCCTGACGGCCCCGTTCTGGTAGCGCCGCGCGCGGTCTCGGCCCGCCGCGTCCCGTCCATGGAGCGGAGGCGGCCGTCAGTTGTTGAGGGCCCCGGTCATCCGGAACATAGACAGCCTGCGCAGGGTTCCACCCCAGCGCATCCTCTTCTTTGACGGGCCCCCCCGTCCACGCCGTCACCTGTTTCCAGCGACGGAGGTTGAATTGCGCATCGAGACACTTAGCAGCCGTCCGGGAAGTTAGCTTCTCATGCCCACACACAGGCATGGGGATCCCTAGATCCCGAGACAGCTCCAACATTTTCCCTAATATGAGAGGCTCGAGCAGGTCCTGTGGCGTCTCAGGATAAGCTGCCATGGCCAGCTCCAGCACCGCACCCCTGAACGCCACGGGCGACTCCTCTGGTGCTCGTTGTCGTTGAGCGAATCGCCGATGCGCATCATCTGGTGGCTCATAAGCATCGGCCATTTCTTGAAAAACACCACGTAAAGTTGCCTTCTTATCGGTCGTTATGGAACGGAAGAATCGGACAGATTCGTCGTCCAGGAGAGTCGGCAACACCTCCAAAGCCTCCGCATCGGTCCATCTTGCTGTGCGTACCGCCGCCAAGAAGCGGCAGGCGAACGCGCTCCAGTCCCCACCGACGGAAAATTCTTTAACCGTTGTAAGGTGGCGACTCCGACTCCTCTTCCCGCCGTCTTCCAATGGTGGTGGTTGTGATGGCAAATTCAAAATGGCGTCGGCCCGCGGCGTGGCCAAGATGGCGGTTTGGCGCCACGGAGCGCGCAAAATGGCGGCCTCTTGCCGCGTGGGCAATGGCGGCGGCAGGACAGGCAACGTGGCGGCCCGCGGAGCACCACTTGCATCATCCATCGTCCCTGGCGCGACGAGATGGCATAGATGCGCCAGGACGTCCTTAAGTGCCTCCAGTTGTACCGCCATCACTTGCCATCGTTGATCCGCGTCTGATGATGTCGACGGACCCGCCACCGCGCCAACATCCTCCACTCCCGTTCCCGTGGTCGCCTCAGCCGGGCTCTCCTCCACCACCCCAACAGGATCCGTGGTTGGAGGGAGTTCGTCGTCGTCGGACGAAGAAGCCGATGCAGGCGCCGGATTAACTTTCTTCCTCACTTGTTTCGACATGCCGTTGCACTTCCGACACCAGTGTAATAAACGACTGGACCACGATGTCTGGCTCAGTGTCCTTTATTCGGTTCGTGCTGTACACCCACACGGCTGTCTTTACTCTGTAGCTTCTCCACAGTGCTGACTCCAATGTCGGCCCGATCCACAACAGCAGCTCCGCTGCTGTTTCTCTCACACAGCCCCCCTTGGCTGTACTCGCTGCAACTCTTCTCCCTCCGCAGCTCTGACAGCCTCTTGCTGTCTCTCTCTCTCTCTCCGCAGCTCCTCCTGGCAGCCACACCGCTGCCTCTAACATGCAGCCCTCTCTCTCTCTCTCTCCGCAGCTCCTCCTGGCAGCCACACCGCTGCCTCTAACACGCAGCCCTTCTGGCTGTCTCCTCTGCAGCTGCACACCACTCCGCAGCTTCCTCTTATCTTCGGGGTTGGCTCCCGATGGCCGTCGGCGCCCCCCCCTCTCCACACTCGCCCGCGTGGCCTCACTCTTTTCCGCTCACACCCCGACTGCCTTCCCCTTCCGGTTTACCCGCTTAAGGACCCGAACCTTCCCCCCACGTCACATGACTCCACCCCCCGTGACGTCACATCCGGAAGGTCGCTTACGCCCGCATTACACCTGTATGAACGGGGCCTGCCCAGGCCGAACGATAGTTTGAACCGCCACAAGGGAAAACGATTTAGCCACGGAGTTTGACGGGGACAACAACACACCCGCCACACCGTCTACGGCCTCCAACCACTTCCGGTAACGTAGTGGGATAAGCATTTGTGTACCCGAGGGTATTTCTACTGTGACAGCAACAACCGCGTTAACAGTGTTTCCTGGGGGCGACCGGCCCAAAAGGGAAGGCAAGAAGGACATTCTACGGCCCCCTGGCATTTCCAAACAACCTTGGTCGACGAGTATTTTAACGGGCATCCGACGAAGGAAATCGGTGCCCAATAAGCATGGGACGGCCAATGAACAGGAGATCAAAACTGGTCCCGACGCGGTAATATTCCCTATAGCAATGCGTACATCCACTCGTCCCAAAATACCCATGCTATCCCCATTCGCAGCAACGCATGCATCATTAGCCGGTCGGATCCGCGATGTAGGGATGGACAGGAGATGAAAAATTACATCGGAAATGATGGTTGCACACTCGCCGGTATCAACCAAAATACGGACATTGATCCCATCAATAGTACCCCGTACCGTCGAGGACCCCGACGCGGCTGCCACCACCCTTCGAGCCAATTTTTCCCATTGTGTAACCGAGTGCGGCATCGACCCAGGTGGCCCACAATTTCCCTCAGGAGTGCAAACATGGGTGTGAGTGGATGCGTGAGGTGTCAGGACCTGCCGGGTGTCCGATGTGTGCTGACTTGCCCGAGGGTGCCGTGGATCTGCGTCCGGTGGAGGAGATGGAAGTCGGCCCGACGTGAGTTGAGGAGGTTGGAGTCGGCACCAACAATCCCGGGTGAAATGGCCTCGTCGGCCACACTTGAAACATGTGGCCGCCGCTCGGCGGTCGGTCGCCCCGGTCCCCACTCGTGGACGTCCGGCCCCGTTGCGCTGCTCGTGCGGCCGGCGTTTCGGGACTCAGCGAGGAGCGGCGGCAATCACCTCGTCGTCGCTGGAGTCGTTAGAGACGTGGACGACACGACGTGGAGTCCATCCCAACGGTGGCCCGTCTATCTCTGGATCTCCGGTCCATGCCACCATCTGGTCCTAGGATTTGAGGTTGAACTTGGCATCCAAACAGCGCGCCACCCATTGAGACGTTAGCGGTTCGTGGCCGCACACCGGCAACAATATGTTCAGTTCCTGGGACAACTCAATCATCCTAGAAAGGATGAGAGGATCCAGGAGATCGTCTGATGAATCGGGGTAGGCGGCCATGGCAAGCGCCAACAGCCCCCCACGGTACGCCAAGGGCGATTCTTCCGCTCCTCGACGCCGCTGCATGAATTTCCTGGTAGCCGCCGTTGGTGGCTCGTAGAACTCCGCCATTTCCGTGAAAGCGTCACGTAGCGTCTTCTTCTTACTCACTGGGATGGAGCGGAAGACTGCCAAGGAGACGTCGTCCAACAGTGTGGGCAGAGCCTCCAGCGCTTCTGCCTCCGTCCATCGCACTGACCGGAAGGCTGACTCAAACCGCCACATGAACGCACTCCAGTCGCCCCCGGCGACAAGTTCTTTAATTTGAGGAAGGCGATGGCCGCGGTGAATATCTGAGGCCTCGGGCGTGTCCGCTCCCGCTCCCCGCGCAGCAAGCGGCTCCGTAAAGATGGCGTCCGGCGGCCGCGTGGCAACAGCCCCGCCCAAGATGGCGTCTGGCGGCCGCGTGGCAGCAGCCCCGCCCAAGATGGAGGTCTCCCCCTCCGCGGCAGGTGCAATAGCGGACGGCGTTTCCCGCTGAAAATCTTGGTCGTCGCCCTTGGGTGAGTTCCACGCGGCCGACCGAGGGCCGCAGATGACGCGACTGCCGTTGCAAGATTCAGCAGGATCACACGGAGCGACTCTATCTGCTCTGCCACCCGCCGCCGCCCTTCGTCCGCAGCCGGAGACGCCTCCTCGCCGGCCTGTCGTCATTGCGCGGCGTCGGGGAGAGCAGCAGATGGCGGCAGAGGTCCCGTTGCTCCCAGCAGCTCGTCCTCGTCCGCATCGTCATCTTCATCCGACGGAGGATCCGGTGGGTTTTTTTTCTTGAGGTGCTTGGACATTTCTAATAATGGTCCAAACGGTCTCAAGAAGCACTTCTGACATCAATGTAATAAAGGTCGTGGAAGCGACTTCTGGAATCAGAGTCTTTATTTCTCTTTAGTTCACAACTCTCTTCATATACATTCCACTACTGTCTTACTCCTTCATGCTGTTAACAGACAGCGTGAGAGGGAGAGAGAGAGACTCTTGCTGCCACGTGGCAGGTCTGGACCCCCGCTCCTGCGTGGCCTCACCCTTCGTTCGTTCCAGATCTGACCACGTGTTGCCCGTCTCCACCCCTTTTAATACCTGGGTCACATGGTACCTTTCCACCAGTCCTGGTTAACCTCCATGGAATCTTCCAGATTCCATCGTACGATCCCAGGACCACGCCCCTGACTCGTCCCCCCATTGGCTGTGGCTAAAGCCAGCAGATCCAATCATCTCCTCCCAGGTATCACCTTCCCATTACGTCAGGGCCACACCCCTAGACCTCTCCCCATTGGCTATGGGCCAGAACCGGTAGAGCCAATCATCGTAACGAGGTGTGATCAATCAACCACCCGGATATACCCTCACATTACAAATACGGTTTCACACATGCATATTTCAAACTAGAAAGCAAAAGCAGTATCACGAGAAAACAGGTAACAAACCCCGACAAGTGAAGGGGTGAAGGGTGTGTGTGCAATGACATTTTTAGTTAATCTTACCTATAAAAGTAATTTTACGTCTGTCTGTCTGTGTGTGAACGAAACTTGCGACGGATTTAACTTGTGAACCATGGGGTTAACGTTTAAAAAAAGTACAGAGGTATTACGAGATAAGCCCCGTGGTGAGCCAGCGCTATTCGAATCTCACATCCGTCAACTTTAAAGTAGTTAAATTAACAACTTAGTACTATTAATGATTATATTACGCTGCTGAGCGCGCGCCAAAGCACGCAACTGCACATGCGCAACAAAGCCTTGCCGTGGTTTCCCCTATCAATGCACACACGAGACTGAAGTAAATTCTTCACAGTTTGATGTTCTCTTCTCCCCCCTCCCAACCCCAATGTGTGCAGTTACTACTATAGAGTCGCTAGATGCTACTACTATAGGCCGTAGATACTACTGTAGAGTGGGTGGGGGGTGGGTAGCAGCCCAGCCCCATCCTGCCAGGGTGCCACCTCGGCCAGCTGGGCAATCTAGGCGTGGCTGGGGGCTCTACACGAGACTAGGCCTCACCACGTCTGTGTGTGTGCAGTGTCTGTGGTGTCTGTGTCTGTGTGGTGTATGTCTGTGTGTGTCTGTGTGTGCTGTCTGTGTGTGTCTGTGTGTGTGTGTGGTGTCTGTGTGTGTGTAATTTCAGCCTTCGTAGATACTGATGTGGTGTCTGTCTGTATGTGTGTCTGTGTGTGGTGTCTGTGTGTGGTGTGTTTGGTGTATTTTGTGGGTGTTTGTGTATGTGTGTGTGATGTCTTTGTCTTTGGTGTCTGGGTGTGTCTGTGTGTGTGTCTGGTGTCTGTGTGAGTGGAGTTCCAGCCTTCATAGGTACTGATGTGGTGTCTGTGTGTGTGTTGGTGGCTGTGTGGTGTCTGTGTGTGTGGTGTCTATGTGGGTGTGTGTTTTCTGTGTGTGTGGAGTTCCAGCCTTCGTAGGTACTGATGTGGTGTCTGTGTGTGTGTCTGTGTGTGTTGTGTTTGTTTGTGTGGTGTCTGTGTGTGTTTGGTGTATTTTGTGGGTGTCTGTCTGTGTGTGGTGCCTTTGTCTTTGGTGTCTGTGTGTGTCTGTGTGTGTCTGTGTGTGTGGAGTTCCAGCCTTCATAGGTACTGATGTGGTGTCTGTCTGTGTTTTGGTGGCTGTATTATGTCTGTGTGTGTGTGGTGTCTGTGTGTGTGTGTGGTTTCTGTGTGTGTGGAGTTCCAGCCTTCTTAGGTACTGATGTGGTGTCTGTGTGTGTATCTGTGTGTGTTGTGTTTGTTTGTGTGGTGTTTGTGTGTGTGTGTAGTGTCTTACTGACTACTATATAGTCAGTAAGTGGTAGCGGTAGTGGAGCGGTTAGCGCTGATGCGCTATGAACCTGGCGACCAAGGTTCGATTCCCGCTTATGGTCAACACCAGTGACGATTATCTGAACCGGTCCTGGGCCTCCCCTAGGTCGACTCAGCCTAAAATGAGTACCTGGTGCGGTGTGTAAACATCGCCACTTGGGAGACAAAGGCGGTCGGGCTTACCGACCCCCTCGTGTACCATTCTGGCCTTCATAGGTGCTCGCTAACAGCACTTGCGGCTACAGTCTGTTAAGGCTATACGGGGGATCTTTGTCTTTGCATTTTTTTGTCTGCGTGTGTGTGGTGTCCGTGTGTGTGGTATCTGTGTGTGGTGTTTGTGTGTGTGTGGTGTCTGTCTGTGTGTTGGTGTCTGTGTGTGTCCATACTTCGTAGGTGCTGCTGCTCGCTACCAACTGTGTATGGTGATCTCTGTCATCGTGTGTTTTGTCTCTTTTGACTATAGTCGTTGTTACCGTAGTCAGTAGTTAATACTATAGTCAGTGGATACTACTTTGGTCAGTAGTTGCTACTATAGAGTCGGTAGATGCTGCTACAGTGTCGGTAGATACTCTTGCAGTCAGTAGATACCACTACGGTCAATAAATACTGATAGTCATTAGATACTACTATACAGTCAGTAGATACTACTACAGTCTGCAGATACTACTATATAGCCAGTAGATACTACCGCAGAGTTAGTAGATTCTACTACGGTCAGTAAATACTTCTACAGTCAGTAGATACTACGATAGAGTCAGTAGATACTACTCTACTTCTGTAGAGTCAGTATTTACTACTATAAAGTTGGTTGATACTACTATATAGTCAGTGGTTACTTTTATAGTCGGCAGATACTACTATTGTGTCAGTAGATACTACTGCAGTCAGTAGATACCACTACGGTCAGTAAACACTGCTACAGTCAGATACTACTATACAGTCAGTAAACTACGACTAAGGTCAGTAGATGCTACGATAGTCAGTAGATACTACTGTAGAGTTAGTAGATACTACTATACAGTCAGTAGGTACTACTATAGTCATTAGATACTATTGCAGAGTTAGTAGTTACTGCTATAGCGTCGGTAGATACTACTATAGAGTCGGTAGATACTACTATAGTCAGTAGATAATACTACAGTCAGTATATTCTACTGTAGAGTCAGTAGTAATGACTATAGTCAGTAGATACTGCTATAGAGTCAATAAATAATAATATAGAGTCGGTAGATACGATTGTAGAGTCAGTAGGTACTACTACGGTCAGTAGTTACTACTACAGTCAGTATATACTACGATACAGTCAGTAGCTACAACTGGACTCAGTAGATACTACTGTACAGTCAGCAGATACTACTATAGAGTCCGTAGATACTACTATAGAGTAAATAGATACTACTATAGAGTCAGTAGATATTACTGTAGAGCCAGAGGCTACTGTAGAGTCAGATACTACTATAGAGTCACTCGATTCTACTCACTCTATTGTATGTAGGGTGTGTAGGTATATATGTCTACGCGGGGATAAAACACAATTTTGAGGGGGGGGGGGGGTCGAAAATTTTCGTAAACATTTTAGATCAAATATTTATCCCCCACTTTCTATAACATTTTGGACTTCTGCAAGCCTCTTTTAATTTTCTTGGCGGACAAATGGACAAACAGCACGCCGGGCTTTCACAATAGCTTAGTATTTGTGTATGTATATGTTATGTTTTTAAGATAAGTTTTTAAATATATTTTTCCCCCGGGCAACACCAGGTACTTCCCACTAGTGTAAACATACAAAAAATGTAATGGCGACTATCGACCCAACATGTTATATTCTGAATTTTCATACACCACTATACAAAATCCTGCAGTACCAGAGCTCATCACCAAGTAGTGACAGGAGTCGAATACCACCCATAGAAAGGCAAGAATAGACCATTATGAAAATAATTTCCATGTCAACCATTTGGCGCTTAATGAAGATACCTGAACAGGTAATTTAACTGCTTTACATATGCCCTGCATTGACAGAGCCACAGCCAGAGCATAATAAGTGAAAATTGCTGTGGTTGAATGAGCCCACAAAGAAGTTTAATATTCTTAGGTTTTTACCGAAAAAACCTAAGAATATGAATCCTTGCAGTCACGAAAGCTTCAAATCTAGAAAGAAGTTTAACCTTACTCTCATAACACAAACGAATGCATTCACATATCAAGGATGGAGCCTGACCCAAGCACCTCTGAATATACTATGGATGTGGCGAGAAGAGTTCCTGCTCAATCCCAACGCTGTTAGCTTGAAATGTCTATAACCGAGAGGAAAATACGACCTTGGACTAGAAGATTCTGCCTCAAGGCAAGCCTTCATGGACTGGCAATGGCTAGCTCCAACAGCTCTGAAAACCAACTCCTGTTTCACCATAAGGGAACTGTCAGAATTATTTTGTTCTGAAGTTGGGTATACATTTTTTAATTAAAGGAAAATTCAGTTGACGAGTGGGGAGTCGATAGTCACCACCTGCCGTAAAGGAGACGTGAACAGAAATGTAATACTTTTGCACTGACCAATAATCAGGAAAGGTCATAGATGGGAGAATACATTTGTGAGTCAACTCCCTGAACATGTACTGGTAAAGAAGCTATTCACCAAGGTCCAGGGAATTAGCCCATCCACTCTGATGTTCAAAAATTGGTGAGGTAAGGCGACTAACCATTACTCTTCCAACAGGAAGATGATTGCCTCATAGTCCCCAGATGCTAGATACCACTTAGTGGTAAAATATCAGTATGCCAGTGGCAGAGGTAGGATATCAGTTTTCCATGTGGACCGATCAAGCCAAGCCCTCAGTGCTGCCGTGGTGGGGTTCAAGGCAAGAGAGGCATCGGCTTTGACAGTCAGTGGCCCAAAGTGGGGAGTGGCATAGTTTACACAGGCGCTTAGATTTGGTGAACATTTTTGACTGATATATACTCGCGATCTACATTTGTATCTAACATTTATACTGACACAACTTGTTAAATGTATGATTTGTGTTTGTGTCTTTCTCCGGTTGTGCCCTTGGAAGTCTGCTGTAGATTTAAATGTTTAATAAAATATTTCTTTGGCACTGTGTGGCAGTGCCTTGTACATATGTTAAAAAGCGACTTTACACACAAGTGTGCATGTGCGAAACCAATGGCAAACTCTTTTTGGGGAGTCAAATAGGTGAGTGTGCACTTGCATAAAATGTGTGAAACATTTTAACAGGTTTTGGGCAGGACATATTGCTATGAGGGATTATACCTAAAAGGAAGTCTTCTGATGAGATCAAAGGATGACATTTGCTCATATGCACGAACAGGAATAGCATTGCAGTCCCATGAGAGCTAATGCCTTAGGGGTTCATTCATCCAGCAGTGGATAGGTCATGGCTGATGATTATTAAATTGTTAGTTGTAATCTTAAATACATTAATATGATTAACGCTCTTATTATTAGGTATCTCTAGTAAGCAATGACTACCAACCACATCACTGGTATTTCCAAAAGAGCAGTTCTCTGCGTTCTGGATAAACTATGGTCAATTTTACTGTTTAGGAGACCAGCTGAGGGAAAATTGTTGATTCATGGCATAATTGGGAAGGTCTGTAATAAAGTAATTTGGCATATCACATTTAATTAATTTGCAATAAGTTCCTTGTGCTACACTTGGTTATGGCAAGCAATGCTACTTGCACGTAACATCTATCAATGAGTCTATAGTTATTAATCTTCTTCTCCTTTCGTATGGCTGCTGATGTATATGCAAAGCAACAACTATAATTTCACATTCAGGTGGTCAAGCCATATAACCGCATCAGGAGCAGTGGGGTGTATTGCTTTAATGTCTCCTTCGTATTTGTGGATCCGACATTGCATCGTTACATACTGTATGGTCTGTTCTGGATGACCACAGTAGCACACTGCATAGTTTTACATTTGTGCATCAGGTATCCGCATCTGCCATGGTTTTTGCAAATGCAATTTAGGGTGTACCATGAGCTTCGTGGAAGGTCAAACCCAGGGATCTTCTTCGTTGGGTTTTTCACAAGGTGTCGGTGAGTTCTTTTGAACTCCATTCAGCTCTCCAAGTGAAAGAAGTTACACATTTTTATCAAAGCTCATTTCTTTAAGGTGCCTTTCTTAAAACAAAGGTCCCTTACATACATTATCCCCCATTAAAACTTAAAAACCATGCCATAGCAATTAGTTTGATATGCAATGATACATTTTGTATATGAATTAAGTTTTCGTCTGTAAATTTCAAGCTAAACAGGTTTTTAAAAGTTGTATTTGAAATTTTAGTCAGGCAGTCCGTGATCTGATGAGGTAGGGAATTGTCCTGATGAGGGTCGCAGTGGCAGCATGTTGAATAGAGTGGTTCAGACCTCATTTTCTCTAGTGACGGACTCTAGCTCTTCCTGGGGAATTCCCAGGCGTTCCCCGGCCAGCCGAACAACATAGTCCCACCAGCGTGTCCTGGGCCAGCCCCAGGGTCTTTGCCCAGTGGGACGTACCCGGTAGAGTTCCAGGGGGAGTCTTCCAGGAGGCATCCTTACCAGGTGCCCAAACCACTTCAACTAGCTCTTGTCGATCCAGAGGAGCAGCGGCTCGACTTTGAGGTTTTCCCAGATTGCCGAGCTCCTCACCTGATCACAAAGAGTGAGCCTGGAAACCCTGTGGAGAAACCTAATATCAGCCCCTTGTACCCACGATCTCATCCTTTCAGTCATTACCCAAAGCGCATGACCATAGGTGAGGGTGGAAACACAGATCGACCTGTAAACCGAAAGTTTTGTTCAAGAACTCAGCTTCTGATTCACTACCACGGAATGGTACAGTGCCCACAACACTATCAATCTGCTGGCCGATCTGCCGCTCCCACTTACCATCATTCATGAAAGAGACCCCGAGGATGCTTTAAAACTCATCTACAAAGGGCAGCTGTTCTCCCCTCACCTGGAGACCACAATCCACGTCTCCCGGGAGTGAACCATGACCTCAGATTTGGAGATGCTGATCCTCGTCCCAGCCGCTTCACACTCGGTATCATACCGTTCAAGTGCATGCTAGAGATCACAGACTGACAAGGCATAGAGGGGACGTCATCTGATAAAAGGAGCGATGCCACCTCCATGCCCCCATACTGAATACTCTCCATACCTTGGCTGTGCCTTGATATCCTGTCCATGAAAATCACAAACAGGAGTGTAGACAAGATGCACCCTTGGTGGAGATTAACACCCACAGTGAACGACTTTGATTTAACACCAATGATACGGACACAGCTCTCACTCTGGGAATGGAGGGACCGGATAGCACACAAACGCGGAACCGGTACATCATACTCCACAGAACCTCCCACAATGCACTGCGGGGAACACAGTCTTATGCCTTCTTCAAGTCTATGAAGCAGTGGTAGACTGGAGAAGCATACCCCCATGACCCTCAAATATCTGTGAGGGAAAAGAGCTGGTCCATTGTTCCACGACCATGGCAGAATCCGCATTGTTCTTCATAAATTTGAGGCTCGACCACTGGGTGGAGTCTCATCTTCAGCACTCTGGCATAGGCTTTACCTGGGATGCCGCGGAGTATGATCCTTCTGTACTTGGAGCACATCATCTGGTTCCCTTTTTTATGAAAATGGGAACCACGACCCCAGTTCGCCAATCTAGAGGTACTGTACCCACCACCTTCCATGCAATATTGAAGAGGCGTATGAACCACAACACTCATACACTGTCCAGCGCTTTCAAAAACTCTGGGCAAATCTCTTCCACCCCAGCAGCTTTGCCACTATGAAGGCCCTCAACCGCCGCAGCGACTTCTGTAGCCGTGATGGATCTGACCCCCCCAGATGTTTCCAGGGCTGCCTTCTTGAGGAGCTCCTCAAAGTGTTCCTTCTACCGTTCAACTATCTCTTTAGTTGCGTTAAATGTTACGCAACTATTACTGAGAACAGCCTGGGCCACGTCCCGCGTACCCTTCCTTAGGCGTCATAATGGTTTGCCAGAACATCTTTGAGGCTGCCCGGTAGTCCCTCTTCATGGCCTGTCCAAACTCCTCCCATGCTCGGGCTTTGGCTTCAGTGACTGCTACCATTGCCACCCTCTTGGCAAGCTGGTACCTCTCAATCAAGTTTGGAGACCTTTTTCCGAGCATAGCTTGGAAAGCCTCCTTCTTTAACTTGACAACTTCCCTCACCACTAGTATCCACCAGCGGGTTCTAGGATTGCCACCATGACAGGCACCAACTGCCTTCAGGCCACAGATTTTTGCAGCTGCATCGACAATCGAGGTCCTGAACATCGTCCACTCGGACTCAATGTCCATGACCTCCCCTGGAGTGTCGGAGAGGTTTTTTCAGAGGTGGAAGCTGACATCTTACTGCACTGGGTTTTCTGTCAGACATTCCCAGAAAACCCACACTATGCCATCAGATGGTGATTATTTGACAGCTCTGCCCCTCTCTTCACCTGAGTGTCGAGGACATATGGCCTTAGGTCCGATGATACAAATATAAAAGTCAATCATTAACCTTCGCCCCAAGGTGCTCTAGTACCAAGTACATGTACGAGCATCCTTATGTTAGAACATGGTGTTTGTTATTGACATTCTGTGACTTTTGCAGAATTTCAAAAACATCTCACCGTTTGGGTTCTGATCAGGGGGCCCATTCCTCTCAATCACGCCTCTCCAGATATCACCATCGTTTCCCACATGAGCATTGAAGTGGTCTAGTAGGACTTTGGATCGGTGAGTGGTATTTTATCGAGCACTGCACCCACCATCTCCAAGAAGGCAAAATACTCTGAACTGCTGTTTGGTGTATAAGCACAAACAGTCAGAGTTTTCCTTTCTGAAACTCGAAGTCTAATTGAGGCAACCCTCTCATCTAATAGGACACAATCCCACTGAACAGCACTCAGTCAAGGGTTTGTGAGTATCCCCACACCCGGAAGGGGCATCTCACCAGGGGTTACTCCAAAATAGGAGAGACCACCCACGATTGAGAAATTTGGTTCCAGTGCCAATGCTGTGGGTGGAGGTGAGACCGACAATATCTAGTTGATACCTTTTCAACTCGTCCACCAACTCCAGCTCTTTCCTCCCAGTGGCGTGACATTTCACGTTCCAATAGCTAGTGTCCATTGCCAAGGTTCAGTACGTCCGAGACCATCCCTATCCCTGCCATACTGGCATCACAACCCCCCTCACTCTTTGTCCTGCGGATAATGGGCCCACAGGATAGCGCCACGTAGCCATTGTGGGCTGGGCCCGACTGGGTTACGTGGGTTACCCAGCCACCAGTCGCTTGCCGGAAAACACCAACCCCAGGCCTGGCTCCAGGGGGTGGGCCGGTATACCTTGTCTGGGCGAGGTTTTCTTACTTTAATATTTTTGAACCATTCATAAGAGGCTTTTTTTAACCAAGTGTTTAACTTGGGCAATTTTTCTCAAATGGAAAGTCTTAAGAGCAGCTGGCACATGTGAATCCAAGGGTAAGCTGTCATCAAAATCACACTCAGGTTGCACATTTGGTCTAAACTAATCTAACCTTTGTATTTTACTAAGTTAAGCCCACTGAAATATATAGCTGTTTTTCAGAAGCGAACAGGCGAAAAATGATAGTGCAAGTGAAGTGGCTAATCATGTGGACATTTATAGCAGCCAAATTATTTAAACACGTGTTTTTAAATGAGGGAAAACCTGAGGACCCGGAAAAAACTCAATGCCACCACGGGGAGAACATGCACATTCCAAATAAATGTAAGGGTCGGGATCGAACCCACAACATCCTACATTCTAGGCATGGGTGTTAACATCTTACCACCGTGGCTATATGAACATTACGGGCATCCTGCAAGCACATATGTCCCATTTTTACAGGAGTTTTCTACATATCTGGAGTTGTCTCATCACTGCCCTACTAAATAGACCCGAATCAGCATCAGACCTAGTTCACAAACCCCTTTAGCTGAATCTTGACATGGGACAGCCATCTATATTGGGCCTAGCCATAGAGAAGGATATGGTCGATGAGCGTCTCACTGAGATAGGCAAACTATAGTGAAACCAGGCACGGACAGTCAGTAGTTATTCCCTCCTAAGATGGCTGCAATGACGGGACTGTACTCTGTAAACATCGCCACAGAAATTTGTGAATAATGTGGAATAGACTTGCTCAAAAACAGTGGGCAGCGCACCTGCCATGAGTATCAGTGACGTGTCAGCTCCTGGTAATCCAGTGCCACCATAGCTGACTGTCGTGTCAGGAAGGCTCTTTGGATATAAAGGGAATGAGGACACCAAAGATATAGAGGGTTTCTTTCTCATGAACAATGTGAAACTGGCTATGTAAAGGGCCAGAAACGTTGCTAATGAAGCAAATAGCGTCTCCAGCCACTGTCTCATCTTTAAGGCCCTGGTTTCTGCCAGGGTTTGGTTAGTATTCCGCAATGCCCGATTGACGGGGGGTGTTATGACTGATGGAGGGAATCTAGCAATGAGTTTTTGAGGGTGTATATTTCTATCTGTGAACACAGTACACAATAGGGTTAATTGTGGAAAAACACTTGGATTACATATCTTTGAAAGTGTATTACTTCACAACGGATACTCACTGAAAGGGTGTGGTGTTATATGTTACATTGGAAAAGATGTAAAGATATTAGATGTCTGACAACAAAAATAAACCAATTAAAAATCTTATATATAAAAGTCTCCACGCGCATGCGCTTGCGAGGGATTTGGCTCTCGGACGGTGGGGTTAACGTAGGAAAAAATTTGCCAGGCGGCACGCCCTAAGCCCCGCGGTAGGAATAGGTTATTCCTTTTTCACGTCCGTCACCTTTAGTTTAATTCGCGATTTTTGTGGGATTTTGCTATCTTCATTTATTTATTGCGAGACATCGACCGTACCAACTGGCGCCAATTTCGTGGGGGGGGGGGCGGTGGACCCTGCCAAGTGATGCGCATTCGGTCGAGCTCAAGGGGGACATTTTCTTTTACGCGTTTAACATGCAATAAATATACACATAACGCTGCGGCTATATTTTCACAGTGTGATGTCCTCTTCGCCCCCCCCCCCCCAACACGATGTTTGCAGTTACTGCTATAAAGTCCGTAGATATTAATATTATTACAGCGCTTAGATAGCATCATTGTAGTATTATTGTTTACTTTTATTAACCAAATACGTTGGCTAAGATTACAATAATGTTTGTGTGCAGAAAACTTATTTTTCATTATTAGGTTGCTAAATATTCCCGTTTTTTCATGTCTTTTTTTACGCTGCCAGTCTTTGCTGTGGCCTGCTGCCTGCTCATTAATTAACGTCAGTGCACTGCCACTCTATTATCTACACTGCTAATTTGCCTTTTGGCCATTATGAGTGTATGCAGTCTATAATCTGGTGCCTGCTTCTTTACCTCACTCAGTGTACAGCCAGCCTTTCATGTCGACTGTATCCTGCTTTTTCAGCTGCTGCCCGTATTGCCAGCTTCTAATGTCCACTGTAGCAATGCTTATGGCATTGAGTCGGCGTACTGCCAGTCTATAATCTAGACTGTAGCCTGCTTCTCAACTTACCTGTGCATACTGCTGCTCTTTAATTTACACTTATTTCTGCTTATTTCTTCTATGCATTTCCATCGTTTCTATTCGTCACGTCACGCTATTTACTGATACATATTACTGCGATGCTTAGAGCTGTGCCATCATCGGGGATTGCTGTGCACGTCGATGTGTGTGTGTGACTCCATGTGTGTGTGTTCGAATCCATATGTGTGTGCATGTAGGTCCATGCCTGTGTTTAAGTCCATGTGTGTGTCTGTCTTTTGCAAACGGACAACACCCGATGTGTGTGTGTGTGTGTACGTCGAAGTGTTTGTGTGTGTATGTCAGTCCAAGTGTGCGTGTCAGTCCATTTGTGTGTGTATTAGTCGCTGTATGTGTTAGTCCATGTGTGTGCATGGCTCCATCTGAGTGTGTAAGTCAATATGCGTTTGTGTGTCTATGTGTATCAGTCGATGTGTGTGTATACGTCGATGTGTATGTGTGTGTCAGTCCATATGTGTGTGTGTTAATCCACATGTGTGTGTAAGTCCATACATGTGTAATAAACCTTCTTGAGACGGCTTCCGGAATCAGTCCTTTTTATTTTCAACTTCCACAGTTACACTTCACACACTCCCCGTTGCTGACAGACAACGGAAAGCGGGCAGACTTTCCGCCCAGTCCCCACCGCGCACGTGGCACCCAGAGCCCCGTACGCGCGTGACTCCTGCTCTTCTCGTTCCCAAGTCTGCTCCCGACTTCTCTCTCCCTCTCTCTCTTAATCCCTTCGTCACGTGGTACCCCCCAGCCAATCCTCCGTAGACAGCGTTGACCGTTCCCGATGGTTCCCTGTCAATCCCGGGACCTCGCCTCTGATCTGGCTTCCCATTAGCTGAGGCCCCGATTGGCCAGGCCAATCACCCCTGCTAACATGCCGTGATCACGCCGAGGCCATGCTCCCTGGCTCACCCCTTATTGGCTACAAAGCGGGACCGGCAAGCCAATCCCCACGTGAACCCTCTATGGCTGTTATTACACATGTGTGCGTGTCACTCTATGTGCGTTTGTAAGTCAATGCCTGTGTAGAGGTGTAATTGTGTATGGGAGCGGATGGCAAACAAACACAAGGGGCGTGGTTAGGGCCGTACACATAGGAGGTGGCCACACCGACGTCCGCACCTGCATCCCCCACGGGCCCCTCCCGGGGGGGCCGCGGACTATAAGAGGGGGTGAGCCGGAGGGCTCGAGGTGGAGGTATCAGCTTTAACCAGCGAAGACGGAAGACCAGCTAGAATAGGCCCCGGAGCTCCCCTGGCTCGCTGTCCTTATAAGGGCCGACCAGGGCAAGCCGGTGGCGTGGCCCCGAGAGCCCAGACTGACGAGCAGGTCTGGGAACTCAGGGGGTCGGATCCCAGCTTGACCAGGGCTGGGACAGGTAGCCTCCCCTAGCTCCCTAGTGGAGGACTTGGGCTTAGGTTAGCGGGGCTTAGATGTTGTGTCTCCCTGTTAGCCGAGTAAGGGGACGTTACCCCTTAGGTCCTGTGTATACTCGCTAACTGTATACAAGTTGTGTTAATAAATAAGTGTGCCTCCGATCCCGTCGTCAAGCCTCCTGAGTAATTACTACATCTGGTGTCAGAAGTGGGGTGATGTAGAGGTGTAATTGTGTATGGGAGCGGATGGCAAACAAACACAAGGGGCGTGGTTAGGGCCGTACACATAGGAGGTGGCCACACCGACGTCCGCACCTGCATCCCCCACGGGCCCCTCCCGGGGGGGCCGCGGACTATAAGAGGGGGTGAGCCGGAGGGCTCGAGGTGGAGGTATCAGCTTTAACCAGCGAAGACGGAAGACCAGCTAGAATAGGCCCCGGAGCTCCCCTGGCTCGCTGTCCTTATAAGGGCCGACCAGGGCAAGCCGGTGGCGTGGCCCCGAGAGCCCAGACTGACGAGCAGGTCTGGGAACTCAGGGGGTCGGATCCCAGCTTGACCAGGGCTGGGACAGGTAGCCTCCCCTAGCTCCCTAGTGGAGGACTTGGGCTTAGGTTAGCGGGGCTTAGATGTTGTGTCTCCCTGTTAGCCGAGTAAGGGGACGTTACCCCTTAGGTCCTGTGTATACTCGCTAACTGTATACAAGTTGTGTTAATAAATAAGTGTGCCTCCGATCCCGTCGTCAAGCCTCCTGAGTAATTACTACATCTGGTGTCAGAAGTAAAACGTCCAAAGATGGACACACGAGGGACGACACGTACCAGGGAGTCGGAGAGGGAGGACACCGCGGCCGAATCACCACCAGAGATGGCCGAGGTCGGATCGGAGCAGCCGGGGCCGAGTACACCCGCGCCGCTACGACAGGAGGGGGGGGATGCGTCGGCCGAGGGACTTCGGCTGGCTCACTCCCACCTGGCGGAGCTGCTCTACGCCGCGGCCGCCGTGTTGGAGGAGATCACGCGGCTGGGAGCTGGAGGGGCTGCGCGGGAAGACGGCAGCAGCCGACGCACGCCGGCATTTCCCGCCACCCCGACGCGGCTCGCGGTTAAATTTCCCGCCATCACTACAGTGCGAGCAGAGGGCGGGGCCGGCCTGCGTCAGGTGACTGCTGAGGGCCAAGCACGAGCCGTGACATCATCAACGCCGGCCAGCGCGTCAACAACGGAGCGACCGGCGATGCCATGCTCACAGCCCGCCCACACTGTAACGTCGGCTGGGAACGAGGGAGCGAGATCCGCAGCCACGGACGTCGCCTTACAACAGCGACTGCCGCCTCTCAAGGAGTTCGTGGGAGCGGCTGGAGATTGGGGCGGCTTCAAAAGGCGGTTCATCGCTCATCAAGAGATGGCGAACTGGACGGACGCCGAGGCACTATGCGCGCTGCCGGCGATGCTGGACGACGACGCCCTGGCTACCCTCACCTCGGCGCCTAAGGAGAAGCGCGCCACGCTGCACCTGGCGCTGCAGCTGCTGTCAGCCGTCTATGGGCCGCCTTCGGACTGCAGGCAGCTGTTCCACGATCGGCATCGGGGCGCCAACGAATCGCCCCTGGCCTTCCGAACGGCTCTCCTGGCCCTGGCAAAGGCAGCTTTCCCGCGGATGGACGAGGAGGGAGTGGACGCCATGGTGGCTGAAAAGCTGCTGCTACTCGCCGATGAGCTGGACATCGCCGTCTTGGCTCAAGACGACGGAGAGATGTCGTCCCTGCTGGTCGCGCGCCACATCCACGGGGGCTTGCGGTCCCTGCGTCGCAAGGCTGCCAAGGGGGTGGCCGGCCATGCCATGGCGGCCACCGCCCTCCCATCAGAGGAGGTCTGCGGGGTGGAGCGGCGGGGGGAATGGAGATCGGCGGCACCGCAGGCTCGGAATGGACCGAGCCGCCAGGAGCAGCCCAGGCCATCTGGGGCGCTCACACGCTGCTACAACTGTGGCCTGCAAGGCCACGTTGCGTCAGGATGCCGGGCTCCCCGTCAGCGCGGAGCGACACCTCGTCAGGACGCCACGCCGTCTCCACCCAAGCTCCAGCAGAGAAATACGGCGAGTCGTGGCACCTCACACGTTTGGCCCATGCACACATCCGACACACACTCACGCGCTCAACTGAACAGGGTTCGAAAATCGCCGCCCATCGCGCGCGATTGTTCTGAAATGCGGCGAGCGCTCCAACCGGGTCAGTGGTCGGAGCTCGCCCATCGTGTCGTTGCTGCGTCGGCGGGATCATCGGTTGTGGTCGGTCATATTGATGGGGTAGAGGTGCGGATTTTAATTGACACAGGGGCATCGGCGACCATTATATCTGATTTGATTTATAACATCCTTCCCGTTCAAAGTCGTCCCTTGCTCCCTGTTGACGTGCCATGCTATGCTGCTAACGGGGGCTCGCTGGGCATTATTGGGCAAATCCGCGCCAAAGTTTGCATTGGAGACATTAAATTATCCGGGCCTGTTTTGGTTTCCTCCTCACTCGCGGTTCCGTGCCTGTTGGGGACGGATTTCTTGGCCAAAATGCCCATCCGTATCTTGATTGACCAGGGGTGCATCGAGCTCCCATCGGGCCGACGTGTTACATTTTTGTCTTCCCCCACCACGGAGCGTCGGGCGTTTGCCACCGTGCAGGCGCTCGTGACAAAAACTGTGCGCGTACCCCCGGGGGCTCAGATGCTCGTCCCTCTTAGGTTGCGTCGGCCGTTTGCTAAAGGGGTTGCGGATCGGGGGGTCTTGTTGGGACCATCTCGGGCCGGGGTCAATGGACCCGATTTGCTAGCGGCTCAGACCATGGTGAAAGGGGATGGGGACCCCTTCATTGCAGTCCTTAATGTAGGATCGCGAACGGCCGTGGTTCCTCAAGGGACCGTGCTTGCACACGCAACGCCGGCGCCCTATGAGGAACCACTCGTGGGTCAGGTAACCACCGATCCTCCGTCGCGACCGCATTCGGACTGTGATGACGGATGGCTGGATGCACTTTGCGCGGGATCTGTGGATCTGTCCGACACGCAGCGTGCGCAGCTGCGAGTTCTCCTGAAAGAATTTGCCGACGTTTTTAGTAAACACAAATTTGATATTGGTTGTACTAAATTGCTGCGACACCATATTGACACGGGTGACAGCGCGCCAATCCGCCAAAATCCCTTTCGGCTCAGTCCTGCCGAAAAGGATCATGTCAAATCGGCTGTTGATGACATGCTTGCCGCCGATATCATTTCCCCTTCCAACAGCCCGTGGGGCGCACCGATCGTTTTGGTGAAAAAACACGACGGCTCACTGCGGTTTTGTGTCGACTTTCGGCGATTGAACAAAATTTCTGTGGCAGATGCGTACCCGCTTCCTCGAATGGATGAGTCGCTCGATGCCTTGGCGGGGGCGCGATTCTTTTCCACCCTCGATTTACTATCTGGATTCTGGCAGCTTCCTCTGGATGACGAATCAAAACCTAAAACTGCTTTTCGGACACCGCAAGGTCTCTTCCAATTTAACCGCTTGCCGATGGGCTTACATTCTGCGCCGGCAACTTTTCAGCGGTTAATGGAACTGGTCTTGGCAGGCTTACAATGGGATTCGTGTTTAATTTACTTGGACGATGTCATCGTCTTTAGCAAATCCTTCGAGGAACACCTCCAGAGGCTGCGTGCTGTTTTTCTCAAAATGCGGGCTGCCAATTTAAAATTTAAACCGCAGAAGTGCCATTTGCTCCGCGAATCGGTGCGGTATTTGGGTCACATTGTTGGGCGCTCGGGGATATCCACTGATCCCGCCAAAACGGAATGCGTCAGCTCCTGGCCGACTCCCACCTCGGTGGGAGAGGTCAGGAGTTTCATTGGGTTCGCGTCGTACTATCGACGGTTTGTGGCTGACTTCGCTACGATCGCGAAACCATTGCATGCCTTGACGTCCAAGGGAGTCAGGTTTCATTGGGGGCTGGAGGAGGAGGCTGCTTTTCACGCCCTCCGGAATGCCCTGGTGGGGGCTCCGCCGTTGAATTACCCCGACTTTTCACAACCCTTCTTGCTCGATACAGATGCAAGTAACACGGGCATCGGGGGCGTGCTGTCCCAACTCATTGGGGGCGTAGAGCATGTGGTGGCTTACGGTAGTCGGGTACTGTCTCCAGCGGAACAACGGTACTGCGTTACCCGTCGGGAATTATTGGCAATTGTTTATTTCATTCAGCAGTACCGCCCATATCTGTACGGTCGGCGTTTCACCGTCCGTACAGATCATGCGGCCCTACAGTACGCTCTGCGGGTTCAACAACCATCGGGCCAGTTGTCTCGATGGTTGGAGATTCTCCAGGACTACGACTTTGTCACCACATATCGTAAGGGCGTCCGCCACACGAACGCTGACGCCCTGTCACGGTTGCCACCCACTTCGGAGTGCGCTTGCCTCCTGGGTTCGGGGCGTTGTAGGCCCCCGAACGTCACCACCGATTCGGTCCTCGTGGCCGCCGCCGATGCGCCTTTGGCTTCGGGTCCTATCGAGCAAGAAGGGAGGGATTCGTTGCTGGGGTTGTCGGTCGCGGAATGGGGACGCCTCCAAATGGAGGACACCTCCCTCCTCGCTCTGCGCTGTCGCGCAGGGGGGGTTGGGCAGGGGGTGGCGAACATTGACTCGTGGGGGTTGTTCCAGGGTCTTTTAATGCACTGGGACGGAAAAACCCGCCGCCAGCAGCTCGTGGTGCCTGCAGCATTGAGGGGTAAGGTGGTATGGGCTGTTCATGAGCGGCTTCTGCACTTGGGGGTTCACAAGACCTTTGCCACGCTCCAGCTCGATTTCTTCTGGCCGGGCATGGCAAAGGACGTGGGGGATCTCCTGGGGTCGTGCACGCAATGCGCGCAGCGAAAGCCACCAGCTAGGGGGTCCAACCCTCCGCTGCAGTCCATAAAGGTTTCCCGGGTTAACGAGCTCGTTGCGCTAGACATACTCGGGCCATTTCCCGCTACACCCAGGGGGAATAGGTATTTATTGACAGGGGTCGAATACTTCACGAGATGGCCTATGGCCTGGCCCCTGGCCAACCAGTCGGCAGCAGCCATCGCGGAGGCCTTTGTCCAGGGCTATGTCCTCGACAAAGGTGCTCCGGAACGGCTGCTTACTGACCAGGGTAAGAATTTTTCGGGAAAACTCCTCCGCGAGGTGTGCGACCTCTTGGGTACGGAGAAAATTCGGACCTCCCCGTATCACCCTCAAACTGACGGGATGGTGGAACGGCTACATCGGACCATCACGTCTATGCTGTCCCAACAGGTGTCCGAATCCCAGACAGATTGGGACCTTCGCATAGCCGGTGTGTTGCAGGCCTACAGGATGGCTCCCCATGCGGCCACCGGATTTTCCCCTTTCTTTTTAATGTATGGCCGCGAGGCTAACCCCCCTGTGACGACCCAGCTGAAGCTCTCGGCGCCTCAGGCGAAGTCTACCTTGTCCGAACACGTTAAATTTAACATCAGCAAATTGTCTGAGGCGCGGGAAGCGGCCGTGCAAAATTCTGAACTCCGCCAGAAGGCGAACGAGAGGCTTCGGCTGGGGCGGGTACATGTGTTCAAATGGAAACCAGGGGACAGGGCATGGTTGCACTGTCCCCAGGTGCCACTGGCAACCTCGTCAAAGTTGGTACGGCCGTGGCGGGGGCCAGTGGAGGTCGTACAGGTCTTACGGCCGCAATGTGTTCGCGTCAAATGGGGGAGGCGTCGGTGGTACGTGCACCCCTCAAGGTTGAAACCATTCATTGCGCCGGCCCGTGGTTCACACACACACACGCATGGCCAAACGTGTGAGGGGTCCGCCGACTCCCCGACGTCGCTGCTCTCGCCTGACATGACATCAACTGTTCCATCTCCAGGTGCAACAGGAGTGACGGGTCCACGCCCGCCAACCCCTCCCGGAGGGGTCGGGGGTCACTCGGCAGCGACGCCAGACTCTCTTGCACCCGGACCGTCACCAACCACCACTGAGCGTGCCGGGTCGAGCCCTTGTGACGGGCCCGCCGCGAAAACGCGCGCCAAAACGCGCAGACTATTGTGAGGTCGGCCGTTGGGGGGCCCTTGCGGACAGTGGGGGAGGGGCATCCGGAGCGCGTGTATATATGTTGGGTTTGCGGAATGGGGTATTTATTCGGGAGGGTGCGCCGGGTTATTTTTTTTCTCTTTCTTCTTCTACCTGTTTCCTGTTGTTGTTGTTGTTATGACTGTTCTTGTTCTTGTTAAATTTACGCGAGGCACACACGGTTTTGGGGAGGCATGCACCTTTATTCTGGTTTTTTTGCAGCCGGGGACGGCTGCGAGCTGTACAGGGGGGGGTGATGTAGAGGTGTAATTGTGTATGGGAGCGGATGGCAAACAAACACAAGGGGCGTGGTTAGGGCCGTACACATAGGAGGTGGCCACACCGACGTCCGCACCTGCATCCCCCACGGGCCCCTCCCGGGGGGGCCGCGGACTATAAGAGGGGGTGAGCCGGAGGGCTCGAGGTGGAGGTATCAGCTTTAACCAGCGAAGACGGAAGACCAGCTAGAATAGGCCCCGGAGCTCCCCTGGCTCGCTGTCCTTATAAGGGCCGACCAGGGCAAGCCGGTGGCGTGGCCCCGAGAGCCCAGACTGACGAGCAGGTCTGGGAACTCAGGGGGTCGGATCCCAGCTTGACCAGGGCTGGGACAGGTAGCCTCCCCTAGCTCCCTAGTGGAGGACTTGGGCTTAGGTTAGCGGGGCTTAGATGTTGTGTCTCCCTGTTAGCCGAGTAAGGGGACGTTACCCCTTAGGTCCTGTGTATACTCGCTAACTGTATACAAGTTGTGTTAATAAATAAGTGTGCCTCCGATCCCGTCGTCAAGCCTCCTGAGTAATTACTACACCTGTGTGAGTCGATTGTGTGTGTTAATCCACGTGTGTTTATCTAAAGTAGATGTCTGTGTGTGAGAGGCCATATGTGTATGTGTGTAGGGCAATGTGTGTGTCAGTCTATGTATGTGTGTGTGAGTCTGTGTGTGTGTATAAGTCGATGTCTGTGCGTGGGTCCATGTGTGTGTGTCTTAGTCGATATGTGTGTGTGTAAGTACATATGTGTGTTTACGTCAATGTGTGTGTGAGTCCACGTATGTCTGTGTGTGAGTCGATGTGTGTGTGTGTGAGTCGCTGTATCTGTGTACGTCGATATGTGTGTGTAACTCCATGTGTGTGTATCTAAAGTATATGTCTGTGTGTGAGTCCATATGTGTGTGTACGGCAATGTGTGTCAGTCTATGTATTTGTGTGTGTGTGTGTGAGCCTATGTTTGTGTGTGTGAAGCGCTGTATGTGTGTACGTCGATATGTGTGTGTAACTCCACGTGTGTGTATCTCAAGTGGATGTCTATGTGTGTGTGTGTCCATATGTGTATGTGTGTGTACGGCAATGTGTGTGTCAGTCTATGCATGTGTGTGTGTGAGTCTATGTGTGTGTGTGTGTGAGTCGCTGTATGTGTGTACGTCGATATGTGTGTGTGTGTAAGTCGATGTGTTTGTGTGTGAGTCGATATGTGCGTGTGTGTGTCAGTCCATGTGCGTGTGTGTTAGTTGCTGTGTGTGCGTGGCTCCATGTCAGTCAGTGTAAGTCCATTTCTTTGCGTGTCTGTAGGTCCATATGTGTGTGTTAGTCCAAGTTGGTGCTTTATTGACCTGGTTAAGGCCTATGATACCATCAGTAGGCCTGGCCTCTGAGTTGTTCTTCGTGCTTTCGGAGTCCCTGATCCTCTGCTCACGATCCTTAAGGACCTTTATGATGATGAGCGGTCCCGCGTCAAACTACGTGGCCTTGAGTCAGAGCCATTCTCTCTCCACCTTGGGTGCAACAGGGATGTCCTCTGGCTCCCACATAATTTTACATATATTTGGACCACGTAGTTCATGAAGCCTTCAATGGCTGTACCGGAAGAATTCTCATCTGGTAAAGATACAATGGGAGGCTGATTGATGCCCGGGTGCGGTCAAGGGATGGCTCCCAATTGGTCAACCATGTTATGTATGCCAATGCTCTGGTGATTGCTGCACACTGAGAGGAGGAGTTGGAGGCCCTGCTGCTGAACCTGGAGCTTGCCACTAAGAGATGGGGCCTTACAATCAGCCCCACCAAAACTAAGCACCTGCCTGGGTATTTTGTACCATCGGACAATCCACCTCCACAACTCACATTGGCTGATGGGGCAGTTGTGGAGAGAGTGGAGAGTTCCCCATACCTGCCCAGTGTGCTCATGATCGGCTACGGTTTAACAGCAGAGGTCTCACTCCAAATCAGTTGAGCGGCATTATCTTTTCATCGACTGCGTAACACTGTGTGGAAGCTACCTGGCCTCTCGCTCCGCACGAAGCTCCACGGTCATTCCCTCCCTTCTCTATGCTTGCGAAACTTGGACCCTCCTAATGGAACATCTTCACCAGTTATAAACATTTAGGCTGGCCTGCCTACGATCCATCCTGGGTTTAACCAGGCTGGATTATGTGATGAGCTCACAAATCCTTCAAAGATCTGGACAAAGTCCCATCGGTGACCTCCTACGGCAGGCAAGGCTGCGTTGGCTGGGCCATGTAGCCCGCATGCCCAGCCACCACATGCCTAAACAGCTTTTGTTCCGCCGGATGGAGGGGGCTAAACGGGCGCAGCACAGGCTAGAGAAGAGATGGAGTGATGTGGTACAGGAGGATGTGGAGCTGAATGGACTTGTCGATGACTGCTACCAGCGGTGTCAAGATCAGCCTCTGTGGAGGAGGCTCATGAAGGACGCTACTGGGCAGTTGGAGGCAGTCACCCTCCTACAACAACGGAGGGCGACGCTCAGAACAACGAGCGGAGTGCCGGGCGCCTAAAGCACAGCAACTTGCCATAGTAGGGAGCACAGTCATCTCAGTCAATCGACCTGTGGCACCTGGGTCTGCCCCGTGACCTCCTGCCAGCCAGCGTTTGACACTTCACGTGGCCTCAATGTGCACATAGCCTGGCACAAGCATCGTGGTGACGTCAACACCACTTAGTGGCGAATGGCGGCTGTTGTTGTTTGTGTGTGTGTACGTACATGTCTGTGTGTGTGCATAAGTACAGTGAGGGAAAAAAGAATTTGATCCCCTGCTGATTTTGAACGTTTGCCCACTGAAAAAGAAATGATAAATCTATAATTTTAATGGAAGGATTATTTCAACAGTGAGAGAAAGAATAACAACAACAAAATCCAGAAAAACGCATGTCAAAAACGTTATAAATTGATTTGCATATTAATGAGGGAAATAAGTATTTGCCCCCCTCTCAATCAGAAAGATTTCTGGCTCCCAGGTGTCTTTTATACAGGTAACGAGCTGAGATTCGGAGCACACTCTTAAAGGGAGTGCTCCTAATCTCAGCTTGTTACCTGTGTAGTGGTGATACGCGCTGGGGTAGGGATCGGGTGCCAGCGCGTAGTGATTGGCTGTGTGCCGGTGACGCGCTTGAGAGGGAGTGATCAGGTGGCAGCGCGGCGTGATTGGTTGACGAGTGGAAACACGCGCTGGGGGAAAACGGATCGTAGAGATAGCGCGTCGTGATTGGTTAACTAAGGAGCGATGCTCACGTCGAGGTCCGCATCCGCTCCGTCTCCCGTGAGGAGGGACTATATAAGGTGATGCACACAGGCGTACGGGGAGAGTGTAACCAGCGAAGACTGAAGACGGAGAGGAAGAGATAGGGCCCTGTGGTACCCAGTCCCGCTGTCCTGTGGGGACCGGGACTCTGTGTAACCCAGAGGCGGAGTGTAGGGTGAGCATGCAGTGTGAGCATGCAGTGTGTGTAGCCAGAGGCATAGGGTCTACACGAGACGAGTGATGCGTGTGTAGCCAGAGGCATAGGGTCTACACGAGACGAGTGATGCGTGTGTAGCCAGAGGCATAGAGTCTACACGAGCTAAGTGAAGTGTGTAGCAAGAGGCATAGAGTCTACACGAGCTAAGTGAAGTGTGTAGCCAGAGGCATGGAGTCTACACGAGCTAAGTGAAGTGTGCAGTCAGAGGAATAGAGATCACACGTTGTATCGTTGTATCGTGACAGTAGTCAGAAGAATAGAGACCACACGTTGTATCGTGACAAGTCAAGATTTAATAAAAAGTGTGTTACCCGTCAAGGAGTTTCCTGCCGTCATTTCCAATACTTCAACTGGCGTCAGAAGTGAAACAGTCTTCCAAGCATGGATACAAGGAAGACCAGTCGGACCCACCGGATTGACCGCGAGGATAACCTTGACGACTTCGGCCAGCTGGCATCGGGGGGTGAGGACGAAGAATTGCCCACGCTGCAGGATCCGCGGACGGCGCCGGGTGAGCGACTGGGGACTGATGCCGTGCTCCGCGAGGCGCACTCCCGTCTGGCGGAGCTGCTGCTCGCCGCCGCGTCCATCCTGGCGGAAATCAGCTCGTCGGGAGGAGCGGGGACGGCGGCGGACATTCTACAGGGTCGCCCCGCAGATTCCCGCCAAAATGACTTGGCGATGCCAGCCATTTCATCTGCGCCGACTTTTGGCGGGAACGGCGACCGCCACGTGGCGGCGGTTCTCCAAGCGCGCCCGCTTACATCATCAACGCGCGCTGCGGACCGCCATCAGACACCCGCCACTGGGGCCGCCATCTTACACACCGACGGGGCGGCGGAAAGGAACCACGAGGCAGAGGACGACTTCATTTTTCAACAGCGCCTTCCTGCATTGTCAGCCTTCAAGGCGGAAGGCGGGGACTGGGGCCAATTTCAGCGCAGGTTTTTGGCGCATCAGGAGATGTCCGCCTGGTCCGACGCTACGGCGCTGCGGGCACTGCCTGCCATGTTGGACGACAACGCGCTCGCGGCTTTCATGTCCGCACGGAGGTCGGACCGCTCCACGCTTAAGGCAGCGCTGGGTCTCATGGCCAAGGTCTACGGACCTCCCTCGGCGTGTCGCCATCATTTTTATGCAAGGCGGAAGGCGGACACGGAGACCGCGCTCGCCTATCGCACGGCGTTGCTGGCTCTCGCCGATGCCGCATTCCCTCGTATGGACGAGGAGGGCCAAGATGCGATGGTTTTGGAGCAGCTGCTTAAGTTGGCGCAGGACCTGGGGGTCCCCATCAACACGGCCGACGAGATCGATATTTCTTCCTTGCGGGTCGCTACGAGTATACAAGCGCACGAGGTCCTTCAACGCAAACAGGGGGTCGTCTGCAACGCTGCCGTGGCCTCAGCTCCGGGTCCGGTGATCACCGAACCCCAAGTCGTCAGCCCACGAGAGGAGGCGTTCACCGCGGGACGACCAGGGGACTGGAGGTCGGGGGGCCGTTCGCCTCTGCGATCGGCCCGCAAGCTGGAGCAACCGAGATCTCCGACGACCCTCATCACGTGTTATAACTGCGGCCTCCGGGGCCACGTGGCGTCCGGTTGCCGCGCTCCACGTCAGCGCGCCATGGGATCTCGGCTGGACGACGACCAAGGCCCCAAGTCATCCCTACAAACCCCGGCAAGTCGCGGCACCTCACATGCTCGGCCTACATACTCGACATGCATGGGCCGTTGCGGTGCGGCGGAGGAGGGCCGGTTAGGGTTCGGGGATTCGGTTCGGCGAGGGGGGTTCGGCCGGGACCGGGGAGACATTGAATGGTCGGAGTTGGGGCACAGAATTGTGGCTGCTTCAGCGGGTTCATCCGTTGTTACGGGATCTATTGATGGGGTCGAGGTCAGGGTGTTAGTGGACACGGGGGCGTCGGCGACTATTATATCAGGCCTCATTTACAACATTCTCCCCGTCCAATGCCGTCCGCTGCTCCCAGTGGATGTGCCATTTTACGCCGCTAATGGGGGATCGTTGGGCATTATCGGTCAGATTAGGGCGTCCATTTGCATTGGAGATATCAAATTGTCGGGACCCGTTTTCGTTTCGTCTTCTTTGGCGGTTCCTTGTCTATTGGGCACTGATTTTTTGGCTAAAATGCCCATTAAAATTCTCATCGATCAGCGTTGCATTGAACTACCATCGGGTCGCCGTATTTCATTTTTGACGAACCCTACTGAAATTCGGACGGCGTGCGCTACGATACAAGCGTTGGCGACACAGACCGTGCACGTGCCCCCGGGTTCACAGATGTTAATTCCCCTCCGGTTGCGGAAACCATGGGTGGGGGGGACTTCGGAACAAGGCATGCTTTTGGGTCCTTCTAACAGGGCTGTCGGGGGGGTCGATTTGTCGGTGGCTCACACTTTGGTTCGGGCTGACAAGGATCCGTTTGTGATGGTTTTAAACGCTGGGTCACGGCCAGCCGTCATTCAGCAGGGCACAGTGCTGGCTCACGCGGCACGGGTCCCTGCGGATGAGCGGCTGGTTGCGCAGGTTGATCCGAGCCCCACGCAGAACCTTGAACCGAGGGAGGACCTTGAATGGGTCCATTCGCTGTGCGCGGACTCGGACGATTTGTCAGGGGTACAGTTGGGTGCGCTGCGCGAGTTGCTAATGGAATTTTCTGATGTGTTCAGTAAACATAAGTATGACATTGGGTGCACGGATTTGTTACGCCACCACATTGACACGGGCGATGCGGCACCGGTCAGGCTAAATCCCTTCCGACTGAGTCCTGCTGAGAAGGAACATGTTCAGTCGGCCGTTAACGATATGCTAGAAGCCGACATTATTTCGCCTTCCTCCAGTCCTTGGGGAGCACCTATTGTGCTGGTTAAGAAGCAGGACGGGTCCTTGCGATTTTGCGTAGATTTCCGTCGCCTGAATAAGATCTCTGTGGCTGACGCGTATCCGCTCCCCAGGATGGACGAGTCCCTCGATGCATTGTCTGGTGCGCGATATTTTTCGACTCTTGATTTATTATCGGGATTCTGGCAGTTGCCACTCGACGAAGAGTCTAAACCTAAGACAGCATTTCGGACTCCAGGGGGCCTGTTCCAGTTTAACCAGTTACCCATGGGACTTCACTCCTCTCCAGCGACGTTTCAGCGCCTTATGGAGTTGGTTTTGTCGGGCTTGCAATGGGATACGTGCTTGATTTACCTTGACGATGTCATTGTTTTCAGTAAAACATTTGAGGAACACCTCCAGCGATTGAGAGGGGTGTTCTTACGAATGCGATCGGCTAAATTAAAATTTAAACCGGCCAAATGCCACCTTTTTCGTAAGTCCATTAGATACTTGGGTCACATTGTCGACTCTTCGGGGATCTCTACCGATCCCGCGAAGACGGACTGTGTCAGTTCATGGCCGACACCCACGTCAGTTTCGGACGTGCGCAGTTTCATCGGTTTTGCTTCGTATTACCGCCGATTCGTTGAGCACTTCGCCACTATTGCAAAACCCTTGCACGCTCTAACGGCGAAAGGAGTGAAGTTCCGATGGGGACCGGAGGAGGAGGCCGCGTTCTGCTCCCTCCGGGATGCCTTGGTGGGTGCCCCACCCTTGCGCTATCCGGATTTTGCGAGTCCCTTCTTGCTAGATACGGATGCTAGCAACACGGGCATTGGGGGGGTGCTATCCCAAGTCATTGGGGGAGTCGAAAGGGTGGTCGCTTATGGTAGCAGGGTGTTGTCTCCGGCGGAGCAGCGCTACTGCGTCACCCGTCGCGAACTGCTTGCCGTTGTTTTTTTTGTACAACAGTTCAGACCGTATCTCTATGGTCGTCACTTTACGGTCCGGACGGACCACGCGGCGCTACAGTATTCATTGAGGGTCGCCTAACCCTCGGGCCAATTGTCATGGTGGTTGGAAGTCCTCCAGGACTATCAGTTCACGACTACATACCGTAAGGGGTTGCGACACACAAATGCCGATGCCCTGTCGCGATTGTTGCCTTGTCAGAAATGTGCGTGTCTATCGGGATCGCGAGCTGTAAACCGCCGGTTGTGGAAGAGATGGGGGCATTGGCTGCGACCGCGGGCGCACCAATCGGGGATGTCCCCGCTACCTCTCAGGGTCAGGACTCGCTGCTCTCACTGTCGCTGAGTGAGTGGGGCCATCTCCAAATGGCGGACAGCTCCCTGCTAGCATTGCGCCGCAGGGTGGGGGGTCCCAAAGAGGACCAGGAGCGAACTGGCTCCTACGTACTTAAACAAGGCATGTTAATGAGATGGGACAGTTTGTCCCGGCGGCACGCACTTGTGGTGCCTTCCGCTGTGAGGGGGAAAGTTGTTTTGGCCGCACACGAACGCCTCTTGCATTTGGGAGAAAACAAAACGCTTGCCCTGCTTCAGCGTGACTATTATTGGCCGGGGATGGGGAGTGACGTGATGAATATTCTGAAGGGATGCGTTGAGTGCGCCAGGCGAAAACCACCGCCCGTGGCAGCTAATCCACCACTGCAATCTATTCAAGTCTCGCGCACTAACGAGCTCGTTGCGCTCGATATTCTGGGGCCCTTTCCAGTCACGCCTAGGGGTAATAAGTACCTGTTGGTGGGGGTCGAATATTTTACCCGGTGGCCTATGGCGTGGCCACTCGCCAACCAGTCGGCGGCGGCTGTGACGGACGCCTTTGTCCAGGGCTACGTCCTGGACAAGGGGGCTCCCGAACGCTTGCTGACCAACCAAGGGAAAATTTTTTCAAGTAAATTGCTGCAAGAGGTGTGCGATCTGTTGGGTACTAAGAAGGTGCGTACCTCCCCGTACCACCCGCAGACGGACGGGATGGTGGAGAGACTCCACAAGACTTTGACTTCTATGCTGTGCCAGCGGGTGTGTGAGGCACATGTTGATTGGGACCTGCAGGTCCCGGGGGTCCTCGCCGCGTATAGAATGGCCCCCCATGCAGCGACGGGGTTTTCCCCATTCTATCTGATGTACGGTCGGGAAGCCGACCCGCCCATGGAAACGCAGCTTGGCCTGTCCACACCACGAACTAATTCAAAATTGGCAGAACATATTAAATTTAATATTCATAAGCTGACAGAGGCAAGGGAGGCCGCACGGCTTAATTCGCGGGCTCGCCAAATTGCAAACGAGGGGTTGCGTGCACGGAAGGTGTCCGTGCACGACTGGAAACCAGGTGACAGGGCCTGGCTGCATTGCCCTCAGGCACCTTTGGCTACGTCGCCTAAATTGTTGAAGCCATGGCGGGGACCCGTGGAGGTCGTGCGTGTTGCACGCCCCCAGTGCGTTCAGATAAAATGGGGAAAGCGACGGAGGTACGTCCACCCCTCCCGACTGAAACCGTTCTCGCCTCCATATGGCCTCCCCTTGTGTCGTGAGGGCCGAGCATGTGACGTGACCGACGACCCAAAGGGGGAAATGTCTCTGCCTGATCCTCACATGTTTCCGCCTGATCTCCTCCCAGGTGTCTCGGAACTGACAGCTGCCGACCACCGGCGGCCGGATCTTCGCGACGGGGCCAGTCCTTTCAGGGCCGATCCGCGCCGTCTAGAGCAGCCGGAGCCACCGGACGGTCGTCAGCGTCCCGTCCCATATGACGGACCGGCCAGACGGACTCACACCAGGTCGCGCTACTTTTTATGACCTACCATGTGAGGAGTCGAGGAAGCTGGAGCGCCTCGTCACTGCGTTTAGTCACGGAGACGCTGGGCGCGTTCATTTTCTGGAAATCGCTTTTATTGTGTTGTTCGTCGGGCTGTACATAGCTTCTTATCGAGGTGTTGTGTGTGTTGTTGTTGACTTTTTTGTGTTAGTTGTCAATTTGTACATAGGTTGCTGTTGTGTTGTTGTTGTTGCGTTATGGGGCACACTGGGGGGTGGGGTTTTTGTTGTGTTAACGTTGTGTTGTGTTGTTGGTTAGCAGCCGGGCCGGCTGCGAGCTATGTGGGAGGGGGTGATGTAGTGGTGATACGCGCTGGGGTAGGGATCGGGTGCCAGCGCGTAGTGATTGGCTGTGTGCCGGTGACGCGCTTGAGAGGGAGTGATCGGGTGGCAGCGTGGCGTGATTGGTTGACGAGTGGAAACACGCGCTGGGGGAAAACGGATCGTAGAGATAGCGCGTCGTGATTGGTTAACTAAGGAGCGATGCTCACGTCGAGGTCCGCATCCGCTCCGTCTCCCGTGAGGAGGGACTATATAAGGTGATGCACACAGGCGTACGGGGAGAGTGTAACCAGCGAAGACTGAAGACGGAGAGGAAGAGATAGGGCCCTGTGGTACCCAGTCCCGCTGTCCTGTGGGGACCGGGACTCTGTGTAACCCAGAGGCGGAGTGTAGGGTGAGCATGCAGTGTGAGCATGCAGTGTGTGTAGCCAGAGGCATAGGGTCTACACGAGACGAGTGATGCGTGTGTAGCCAGAGGCATAGGGTCTACACGAGACGAGTGATGCGTGTGTAGCCAGAGGCATAGGGTCTACACGAGATGAGTGATGCGTGTGTAGCCAGAGGCATAGAGTCTACACGAGCTAAGTGAAGTGTGTAGCAAGAGGCATAGAGTCTACACGAGCTAAGTGAAGTGTGTAGCCAGAGGCATGGAGTCTACACGAGCTAAGTGAAGTGTGCAGTCAGAAGAATAGAGATCACACGTTGTATCGTTGTATCGTGACAGTAGTCAGAAGAATAGAGACCACACGTTGTATCGTGACAAGTCAAGATTTAATAAAAAGTGTGTTACCCGTCAAGGAGTTTCCTGCCGTCATTTCCAATACTTCACCTGTATAAAAGACACCTGTTCACAGAAGCAATCAATCAATCAGATTCCAAACTCTCCACCATGGCCAAGACCAAAGAGTTCTCCAAGGATGTCAGGGACAAGATTGTAGACCTACACAAGGCTGGAATGGGCTACAAGACCATCGCCAAGCAGCTTGGTGAGAAGGTGACAACAGTTGGTGCGATTATTCGCAAATGGAAGAAACACAAAATAACTGTCAATCTCCCTCGGCCTGGGGCTCCATGCAAGATCTCACCTCGTGGAGTTGCAATGATCATGATAACGGTGAGGAATCAGCCCAGAACTACACGGGAGGATCTTGTCAATGATCTCAAGGCAGCTGGGAGCAAAGTCACCAAGAAAACATGTGGTAACACACTACGCCGTGAGGGACTGAAATCCTGCAGCGCCCGCAAGGTCCCCCTGCTCAAGAAAGCACATATACATGCCCGTCTGAAGTTTGCCAATGAACATCTGAATGATTCAGAGGACAACTGGGTGAAAGTGTTTTGGTCAGATGAGACCAAAATTGAGCTCTTTGGCATCAACTCAACTCGCCGTGTTTGGAGGAGGAGGAATGCTGCCTATGACCCCAAGAACACCATCCCCACTGTTATACATGGAGGTGGAAACATTACGCTTTGGGGGTGTTTTTCTGCTAAGGGGACAGGACGGGGCCATGTATCGTCAAATCTTGGGTGAGAACCTCCTTCCCTCAGCCAGGACATTTAAAATGGGTCGTGGATGGGTATTCCAGCATGACAATGACCCAAAACACACGGCAAAGGCAACAAAGGAGTGGCTCAAGAAGAAGCACATTAAGGTCGTGGAGTGGCCTAGCCAGTCTCCAGACCTTAATCTATATATATAAAATCGCAAATCTGTCTGTCTGTCTGTGTGTGTGTCTGTCTGTCTGTCTGTGTGTCGCCGGACCATACGCAGTTTAATTGGACGAAATGTGAGGGATTTGCGAGACACGATTGGTCCGTTTGGTTTTCCTAGCGCTGCGATTGGCCCGTTCATCGCGGACCACGGCGGTTGCCCCTGGCAACGGGTAGCGACGCATTCGCTGCGGGGTGGACGCCATTTTTAATTCCCGTTAAAAATATGCGCACACATTAACACGCGACTCTGAGGTAAATTCATCAAAGTTTCACGTCCTCTTCACTCCCCCCCACCCCAATGTGTGCAATTACTATTATAGAATCGGTAGATAATAAAATTATAGCGATTAGACAGTATTATTGTAGCGTGGGGGGGGGGGGGTAACGGCCCCAGTACCCAGCCTCAGCCGGGTGGGCAATTTAGGCGAGGCCGGAGGCTCTGCACGGTACTAGGCCTCGACACCCCACCACACTATAGGCCGTACATATTACTGCACAGCGGCCGAGGAGATCGTGGCTGGGGGGGGGGGGGGGGCAGGGGTAGCAGCCCATCTGTGTATATAGGTAAGGTTATTAAGAAATATATTTTTCACCCGGGCAACGCCGGGTACTTCTGCTAGTCCCATATAAAATCTGGAGGGAGCTGAAGGTTCGAGTTGCCAAACGTCAGCCTCGAAACCTTAATGACTTGGAGAATATCTGCAAAGAGAAGTGGGACAAAATCCCTCCTGAGATGTGTGCAAACCTGGTGGCCAACTACAAGAAACGTCTGACCTCTGTGATTGCCAACAAGGGTTTTGCCACCAAGTACTAAGTCATGTTTTGCAGAGGGGTCAAATACTTATTCCCTCCTTAAAATGCAAATCAATTTATAACATTTTTGACATGCGTTTTTCTGGATTTTGTTGTTGTTATTCTGTCTCTCACTGTTCATATAAACCTACCATTAAAATTATAGACTGTTCATTTTTTTGTCAGTGGGCAAACGTACAAAATCAGCAGGGGATCAAATACTTTTTTTCCTCACTGTACATGTGTGTGTGTGTCAGTTCATGTGTGTGTGCCTCCCTGTGCATGTGTGAGTCGATTTGTCTTTGTGTGTGAGTCTGTGTGTGTCAGTCGATGTGTGTACGGAAATGTGTGGATGTGTGTGACGTCCATGTGTGTGTGCGTCAATATGTGTGTGTGTGTCCGGCAAAACAACCCCCTACCTCCTTGCGGTGCCGGACGGGAAACACTGTCGTGGACATTGCTGTGGTGGAGGTCCAATGCCCATTGGCCTCTACCCTCATGGCGTCTGTGACCACCACAATGGCGTAACGGGGGCTCTGGACGGGTGCGAGGGGCTGGTAACCCCTCCACCTTCAATTTATTACCACGAAACCACGACTTAAACATAAATATGTAACTAATAAGCTTGTGCCGGAGGCCCCGGGGGAACAGGCGTCTATGACGTCTCCTTGCCAAACCCCAATTGGTGGAGCCAGGAGATTGAATCTTCACCCTCGGGGCTCCTCCAGAAACAACAAAAAACCACTTCGGATAGCCACGTGGAATGTTCGAACGCTCACTGCGGAGGAGAGGCTGCCACTCCTTTGTCGGGAGCTGGACCGGTACCACCTGGATCTCTGTGGCATTCAGGAGGTCCGGTGGACCAGTTCTGGCTCCTGCCACCATGAGGGGTGGACAGTCGGGACAGGAGACTGCGAAACAACAGGGTGTGGCTCTTCTTCTAAATAAAAGAATGAAGGGGGCGTGGGAGCGTGGCGGTGAGGTGTGGGAAGCTGTAAGCCCCAGGATACTTTGGGCTCGCCTTCCCATCCATAATAGGCGAGGAGTGGTGGTTATGGTTACTTATGCCCCCACCGAAGATGAACATTCGTGGAGGGATGCAGGCAAAGCCGATGAGTCAGGTGCCTTCTATGACCTCCTGTCACAGGTGCTGGCTAAAGTGGCCACTCGGGACAGAGTCATCTTGTTGGGTGACTTCGATGCCCGAGTTGGTCATGATGCTGGCACCTGGTCTGAAGTGATTGGAAGGCATGGGCCAGATCAGCTCAATAACAACGGTAGGAGGCTGCTAGATTTTTGTGCAGCCCATGGGCTTGTAATTACCAACTCGCTCTTCCGGCATCGGCGCATCCACACAATATCATGGATGCATGCCGGGTCCAAGCAAGAACATCTGCTGGACTACATAGTGACGGACCAGCGGATGCGAGCCCATGTCCTTGACACCAGGACTTACCGTGGAGCTGATCTGCCCTCTGACCATCGACTAGTCATCTGTAAGATGCGCTTGCCATTCTTCCACTCCGGTGGTGGGTGTACACCCAGGACCCCATTCCAACCAAGTGGCCTGCTCTCAGTTAGCTGATGAAAGTTGCAAGCGAGAATTTCATCATCGCTTGCAGCTGGGGTTGGCATCGTCCCCCACTCCTCCTGATGTCGAGGGTAAATGGGCGAGGTTTAGGAATGTGACTCATGCAGCTGCAATGGCTGCTTTGGGTACGCGGTCCAAACCTCCCCAGAAACCCTGGCTGACAAAGGAGGTGTTCAGGTTAGTTGAGAAAAAGCGACAGGCCCACTCTCATCGGCTACAGCATCCCACGTCAGAGAATGAGGAGGTTTTACCGCAGCCTTCGCTCGGAGGTTCGGAGAGCCGTAAGGTGCTGCAAGGATGGGTGGTGGTCGCGGGTTGCTGAGAAGATGGAGTCTGCCTCAGTGGCCCGCGATCACAAATCACTATTTAACTCCATCAAAAAAGTAACTTGCAGCGCCACACCTATTACCATCATTAGGGGAAAAAACGATGATCCAATCTCCGACCCCCAGGAACAGGTTTGCAGATTTGCTGAGCATTTCTGTGAAGTCCTGAGGGAGGGGAAATCCCTCAGGCAGGAAAACATCATGGCACAAAGTGGGGATAACCCTGCTAGGGCTGCGGCGCCTCAAATATTGGAAGAGGTCACCCCCTGTGAGTGGCTGGCTGAGGTGCCATCTGTTGAGGAAGTACTGAAGGCGATCAAGAGTCTGAGACCAGGAAAGGCACCGGGCAGAGATGATCTCCCAAGCGAAATGCTCAGGGAGGGTGGCGTTTGTGCACAGACTCCCCTATGTGACATCATAACAACAGTCTGGACCACTGGACGGGTTCCGCAGGATTGGAAGGATGCCCTGGTGGTCCCTCTTTAAGAAGGGGGACCGCACAGACTGTAACAACTACAGGGGCATCTCACTCCTCAGTGTGCCGGGAAAGGTCCTGGCAAGGATTATTCAACATCGCCTTGCTAGGCACGCTGAAAAGAGGCTTGCGGAGCCCCAATGTAGTTTCAGGAAAGGGCGATCCTGCACAGATGCCATATTTTCTGTCCGTCTGCTACAGCAGAGGTGTAGGGAATTCCAACAAGACCTACATCTCTGCTTTATTGACCTGGTCAAGGCCTATGATACCATCAGTAGGCCTGGGCTCTGGGTTGTTCTTCGTGCTTTCGGAGTCCCTGACGCTCTGCTCACGATCATTAAGGACCTTCATGATGGTGAGCGAGCCCGGGTAAAACTACGTCGCCGGGAGTCAGAGGCTTTCCCTGTACACCTTGGGGTGCGACAGGGATGTCCTCTGGCTCCCACATTATTTAACATCTATTTTGACCGCGTAGTTCGTGAAGCCTTCAATAGCTGTACCGGGGGAATTTCCATCTGGTACAGATATAATGGGAGGCTGATCGACGCCCGGGTGCGATCAAGGGATGGCTCCCTATTGGTATAAACACGTTATGTATGCCGATGATTTGGTAATAGCTGCTCATTCAGAAGAGGAGTTGGAGACGCTGCTGCTGAGACTGGAGCGTGCCACTAAGAGGTGGGGCCTTACCATCAGCCCTACCAAAACTAAGCACCTGCATGGGTATTTTGTACCATCGGACACTCCACCCCCACAACTCCCAATCGGTGATGGGGCAGTAGTGGAGAGAGTGGAGAGTTTCCCATACTTGGGCAGTGTGCTTATGACCGGCTCCAGTTTAACAGCAGAGGTCTCACTCTGAATCAGTCGAGCGGAAATATATTTTCATCGGTTGCGTAATGCTGTGTGGAAGCTACCTGGTCTGTCGCTCCGCACGAAGCTTCGGGTCTTCTCGGCCACAGTCATTCCCTCCCTTCTCTACGCTTGCGAAACGTGGACCCCCCTAATGGAGCATCTTCACCGGTTGGAAACATTTAGGCTGGCTTGTCTACGATCCATCCTGGGTTTAACCATGCTGGATTGTGTGATGAGCTCACAAATCCTTCAAAGATCTGGACAAAGTCCCATCGGTGACCTCCTACGGCAGGCAAGGCTGCGTTGGCTGGGCCATGTAGCCCGCATGCCCAGCCACCGCATGCCTAAACAGCTTTTGTTCGGCCAGATCGAGGGGGCTAAACGGGCGCGGCACGGGCTAGAGAAGAGATGGAGTGATGTGGTACAGGAGGGCGTGGAGCTGAGTGGACTTGCCGATGACTGGTACCAATGGTGTCAAGATCGGCCTCTGTGGAGGAGGCTCGTGAAGGACACCACTGGGCAGTTGGGGCAGTCGCCCTCCAACAACAACGGAGGGCGGAGGAGCGATGCTCACAACAACGAGCGGAGCACCGGGTGGCTAAAGCACAGCAAATTGGCACAGTAGGGGGCACAGGTGATGCATCAGCCAGTCATCTCAGTCAGTCGACCCGTGGCACCTGGGTCTGCCCCGTGACCTCCTGCCAGCGGGCGTTCGACACTTCACATGGCCTCAAGGTGCACATGGCCTGGCACAAGCGTTGTGGTGACGTCACCGCCACTTAGTGGCGAATGACGGTTGTTGTTGTTGTGTGCATCGATATGTGTGTGTGTACGTCCATGTGTGTGTGTAGGTCCATGTGTGTGTGAGTCTGGTTTCTTCTTGGAAAGGAGGTTGAACTTGGATATCAGGTTATATTTTACATTTTAGCTGACACTGTAGCGGCTGATGAAGCGGTCATGTTATCTACATGTTCCCAATCAGATGAAACACGGTAGGACAAATACTTCTGCCGTAGCTGATCATTATTTTAATGCGGCTGGCTCACTCGAAATCGATTTCTCTAAAATGATGGTACTTTTCAAGCCTACTGGCTATCAAAAAAGATTCGTTCATGAAACCATCCACATATATCGACACAGACATAATTTCAACCGAGAAGATGGTTATAAACTCAGCAATCATTGGAAAGATGTCATCAACCATTTTGGGTCATGACTTGATTTGTAATTTCTTGTCAACCTCCACCGTCAGCAGTGTGGATGTGTGGAGCGAGGTGCAATGCTCCCCATCTCTACACCTCTCTCTCCCCCTATCTCTACCCCCTCTCTCTCCTTAGCTCTCCCCCCCCCCCTCTCCCTATCTCTATCCCTTCTCTCTCCCCCTATCTCTACCTCCTCTCTCTCCCCCTATCTCTACCCCCTCTCTCCCCCTGTCACTACCCCCTCTTTCCCCCTATCACTACCCCCTATTTCCCCCTATCTCTACCCCTTCTCTCTCTCCACTACCTCTGGCCCCTGTCTCTGCCCCCCTTCTCTCCCCCTATCTCTGCCCCCTCTCTCTCCCCCTGTCTTTCTTCCTTTCTCTCCACCTATCTCTGCTCCTTCTCTCTCCCTGTCTCTGCCCCCTCTCTCTTCTCCTATATCTACCCCCTTTCTCTCCCCCTTTGTCTTCTCCTGCATTAGCATTGGCTTCCCTGCCCATGTTGCTTAACACATGGACTGCGCTGCTCGCCGCTCAGCGCTGGTTCCACAGCTCTTGTGCCCCGCCCACTCACAGCTTTGGCTCGTCTGCACCCATTGCATGCCTTTGTAATGCGAGCAAGGACAGAGTCACGTGAGTGTGGGCGGAGTCAGGGTCACGTGAGGAGGAGGAGGAGTCAGGGTCACGTGAGGGGGAGGATATAAGGGAATAACCGGAAGGGGATCGGGAGTGGAGACAAAATAGAGAAGGGAGAGGCCACGCAGAGTGCTGGCAAGGAGTGGCGCGATTGCCACGAGGTGGAAGACATGGCGCCGTCGGCCAGCGGTGTTCGTGGGCAGCGGGGTGTCTGCAGAGTGTGCGGGAGCACACGGAGAAGCAGCGTGGCTGCTGAGTGTGGGAGTCACACGGAGCAGCAGGGTGGCTGCGGAGTGTACGGAGCACACGGGCAGCGGTGTGGCTGTAGAGAGAGAGAGAGCGGAGGACTCAGACGACGTGCGGAGGCACGAGGCGGAGAAGGTGCGGGTCCGAGCGGAGACATCGCGGGGTGCGAACAAGAACCCAATAAAGGACACGAAGAACAACATCGCCTGAGAGTCCTTTATTACACTGGGGTCAGAAGTGAGACATGTCGAAACAGCTCAGAAGAAAGGCCATACCTGCACCATCTTCGGCACCATCTTCTGAAGAAGACGACGACCTTTCTCTGCACCCTGGTGACGCCCACGACGAGTCCGGGGAGCCCGAGCAGAAGGCAGCCGAGTGGGGCCTTGTCGTCGCTTCCAGCTCTCTCCACCATGCGGCACGGGGCCGCCATCTTGGGCGTGGTCGGGGAAGAACGGCGGGAAGACGCCATCTTGCCGCCTCCGACGCGGGAGGACGCCATCTTGGGCGTGGTCGGAGACGAACGACGGGGAGCCGCCATTTTGAACACATTGCAACGTGACGCCATCTTGTCGCTACCGCATGGGACATCATCGGCGAATGAAGGTGGCGTGGGGACCCGCAGCCAGCGTCTGACGACTGTCAAAGAGTTCTCCATTGGTGGAGATTGGAGCGCATTTGCCTGCCGTTTTCAAGCGGCGGTACGATCCGCTAAATGGACTGATGCGGAGGCTTTGAAGGTCTTGCCAACGGTTCTTGACGACGAATCCGTCCGGTTCTTTCGCTCCATCAAAGCTGCTAAGAAGACGACGCTTCAGGGGGTCTTTGAGGAAATGGCGGAGGCGTACGAGCCTCCGGACGATGCACACCGCAGGTTCGTGCAACGGCAACGGGCACCTGAAGAATCGCCGGTGGCATTCTGGGGCGCGGTGATCGAGTTAGCAATGGCCGCATATTCAGAGACAGAGCCCGATTTGTTGGAACCCCTGATACTGGGCAAAATGTTGGAGTTATCCCGGGATTTGGGCATCCCCATGCCCGTGTGCGGCCACAATAAGTTGATGTCCCGGACGGCGGCTAAGTGCCTGGATGCCCAATTCAATCTTCGGCAGTGGAAACAGGTGACGGTGTGGACAAGGAGCCCCACAGTCGCCGGCGGTGCAACAGGAGGGGTCCCGAAGGAGGCCGTCTGCGTTCGGGACGAGAGGGGTCCTGAGGAGCTGACGGCGGCATCGACCCAGTGGCCGACTCAGGGAGGAGCGGGGTGGCGACCAGGGCCGTCGGCGCGGGAGCGACAAGACAGAGGGGGTGCTGCATGGCGAGCTGATCTCGCGTGTTTCCGCTGCGGCCGTAAAGGCCACTTCGCCAGGGAATGCTGGGCTCGCATTTGACAGCCGCCCCAGCAGGAGGCCTCGGTCACGGACGCGACGGGGAAGGACCACCCACGACAGGCAAGTCGGTACGCATCAGACACCCGGCAAGGCCTGTCACCTCATGCATCACCATCGCTACGCGGGCCGGGTGCCATTACTGACGGGGGGGCGTTCGGTGGTCCGCGTGGCTCGCTGACGCAGTGGCGCAAATTGGCACGGAGAGTGGTTGCGGCCGCTATGGGCTCGTTGACCGTGCCGGGGTCGATCCAAGGGATCGACGTGCGCATTTTGTTTGACTCGGGAGCGTCAGCGACCATTATCTCCGACGTGATATTTCACCTCTTGTCCATTCCTCCTGGGCGCGTGAGGCCGGTTTACGACTCTTGCATAGCGGCGAATGGGGGTGGTATGGGCATTGTGGGTCAGGTGGACGCCAGTATATCGGTTGGGGGTGTTTCGGCTACTGGGACAGTGTTGATTTCCAGGTCCCTCACGGTGCCCTGTTTGTTGGGAACCGATTTCCTAGCCAAGATGCCCATTCAAATAAGGGTGGATCATAATTGTATAGAATTGCCGGGGGGTCGGGGTCTTTCATTCTTGCCGTCACCCTGGGCCCGGCCAGCTCCTGACCGTCAGGTGCAGGCACTGTCCGAGGTATCGGTTGATATTCCGCCTGGCTCGCAGATGCTTATTCCGCTGCGGTATCGGAAACCGGTGCCTGGAATCGAAGGGGCGGCGGGTGTTTTGTTATCACCGTCCGCTGCTATAACGGGTGGCTTGACGCTGGTGGGGGCACAGACGATTGTCCGACCGGGTCAACCTCCGTTTTTACAGGTATTGAATGGAAGCGCGGAAAATGTTGTTGTACCGGCCGGAACGGTTTTGGCTCACGCCACAACTGCTTTCATGAGCCATGGCGATCATGACCGTCGAGGCCTTGTAGGGGGGGGTATCGGTCTCGACGTCACTGCCGTGAAAATACGTCTTTGACTGCGGACCAGCGGTCCGCGCTACGCGCACTGTTGGGGAGGTATTTCGACGTCTTTAGTGCGGACGATTTCGATTTGGGTCGCACCTCCTTGCTTTCCCACCACATTGATACGGGGGATACCGCTCCGATTCGGATGAACCCGCATCGGTTGATCACATTCGCGGCGCAGTGGAGGAGATGCTGGCCGCCGACATTATTTCCCCGTCAAACAGCCCGTGGGGCGCGCCGGTGGTCCTTGTGAAGAAAAAGGATGGGAAGCTGCGGTTTTGTGTGGATTTTCGAAAATTCAATAAGGTGTCGGTTGCGGATGCGTACCCCCTGCCGCGTATGGACGATTACCTCGATGCCTTGTCTGGGGCGAATTTTTTTTCTACTCTTGATCTCTCATCGGGATTCTGGCAACTTCCCCTAGACGAGTCCTCGAGGGAAAAGACGGCCTTCCGGACGCCGCAGGGATTGTTTCAGTTTAATTGTCTTCCCATGGGCCTGAACGCCGCCCCCGCAACATTCCAGCGGCTGATGGAGCTCGTGTTAACGGGTCTGCAGTGGGAAACGTGCTTGATATACTTAGATGATGTTATCGTTTTCAGCCGCACGTTTGAGGAACATTTGCGGAGGTTGGACACGGTGTTTGCCAGAATGCGTTCAGCCAATTTGAAATTTAAGCCCAAAAAGTGTCACCTCTTACAACGATCCGTGCGCTATTTGGGCCACATTGTTAGTTCCGACGGGGTCGCCACGGACCCGGAGAAGACGGCGTGCATCCGTAACTGGCCGACTCCGGCCTCAGTGGGCGACGTGCGTCGGTTCGTTGGGTTCGCCTCATACTACCGCCGGTTCGTTCCTAACTTTGCCACGATCGCGAGGCCGTTGCACCTCCTTACGGCTAAAGGCCGGAGATTCAGCTGGGGACCAAGAAAGTTCGGACGTCTCCCTACCACCCTCAAACGGATGGCATGGTGGAACGGCTTAATCGGACCCTGTCGGCTATGCTCTGTCACACGGTTAGCGAAAAGCAGGCTGATTGGGATTTGCACATCCCTGGGGTGCTCTCTGCATACAGGATGACGCCGCATGCGTCGACGGGGTACTCACCTATTTTTTTAATGTACAGCCGCGAGAATGTGCCGCCGATGGACATGCAGCTGGGTACGGGGGCGAAGGGTTCTCTTCCGGAGTACATTCAGGACGCTGTTCATCGCGTGGCGGAGGCATGGGAGGGGGCCAGATTGGCTACGGCTAAGACCCAGGCCCGGAACGAACGTTGTGCTCGGCGCTCGGATGGGGAGTCTCTCTGGTGAGTGGGGGACATGGCCTGGCTGCACTGCCCGCAGGTGCGGGTGGGGACCTCCCCTAAGTTGCACAAACCGTGGCAGGGGCCGGTTGTGCTTATTGAGGTGCCTAGTCCGCAGTCCGCGCGTGTTCGTTTCGGATCGCGGCACTGGTACGTACATACGTCTCGATTGAAACCCTACGTGGCCCCACGGCTGGATGCGTCATCTCCTAACGTTGCCTTGCCAGTGTCTGTTCTGTCCGACGCGCCACTGACTTTGCCTGTTCAACCTGCAAGCGCGCCTGTCGTGCCTTCTACAGACGGACCAGCCGTGACACGGACGGAGACAGTGAGTTCTGCTCCGGGTGGACCTACCACGGCGACGGGGACACTTGGCCCCGCCACCCCTCCAACCCCGCCGCGGACGCATTTGCTGGAGACCCCGGCGACGGGTCTCCCGGGGGTACGGGACTCTGACATTGGCGGGACTCCAACAGCGGCGGGCGGTTCCGATCCCGCCGCTCCTGAAACATTGTTTCGGTCACGGTCTATGTGTGGGCCGCTCCCCGTTCGGGACAGGCCGGCGACTCGCACGCGTTCCAAGTCCCTTTCCTTTCGTTAATTATTCTATTTATTGTTGTTGTGTTGTTGTGTTATTGTTGTTATAATCTCCGTTGTCTTGTTATGCCTGTTGCTGGACTTTTGCTCGCATTATTTTGTTCTGTTGCAGCCAGGGATGGCTGGGTTTTTCTACACGGGGGGGGGGGGGGTCATGTAATGCGAGCAAGGACAGGGTCACGTGAGTGTGGGCGGAGTCAGGGTCACGTGAGGAGGAGGAGGAGTCAGGGTCACGTGAGGGGGAGGATATAAGAGAAGAACCGGAAGGGGATCGGGAGTGGAGACAGAATAGAGAAGGGAGAGGCCACGCGGAGTGCTGGCAAGGAGTGGCGCGATTGCCACGAGGTGGAAGACACGGCGCCATCGGCCAGCAGTGTTCGTGGGCAGCGGGGTGTCTGCAGAGTGTGCGGGAGCACACGGAGAAGCAGCGTGGCTGCTGAGTGTGCGGAGTCACACGGAGCAGCAGGGTGGCTGCGGAGTGTATGGAGCACACGGCAGCGGTGTGGCTGCAGAGAGAGAGAGAGAGCGGAGGACTCAGACGACGTGCGGAGGCACGAGGCGGAGAAGGTGCGGGTCCGAGCGGAGACATCGCGGGGTGCGAACAAGAACCCAATAAAGGACACGGAGAACAACATCGCCTAAGAGTCCTTTATTACACCTTTATAAACAGTTGCAGTTGGAGGCTTGCCCCCCCCGCTTTTCTCCCCGCCTGATGATGACCGCTTGTGTTGTTATCGAAACGTCGTAAGTTTATTTACTTATTTTTTTCATCATTTTTATTTTCTCTCTACTTGACTTCACCAAAGAAAACAAAGAATATGAATTCCTGCAGTCACGTAAGTTTTAAGTAAAATTTTTGTCAGGAAGTGTGTCAAGCCTCAGTGACGATTGGTTAGGGCTAGAGAATTGAACTGATTTGAGAATAGGTTTTCTCCTCTTTTCTGGCAACAAAACAGGTGTTAAGATGTTAAAACGCCAAACTGACACCTTTTACAATGAATCAAGTCTGCATTAACCACAATAATTGTGGTCAGAATGCAAACAAAAAAACATTCTCTGATAGTATATGCATTGTCTTTGAAACTGATTGGTCCACACCAGAGGTCGCAATCGGGTACCCGATACCCGTACCCTACCCGATACCCGGCTACCCGTACCCGGCCGGGTACGGGTACAGGTAGCCGTTTGAGAATCCTGGTGCGGCCGGGTACGGGTACGGGTAGCCGCACGTGACTCACCCCAACCAATGAGTGAGAAGGCCGTGAGTCACTGGTGAGTAACCGTTTGTCACTCATTTCCCAATGTCTTGTCTCTTCTCACAATTCAAGTTCCTAGAATCAACCCACCCACGCCTGCAACATAGCTTCATCCCAGAGGTCGCAATCGGGTATCCAATACCCGTACCCTACCCGATACCCGGCTACCCATACCCGGCCGGGTACGGGTACCCGTTTGCGACCCTGGTGCGGCCGGGTACGGGTACGGGTAAGGAATCAAAACCCGTTTGCGACCTCTGGTCCACACCAGAGACAGCTTTCTTTCGAGCCTAGTCTCAAACGGTGTTAGACCAGAGGACGCCAAAAGGTATACAGCACAAATACAAGCACTATCACAGTAATGAGAGCTCGGGGTGAGTAGCTACATTATGGGACCTCCTTTGCCAGTACCAAAATATGAGGATTAGCTGAGGATAATGCGTTGAGCAAACCTTCAATAAAAGGGGGCTTGAGGAATATTAAAAGGGAGAGCACAAGGGAGGGACAGTTGGAGAGAAGACGAAGTCCAAGCATCAAGAACTGAAGCCTGGGCCTATAAAGTGTTTGTGTCCAAAATAAGGGTTTATAGTAAAGCAAGAACGTGTCGGCATCACTATACGTGTATGTAGAGACAAAGTTCGTAAACCTTGAAGGAAATACTGTTTGTGTGCACCTATAAGGATTGCATGGTGCAAGAGGGGTGGGGTGGCTAACACACAACCTCATCCCCATCCCTACCCTAATCCTACAACTATTACCAATTCCACCCCATCCCACCCTCATCCCGAACCATCCCACCCTCATCCCCAACCCCACCTTGATTCCCAACACCACTTTCACCCACAACCACCAACGCTACCCTCATCCCGAGCCCCACCCGCAATCCCACCCTCATCCTTAACATAAACCAAAATACTGTATACTGTGGTCTCAATCAGCATTGTTATGTATTTTCTTATTCAGGTTTGACTGCATTTCTCTTGGTCACCAAAGTGGATAAGTGGATGGAGAAGGACATTAAACACATTTATGCTGACAAAAACGTGAAGGAAAAGGTATTTGCTTTAAAAATGTCTGTTACATTAAAGTTCTTAATTATTTTGAATATTTGAATACAGACCAGTGGATACAATATGAAAGAGAGTCCACACATGTCGTCCTGGAAAATGAATTGTATTGTCCCAGTCACACACACCCAGTAACATACTCAAAGCTCTTTCTTCAGCGACTTTCTTTTCCTGGAGCCCCAAGCTTCAATACACACCCCATATATCCTCTCGCTCCCAACCTTCTGGAATCTTTTACAAGCCCTTCTCAGCTCCTCCTTTTTATCTTTGTTTCCTGCCATATTATTTTTCATTTGGGTTTCCTCCAATCCCATCTCCCTCTCCGCGCCTTCGTTACCATCTTCTTTTATTATTTACTAGCGGTAAGTACCCAGCGTTGCCCGGGCGAAAAAGGCAGACACACACATGGACTTACACACAGACATCGACCAACACACATAGAAACACATCGACTTAGATGCACACACACATATGGACTCACACAGACAGACATGGACTTTAATCACACACACATGTAGTTACACACATCGACTCACACACAAACAGACTTACACACAAACATATCGACACATACACACATTTACCTACACACACACATATGGACTTACAAAGACACACATATCGACAAAGACATACAACAACAACAACCGCCATTCGCCACTAAGTAGCGGTGACGTCACCACGACGCTTGTGCCAGGCCATGTGCACCTTGAGGCCATGTGAAGTGTCGAACCCCGCTGGCAGGAGGTCACGGGGCAGACCCAGGTGCCACGGGTCGACTGACTGAGATGACCGAGATGACTGGCTGATGCACCACCTGTGCCCCCTACTGTGCCAACTTGCTGTGCTTTAGCCACCCGGCGCTCCACTCGTTGTTGTGAGCGTCGCTCCTCTGCCCTCCGTTGTTGCTGGAGGGCGACTGCCTCCAACTGCCCAGTAGCGTCCTTCATTGGCATACATAACATAATGGAGCAATAGGGAGCCATCCCTTGACCGCACCCCGGCATCGATCAGCCTCCCATTGTATCTGTACCATATGGTATTTCCTCCGGTACAGCCATTGCAGGATTCACGAACCCCGTGGTCAAAATAGATGTTAAATAATGTGGGAGGCAGAGGACATCCGTGTGGCACCCCAAAGTGAACAGGGAATGGCTCTGACTCCCGGGCACGTAGTTTATCCCGGGCCCGCTCACCATCATGAAGGTCCTTAAGGATCGTGAGCAAAGGGTGAGGGACTCCGAAAGCATGAAGAACAACCCAGAGGCCAGGCCTACTGATGGTATCATAGGCCTTGAGCAGGTCAATAAAGCACACACATGGACTCACACGCAAATAAATGAACTCTTACTGACTCACATGGAGCCACGCACACAAAGCGACTAACACACACGCACATGGACTGACACACACACACTCACACAAACACATCGACTTACACACACACACACACATATGGACTCACACATGCATAGACATCCACTTTAGATACACACACATGGAGTTACACACACATATCGACTCACACACACACAAACATAGACTCACACACACATGGACCGACGCACACACATCGACTGACACACACAGACTCACACACAAAGACTAATCGACTGACACACGCACAGGTAAACATACACACATGGACTGACACACATATGTACTTACACACACACATAGACTCGCACACACATACATAGACTGACTCACACATTGTCCTACACACATAAAGACTCTCACACACAAACATCTACTTTAGATACACACACATGGATGAACACACAAATATCGACTCACACACACGCATTGAGTTACACACACACATCGAGTGACATGCACGCTTGTATGGACTTACACACACATGTGTACAAACAAACACACACATATGGACTGACACACACATACACATGGATGTACATTGACTTACACACTGAGATGGAGCCATGCACATACGTCGACGAACACACACACAGCGACTGATACACACACAAATGGACTGATACGCATACAAATGGACTGACACACAAACACTTCGACGTAAACACACACACACATCAGCCGTTGTCCGTTCGAAAAAGACACACACATGGACTTAAATACACGCATGGACCTACACGCACACACATATCGACTCAAACACGCAAACATCGACTCACACACACATGGACGTGCACCGCAATCCACGATGATGGCACAGCTATCAGCATCGCAGTACAACGAATCAGTAAATATCGTGACGTGAGCAATCGAAACAATAGAAATGCATAAAAGAAAGAAGTTGAAATGAGTGTAAATTAAAGAGCAGCAGTACGCACAGGAAGGCCTTATTACCGGGTAAAAGGGTAAAGGTAAAGGGTAAAGGTGTCGACATACCAAGGGGTAAGGTAAAGGGTTGGGTAAAGGTAGCTCGGAAGAATTACCCGGTAGGGTAAAGGTAGCGTGAAGTATTACCCGGTAAATACGGTACCTTGTTTACCACTAAAAGCTCCATGGCGCAGTCCATGGCCTACATTTAATAAGTAATATTTTTAAAAAACGTTCTTTAAAACACGCCTTTATTAAATGTACGAGTAATGGCAGAACTCCACAACTCCAGGAAGTGGCCCCGAAGCTTGCCACAACGTAAGGGACCGTGGCCAATTACAGCCAACGTCAGTTGAGCGTGGGCAATTAAATCCAAGCCGAAACATAACATATTAAAAAAATCTTTTATGATAGAATATAGTGTTGTCATCAGTGTGACATAAGTATACCAAGTTTGCAGTCGATACCACATTAGGAAGTGGGTAAAAATTTAGTTACAATATTTGATGATACAACCACGATGACAACGATGACGACGACAACAACGACAACAATGACAACAACGACAACAATGACAACAACGACAACAATGACAACGACAACAAGCGTGTAAAATTGGAATCATCGAGAGTATTCTATATGAATAAAGTGCTCTACCTAGCATTTACCGTTATAAACCTTGTTCATGTGTATTTCCCTTGTAATTACCCTGTAATTGGGTAATTTATATGGGGCAAGGGTGAAAGGAAGGGTAAAAGGTAGGCTCGTTGTTTTTACCTTTTAACTTTTACCTTACCTTGCCGAGGCCTACGCACAGGTAAGTAGAGACGCAGGCTACAGTCTAGATTATAGACTGGCAGTTCGCCGACTCGATGACATACGCATTGCTACAGTCGACATAAAAAGCTTGCAATATGGGCAGCAGCTGAAAAAGCAGGATACAGTCGACATGAAAGGCTGGCAGTACGCTGAGTGAGGTAAATAAGCAGGCAACAGATTATAGACTGGCATACACTAATGCTGGGCAAAAGCAAAATTAACAGTGTAGATAATAGAGTGGCAGTATACTGACGTGAATTAATCAGCAGGCAGTAGGTCACATCGCAGATTGGCAGTAGACCGTCGTAGTGTAATAAAAACACAGGTAAAAAAGAAAAAAAATTGCACCTTAATAATGAAATATTAGTTTTGTGCACACAAACATTATTACAGTATTGTAATATTTGGCAACATATTAGTTTCATAATAGTAAACAATGCAGCTGAGTTGTTAGCGAAAGATTCAATGAAATTGTACTTTACATTGCCGTGGTCAGGCCTAGTCCGGTGCAGAGCCCGCGGCGTCGCCTACATTCCCCCCCCACCATCCCCTCGGCCGATCTAGAATAATAGTATGTGATCGCTGAAATAATATAAAGATGTAATGACTTTATAGCAGTAACTGCACGCATTGGGGTGGGGGGGGGGGGGAGAAGAGGACATTACACTGTGAAGAGAAATGCGCAGCGTGATGTGTATATGTATTGCATGTTAAACGCGTAAAATAAAATGTCTCCTGTGAGCTCGACCGAATGCGCATCACTGCGCAGGGTCCGCCCCCCCCCCCCTCACGCAATTGTTGTGAGTTGGTACGGTCGATGGCGCGCAATAAGTTAATAATTAAAATAAGAATGGCACTAAATTATTAATTAAACGACTTTAAAGTTTACGGACGTGAAAACGGAATAGCCTATTCCCACCGCGGGGCTTAGGGCGTGCCGGCTGGCAAATTTTTTCGGCCTTGAACATCCCCGTCAGAGAAGCCAAATCCCCCGCAAGCGCGCGCGGAGACTTTTATATATAAGAATTTTCGGTGTGGTCCCGCGTCCCCAAGTGACCCTTCCATCCTCTTAAGTGTAGTACCATGTTCCCCCAACAAACTTTAGCATGCCCCCATATGACCTAAATGTCACTCCTCCCTACCGTCAGACCAAGCCATCCTCGGCTTTACCAATCCATGCTTCCCTCATAACTACCCTGAAGAACGCGCCATAGAATATACCCGTCCGTATGCCTCCAACTTGAACGAAAATATAAGAAACTGCATAATTAAGCATATAAAAGAAAAACTGCGCAATAAAAGAAAAAGCGCATCTTACAATAATATCCTTGCTGTGCCAAAAATAACTGGGAAAGGCGAATAGGGGAAGAAAAGATGAAGAGGAAGATATAGAAAAATACACAGTCCTCTCCAACATGGAAAGACGTTTTGACATCCTAACCCAACATTTCACGGGGAGCCTCAACTTCAGGGGGGTTCCCAAGGATGTTGGCACGTGCCTCCAAGGAAGGCTCTCTTGGTCCAGCAGTCCATTGTGTCACACAGCCGAGTGGTGGATCCTCCTGGCTGTGGGAATGGTTGCTGAAGGTCACTCACAGTTGGCCTTGTGGATGGAATGAGCACAGATGAGAGGCATCTGAGCGTATGGTTTTTCAATTTAATACACACATTGCAGCCGCAGAATGTGTATGATCTTTACAGGTTCCTTCCATGTACAATGAAACTTTGTAGACGTGCCGACTGGTACTTGTAAACAGTGCAGTTGTAATGTAGTAACTCCACGGGAGACGACTTCACGGGTAACACACTCTTTATTTTATCAAACTTGGTTACAGGTGACTAACACCTACTTTGTATCTCGGGTGACAAACACCCACTTCGCTACTTGGCGACTAACGCCCACTGAGTTACTCGGATGACCAACATCCACTTAGTACTCGGGTGACAAACACCCACTTAGCTACTTGGCGACTAACGCCCACTGAGTTACTCGGATGACCAACATCCACTTAGTACTCGGGTGACAAACACCCACTTAGCTACTTGGCGACTAACGCCCACTGAGCTACTCGGATGACCAACATCCTCTTAGCTACTTGGCGACTAACGCCACTGAGCTACTCGGATGACCAACATCCACTTAGTACTCGGGTGACAAACACCCACTTAGCTACTTGGCGACTAACGCCCACTGAGCTACTCGGATGACCAACATCCACTTAGCTACTCGGCGACTAACGCCACTGAGCTACTCGGATGACCAACATCCACTTAGCTACTCGGCGACTAACGCCACTGAGCTACTCGGCTTCACTAGGTCTTCAGCTCCGTCTTCGGGTCTTCAACTGGGTAACTCTCCCCGAGTGCTCTCGCGCGTCCCCCTTTATACCCCACCTGCGGACGTCGCTGCGAGCACCCACTTATTCGACCAATCGCCGGGTGCTGGCTACGATCCTCTTTTCCCACATCTCATCGTGCCTCACCACTCACTCCGCGCCGCCTCGTCATCTGTCACTCCCGGCGCGCGCGTCCACACCACGCCCACAACGCGTGCCCAACCCCGCACCCCGCGCCGCCCCGTGATCCATCACTGTCACAGTCGGCGCACGTCAATACCACCACTACATCACCCCCTACCACATAGCTCGCAGCCGCCCCGGCTGCTACAAAAATTACAAACCCTCCCTGTGTGCCCCGTAACACAACACAACAACAAGAACAACAACTAAGCTAACAACACAACACGACGCGAACACCACCATCCGCAACCCTCAACCAATGCCACCGCGACAACAGAACAATATATACAAACCGGCGAGTGACAATAGCAATGTGTATACAAAAAAAAAAAAATGGAAATTTTTTTTTTTTCTTTCGACTCGTGCAGTGTCCCCTTTTCTTCCGAGCGTCCCTACAACGGGACATTATCCCGGCAGAGGGGAACACCGGGCGAGCTCGGTGTAGAGCACAAAAAAAACCCGTCCTCATGAAAATTGTTGAGACCTAGCCCGAGTCCGCCTTGCCGGTCCGTCGTACGGCACCAGACGCGGTTGAACGTCCGGTGGTGCCGGCGGTTCAGGAAGACATCGGCCAGGCATCGAGGACTCGTGCGTGCCCCGGGGTTCAGGCTCTCGATGGTCAGCAGCCGTCAAGCCCGAGGCACCTGGGGGTGGGTCAGGTGGAGACACGTGAGGATCAGCCTGCGACACCTCCCTCCCCGAGTCGACGGTCACATCACACGCCCGGTCGTCACGGCACAGAACGGGGTCACACGGTGCCGCATAGGGCTTCAGTCGGGAGGGGTGCACATACCAACGGCGTTTCCCCCATTTAATCTGTATACTCTGGGGCCGTGCAACCCGCACAATTTCCACCGGTCCCCTCCAAGGTCTCAACAACTTGGGGGACGTAGCCAACGGTGCATGTGGACAATGCAGCCAGGCCTTATCGCCTGGTTTCCAATCATGCGTATGCACCCTCCGCTCATGCAATTTCTCGTTTGCAATTTGCCGCGACCGCGAATTCAACCTTGCCCCCTCCCGCGCTTCAGTCAATTTGGCGATATTAAATTTGATGTGGTCTGCCAATTTAGATTTTGCACGTGGCTGGGAAATCCCCAGTTGGACGTCCATGGCCGGATCGGCCTCCCGCCCATACATAGAAAAAATGGGGAAAACCCTGTCGCCGCATGAGGGGCCATTCGATAGGCCGCGAGTACCCCCGGCACCTGTAAGTCCCAATCAACCTGATCGTCGCAGACCTGTTGGCACAACATAGACGTAATCGTTCTGTTCAGACGCTCAACCATCCCGTCAGTCTGCGGGTGGTAGGGGGAAGTACGCACTTTCTTTGTACCCAACAGGTCGCACACCTCGCGCAACAAAACGCTCGAAAAATTCTTCCCTTGATCCGTCAGCAAGCGTTCGGGGGCGCCCTTGTCCAACACATAACCCTGGACAAAGGCGTCCGCCACCGCCGCAGCCGACTGGTTGGCGAGCGGCCATGCCATAGGCCATCGGGTGAAGTATTCCACGCCAACCAGCAGGAACCTATTTCCCCTTGGTGTAACCGGAAAGGGCCCCAAGATGTCCAACGCTACCAATTCGTTTATACGCGAAACCTGAATGGATTGCAGCGGTGGATTAGCCGCCAATGGTGGCGGTTTCCTTTTGGCGCACTCTACGCATCCCTTAAGAATATTCGCCACGTCGTTACCCATCCCCGGCCAATAATAGTCTCGCTGGATTAGGGCGAGCGTTTTGTGAAAACCCAGATGCATGAGCCGTTCATGAGCTGCCAGAACAATCCTACCCCGCATAGCAACAGGCACCACGAGCACGTGACGCCGGGACATGTTGTCCCACCTCATCAACAGGCCCTGTCTGCACACCCAGGAACCGACCCGCGCCTCCCCTTGTTCGGGAGCGCCAACTTTCCGACGCAGCGTAAGTAGGGAGCTGTCGGACATCTGGAGGCGGCCCCACTCAATGAGGGGCAACGACAACAGCGAATCCCTCCCCGTGGGGGCGTCCTCTCCCGGGGTGTCAGTGGCGGCGAGCGCAACTCCCGGGGCGCCGGCGACCGGGGGTTTGCACCGCGCTGATCCCAACAAACATGTGCAGTCCGTGCACGGCGGCAACCGCGACAAGGCGTCCGCGTTTGAGTGCCGCAACCCTTTTCGGTAAATCGTCGTGAATTGGTAGTCTTGAAGGACCTCCAACCATCGGGACAATTGGCCCGATGGCTGCGCCACGCGCATAGCGTATTGTAGAGCCGCATGGTCCGTCCGGACCGTAAAATGACGGCCGTAAAGATACGGCCTGAATTGCTGTGTAAAAAACACAATGGCTAACAATTCACGACGAGTTACGCAATAGCGTTGTTCTGCGGGGGAAAGAACCCTACTACCGTAGGCGACCACCCGTTCAACCCCCCCGACCAACTGTGAGAGCACCCCCCCGATACCCGTATTGCTGGCGTCCGTGTCAAGCAAAAACGGTTGTGTGAAATCGGGGTAACACAAGGGGGGAGCCTGCACCAAAGCGTCACGGAGGGAGCAGAACGCATCCTCCTCCTCTACTCCCCAGTGAAACCTCACACCCTTAGCCGTCAAAGCGTGCAGGGGCTTGGCTATGGTGGCAAATTGCTTGACAAAACGACGGTAATAGGAGGCAAAACCAATGAAACTACGAACCTCCGTGACCGAGGTTGGCGTTGGCCATGAGCTGACGCAATGCGTCTTAGCAGGGTCCGTCGAGATCCCTGAACGACTCACGATATGGCCCAAATACCTGACAGATTCCCGAAGCAGAAAACATTTAGCCGGTTTAAATTTTAGCTTAGCGGAACGCATCCTGAGGAACACCGCTCTCAGTCGCTGGAGGTGCTCCTCGAAAGTCCGACTAAAGACGATAATATCGTCAAGATAAATCAAACAGGTATCCCATTGGAGGACTGACAAAACCAATTCCATGAGTCTCTGGAACGTGGCGGGGGCGGAATGTAAGCCCATGGGCAAACGGTTGAATTCAAAAAGGCCCCCAGGTGTGCGGAAAGCAGTTTTAGGTTTAGACTCGTTATCGAGTGGCAATTGCCAAAATCCAGAAAGCAGATCGAGTGTGGAAAAAAACTGCGCTCCCGCCAAGGCATCCAGCGACTCATCCATCCTGGGGAGCGGATACGCATCCGCCATCGAGATTTTGTTTAAGCGGCGGAAATCGACACAAAACCGCAAGGACCCGTCCTGTTTCTTTACTAGGACAATAGGAGCACCCCACGGACTAGAAGAGGGCGAAATGATATCGGCCGCCAACATATCATTAACCGCCGATTGCACATGTTCCTTCTCGGCCGGGCTGAGCCGGAAAGGATTCTGACGAATAGGGGCCGCGTCCCCTGTAGCTATGTGGTGGCGCAACAGGTCAGTGCAGCCGATATCGTACTTATGTTTGCTGAACACGTCAGCAAACTCGATGAGCAAACCCCTCAATGCTCCCAATTGCACCCCGGACAAGTTAGCAGAACCCGCACACAGCGAGTCCAACCACTCAGTCCCCTCATCACTTTGAGGATGCGACTCGACAGTAAAATCTGCTTGAGCCACGAGCCGTTCCTCAACGGGCAGCGGCGCGGCGTGAGCCAGCACCGTTCCCTGCGCAATTACGGCCGGCCGCGACCCCGTATTCAGGACCATTACGAACGGCTCACTGTCCCCTCTCACCATGGTTTGAGCAACCGCTAAGTCGAGGCCCTTACTGGCTCTGTTTGACGGCCCCAACAGCACCCCCTGTGCCTCCGCACCCACCTCGAGCGGCTTCCTGAACCGAAGGGGTACTAACATTTGCGATCCCGGGGGTACCCGTACAGTGTGAGTCGCCAGCGCCTGCACCGTCGCACAAACCGTGCGCACTTTGATAGGGCTCGACAAGAAGGCAACCCGCCGACCTGACGGAAGCTCTATGCAGGCCTGATCAATAAGAATTTTGATGGGCATTTTTGACAAAAAGTCCGTACCTAGCAAACAGGGAACGGCCAGCGATGATGATACAAAAATAGGGCCCGCTAATTTAATGTCCCCAATGCAAATAGTCGCCCGAATCTGGCCGATGATCCCCAGGGATCCCCCATTCGCCGCATAAAATGGCACGTCTACCGGCAGAAGGGGTCTACTTTGGACGGGAAGGATGTTATAAATAAGGTCCGAGATGATGGTGGCCGACGCACCCGTGTCAACAAGCACCCGGACCTCAACCCCGTCAATGAACCCCGTTACCACGGACGACCCGGCTGACGCAGCCACGATCCTGTGGGCCAATTCGGACCACTCGACTGCTTGCGGGCCGCGTACGGACCCCCCCCGCCGAATTGAACCCCCGGCACCCAGCCGCGAACCCCCCACCGCGAAGCGGCGACCCGAATGTGCCGTGTTTGTGGACCGAACGTGTGAGGTGCCGCGACTTGCCGGGTTTTGTTGGGATGACTTGTGGCCCTGGTCGTCGTCCCGACGTGGTCCTGTGGTGCGCGGACGCGGGGCCCGGCACCCGGCTGCGACGTGACCCCGAAGGCCGCAGTTGTAGCAGACGACGGACGTCGTAGGTTTCGGTTGCTCCAGCTTGCGGGGCGAACGTGTGGGCGAACGACCTCCCGTTCTCCACTCCCCCGGACACGGTGCAGCGAAGGCCCGCTCCTGCACCGCAGCTGGCTGAGGTTCGGCGATCGTGGCGGCCAGTGCCGCATTCCCCGGCCATTTGCAGACGACCCCCGGCTTGCGTTTGAGGACCTCGTACGCGTGAATGCTCGTGGCGATCGCCAGGGAGCAGATCTCCATCTCGTCTGCCACGTTGATGGGGACCCCCAACTCGTGGGCCAACACCAGCAGCTGCTCCGTCACCATGGCGTCCTTCCCCTCCTTATCCATGCGGGGAAAAGCCGCGTCCGCCAAGGCGAGCAGTGCCGTGCGGTAGGCTAGCGTCGTTTCCCCAGCCACCTTCCGCCGATCGTAGAACTGGTGGCGGCACGTGGAGGGCGGCCCGAACACCTTCGCCATCAGGTGTAGTGCGGCCTGGAGCGTAGAGCGGGACGACCTTGCAGCAGATGTGAAGGCTGCAAGCGCGTCGTCGTCAAGCATCGCTGGCAACGCACGCAGGGCAGTGGTGTCGGACCACCCCGACATCTCCTGATGAGCGAGGAACCTTCGTTGGAAGGCTCCCCAGTCGCCCCCATCCGCCTTGAACGCCGACAGCGCGGGCAATCTTTGCTGGAGGACCCGATCGTCGTCGACGTCGGAGAGATTTTCCCGCGCTCCGCTGGAGTTGTGTAAAATGTCGGCTCGGTTGTCAGGCGCAAAATGGAGGGCTCCGGCGCGCGCCGATGACGTGGGCTGCGCTGCGCGGAGGTGTCCGGCCACGTGGCGTCCGTCTTTCCCGCCAATCGGTGGCGGCCCCCCAAAAACGGCGGCAACTTCCAGGCTTTTGGCGCGAAGCGCCCTTTGGCGGGAATCCTCCACCGTCGCTTCCTCCACGACCCCCGCAGCCGTTTTTCCGCTCGCCGGAACGGAGATGTCGGCCAAGACAGCGGCGGCGGCGAGTAGCAACTCCGCCAAGCGGGCGTGCGCGTCCTGGAGGCCGGTGTCGGAGGCAAGCGGAGCGTCGGCCATCACCGCGAAGTGCTGCATCGGCGGCAACTCCTCGTCCTCTACTCCCGAGGTCGGTGTCCCCGGTACGCCGTCGTCATCCCGACCTCGCTCGTGGGTACGGGTAGTCTTCCTTGTGTCCATACTTCTTGAAGACAGGTTTACTTCTGACGCCAGTTGTAATGTAGTAACTCCACGGGAGACGACTTCACGGGTAACACACTCTTTATTTTATCAAACTTGGTTACAGGTGACTAACACCTACTTTGTATCTCGGGTGACAAACACCCACTTCGCTACTTGGCGACTAACGCCCACTGAGTTACTCGGATGACCAACATCCACTTAGTACTCGGGTGACAAACACCCACTTAGCCACTTGGCGACTAACGCCCACTGAGTTACTCGGATGACCAACATCCACTTAGTACTCGGGTGACAAACACCCACTTAGCTACTTGGCGACTAACGCCCACTGAGCTACTCGGATGACCAACATCCTCTTAGCTACTTGGCGACTAACGCCACTGAGCTACTCGGATGACCAACATCCACTTAGTACTCGGGTGACAAACACCCACTTAGCTACTTGGCGACTAACGCCCACTGAGCTACTCGGATGACCAACATCCACTTAGCTACTCGGCGACTAACGCCACTGAGCTACTCGGATGACCAACATCCACTTAGCTACTCGGCGACTAACGCCACTGAGCTACTCGGCTTCACTAGGTCTTCAGCTCCGTCTTCGGGTCTTCAACTGGGTAACTCTCCCCGAGTGCTCTCGCGCGTCCCCCTTTATACCCCACCTGCGGACGTCGCTGCGAGCACCCACTTATTCGACCAATCGCCGGGTGCTGGCTACGATCCTCTTTTCCCACATCTCATCGTGCCTCACCACTCACTCCGCGCCGCCTCGTCATCTGTCACTCCCGGCGCGCGCGTCCACACCACGCCCACAACGCGTGCCCAACCCCGCACCCCGCGCCGCCCCGTGATCCATCACTGTCACAGTCGGCGCACGTCAATACCACCACTACACAGTCATGCCAAGTCGTCTATTTTCCACTGTGTTCATGCAGCAGTCTTTGCCCAAACCCATTCATTTGCGGTCGGGGCTGCAGCAGATAATAACCTAGCAGCCTCTCTCGCTTCCTGCAGAGACGTTACCATATGGCGGAAAGATTCCAATTATGAGCTTGTGCGGGCCGATGTTTAGGCTATCCGATTTTAAATTAGGGGTGTGGGCTCCCTGCTGTACATTAAGTAGAATGTGGAGAATCTGGTAGCAGTGTGTGGGTCCTATTGGTAGGCTTTGAGAATGCCCAGAATGTGTAAATCACATCAGTTTGTTTCTCATTGACTACCTAGCATAGCATGGTCGAAAGAGCGATTCAGATTTTCAACCATCCCAACCATATGCAGGTGGTAAGGCATGGTGCGCAGCATTTTAGTGCCCAAAAAACACATACCTCCTTCGGCAATTGAGTAAAAAATTACGACCCTGTATGTATGTTGATCTTCTTTCGCACTGTACGCAGGTAACCGTGCTAATTGGATATGTGGCGGAAGAATGAAGTAAACACAAAAAGCAGTTAAAAAAAAAGTTTTCATCTTGATTTAGAAGTGCAGACCTCCAGTGGCTTCCTAATATCGGAATAGCATTCCAGACAGCCGCAAAAGCCGATCCGAAAGCGCGATGCAGTGACTATCTTTCTTCGATGGCTAACCAAAAGCCTCTGCGAAGATGGCCGGAGTTCGCGTCATGGATTATGTCCGAGCGCCAACCAGCAAAACCTTCTGATTTTTCTGGATTCAGCAGCATTTCGTTTCACACAAACTACACGTGCACTGCACGCATGCAATGTCGAGGTTACCAAGGCTTCTGTATCTAACTTTTGACTTCACTGCGGAGTACAATTGTGCATCATCAGCATATTGATGGAACTTGATGTCATGCGATGAGATAACATCGGCGATACATCAGAGAGATGTATGTTAAAAAGGAAGGGCCCGAGTACGGACCCCTGTGGTACATTAACTAAACACGTCATAGGTGATGACTGTTCATTACCCAGTTTGACGAACAATCATCAACCATGCAGGTGTAATAAGCGAGCGCCATCTCCTGCATAATTGTGGAGTTACATTTACATACCGTCATACAGTCCGCGCATTATGAGTAGTGGGGTTTCTATCTGGGGGAAAGGTGAATGGGCGGATCTAGCATGGAAGCCTCTGGAACGTTCGCGAAGATTCCTAGAGGGATGTGGCCAGAGGCGGGGCTTATTCTCGGAGAAGAGAATATAAGCAGGGGGCAGCGGAACGTTAGGGGTTGGTGGTTTAAGATCGAATGGGAGCCCCCGTCGCTGCTGCCACGTGGCGGCTCGACCTCCAGCCACTCAGCCGCTCCCCAACGCACCGCCAGCCAGCGGTGCGGTAGAGAGCGGGGTGAGCGCCACGTGGCACGGGGCAGCGCAGCCACTCAGAGAGCGGGTTGGCATCCGCGAAAACGAGAGGAGGTGGCTGTACGAATATTTGAATAAATAATACAGAAAGTTACTTACCATGTTGGAGCCACTTTTTACAGTGGTGTCAGATAGGGGACGTTTATGGCAGTGCTCTACAGAAGACGCGATGTCCAAGCACCAGAAAAAATAAGAATCCGCCGACAGTGTCCTCCGTTGACGACGACGAGGCAGCGACACAGCTCCTGCCAACCCCGGGTCCCGTGGTCCCGGTTATGGAGCCCACGACGGGTGCTGATGTCACACCTGCGGCAGACGGCAGGGCGGAGCTTCCACATCCACTTCGCCCTGACGATCTGTGGCGGAGGGTGGAGACGCAACTGAGCGATTTGACAACAGCGCTCCTCCACCTCGTTGCTCTCGTCATGCGGATCGCCGCTGGAGGAGGTCCGGTGGTGGACTGTCCGGGAGCAGACGTGCAGAGGCCCGTCGACGGAGCTTCGGAGGGTCCCCCCTTGGTTGATACGACCGCCATCCCGGGCAGGGTGGAGACGGCCGCCATTTCGCAGTCCCCGGCGACCACGCATCCCATTTTGAACACCACGGTGGAGAGCGGTGTGGCGGCCGCCACTTTGTTGCTGCCGCGCAATGGGTCGCCGGACATCGCGACACCTGCTGCAAAGGAGAGCACCGATTGTGGTCCATGCCTGCCCCAAGTTCGAGAGTTCGTGGCCACTGGGGGTGACTGGAGGGCTTTCAGGTGGCGCTTCGAGGCCGCCTACAAATCGGTCTGCTGGTCGGAAGAGGAGGCATTGATTGCCTTGCCCACCATACTGGACAACGATGCATTGGCCATTTTTCGTTCCATCCCCCCGGAGAAGAAGAAGACGCTCAAAGAAGCTTTTGCTCATATGGCGGAAGTCTACAAACCGTCGGACGACAGAACACGAAAATTTCAGCACCATAGGCGTGGGAACTCAGAGTTGCCCCTCGCCTACAGAAGCGCCTTGATGGCATTGGCAGTCAATGCCGATCCCAATGTACAACAGGAGATCTTGGACCCGCTGGTGATGATACAGCCGCCATCCCGGGCATGTTGGCGCTGGCAAGGGACATGGGAGTCATCCTTCCCACGTGCGGCCACAAGTCGAAAACATCTCTGTGGGCCGCTCGCTGCCTGAAAGCACACGAGAATTTGAAGATATGGGTACAGATGGCCACATGGTCAGGGGACCCGGCTCGTGATCGTCAATTGATCGGCTGGCGTCCATCCAAGGTGGTTGTCATCCCCGAGGAGGTGCCGTCAGAAGGTGACACCGCGGCGGCGGTTCCTCCGTGGAACCAGCAACGTTAGGATGGTCCATGTCACCAGAACGTCTACCGACCGCGGCGAGATGACGATTTGCTGCATCAGCGGCCTTCCGTCACATGCTTCAGGTGTGGCCACGTGAGCCACAACTCCAGGGAGTGCCAAGCTCGTCCAGCATCGTCGTCCGGATCGCCGACCGCGTCTCCTGTAGCCGGCCGACCACCTTCACTTCCATCCACACAGGCGAGTTGGCACATGTCGGGTACCACGACACGTTCACCACCTCACCCATCTCATGTCGTTGGGATGGGTCCATCACATCATGGTGTTTTGCATGATGTTCCTTGCTCGGGAACCGTCGCTAAGGGTTGGCCGGCCTCACAAACACAGTGGAAGAAATTGGCTCGAAGGGTTGTTGCCGCCTCGGCGGGATCCTCGACCATTCCTGCCACTATTCAGAGCGTCGATGTCTGTGTTTTGGTTGATACGGGGGTGTCAGCCACGATCATTTTAGATGTTATTTTTCAATTGTTATCCATTCCTGTGTCGCGCGTCTGTCCGGTGTATGATGTGTGTGTTCCGGCTAATGGGGGCAGTATAAGTATCATTGGCCAGGTTGACACGCGTATCGCCATTGGCGACGTCCAGGCGTCGGGTCCTGTGTTGATCTCACGCACGTTGGCTGTGCCATGTATGTTGGGCACGGATTTTCTGTTGAGAATACCGGTTAAGATTCTCGTTGACCAAGGCTGCCTTGAGCTACCTTCGGGTCGCAGGTTGTGTTTTTTGTCTTCACCGCTCCCTTGGCTGGCATCAGCCGCATCGGTTCAGGCGCTGGTGGATGCGACTGTTATGGTTCCGGCGGGTTCTCAAATGTTGGTTCCGCTCCTTTATCGCAAGGAAATCTGTTGCGAAGGCGTGGTAAATGGTGTCTTGTTGACACCTTCAAATACTGCTGCGCAGGGGTTGACGCTGGTTGGCGCTCAGACCATCCTCCGAACGGGTCAGGTTCTGTTTCTGCAGGTTTTGAATGGGGGACCTGGCGATGATGTTGTACCCGCTGATACTGTTTTTGCGCATGCCACCACCGCTTTCACCGACCGCGAGGAGCGCACGTCGTATCAAATTGTATGCGCTGTCGGCAAAACGTGTGTTCCGGACGATCGATGGATCGCCGAGTTGTGTAACGAGAACGCGTCGCTGTCTCCAGCTCAGCGTGGTGATTTACGCGGGTTGTTGTCAGAATTTTCAGATGTTTTTAGTAAGGACGATTTCGACTTGGGTCGAACGTCCTTGTTGTCTCATCACATCGATACGAGTGACGCTTGCCCCATTCATCTAAATCCACATCACATGAGCCCATCTGAGAAAGAGAGCATGCAGCGTGCTGTGGACGATAGATTGGCCGCTGACATTATTTTGCCTCCTACTATCCCGTGGGGCGCTCCGGTTGTTTTTGTGAAGAAAAAGGATGGCAAACCTCCGTTTTTGTGTTGATTTTCGGAGGTTGAATAAGGACTCCATGGCAGACGCGTACCCTCTGCCGCGGATGGACGACTCCTGGGATGCCTTGTCCGGTGCGCGGTTTTTCCCGATTCCTGATTTGTCTTCCGGATTTTGGCAACTGCCCCTCGACAAGTCTTGGAGGCAGAAAACCACGTTACGAACACCGCAGGGCCTTTTATTCAATTCAATTGTTTACCGATGGGGTTGAACACCGCTCCTGCCACGTTCCAACAGCTGATGGTCTCCAATGGGACATGTGTATATTCAGCCGTTCGTTCCATGACCACCTCCTTTGGCTGCGTGCCATTTTCGAGCGGATGCGCTCGGCGAACCTCAAGTTCAAGCCAAAAAGAAATGTCCCCTCTTGCAAACGTCCGTACGATATTTGGGCCACATAGTGAGTACGGAAAGTTTCCACCGATCCTACGAAAACGGCGTGCGTTCGTGACTCACTGGTCCCTGAGAGTGTGGGAGACATACCGAGCTTCGTGGGCTTCGCCTCCTATTATCTCCGTTTCATCCCTCGTTTCACTTGAATTGTGAAACCGTTGCATTCTCTCACGGCTAAAAATCACTGATTCCATTGGGGATCATAGGAGGAGGCAGCATTCAATACCCTGCGCGATTGGTTGTCTGATGCACCTACTCTCGACTACCCTGATTTCTCGTCCCTATTCATCCTTGACACCGACGCCAGTGACACGGGTATCGGAGCAGTCCTGTCGCAGATGAAGGGGGGCATCAAACGCGTTGTCGCCTATGGTAGTCGGGTGCTCTCGCCGGCAGAAACCCGCTACTGCGTTACACGATGGAAGTTGCTGGCAATCTTTCATTTTGTCCGACTTTTTAGGCCCTACTTATATGGAAGGAGATTCGTTACCTGCACTGACCACACAGCTCTCCAGTTTTCGTTAAAGATTGAGCAGCCAGGCTGCCAGTTGGCACACTGGCTTGAGGGCTTGCAGGAATTCACATTCGATGTCACTTACCGGAAGGGTGCCCGTCACATCAATGCTGACGCCTTGTCGTGGTTGTCACACGCGCCTTGCTGTGCTTGCAGCTCCGTCACGAACTGCTGTACTCCTCACGACGTGTCTCGTCAATCAGTCATGTCCGCAGTTGAGACACTTCCGGACGAAACAGAGGTTCCGCCTGCCGATTGCGTATTGCGCCTTCCACGTTCGGTATGGTTACGCGAACAATTCTCGGATGATTCCTTGACTTCCTGGCAGCGACGGCCCGTGCCGACCGCGGGTGGTTTTAACTCAGTCAAGAAGGGTTGATTCCTGGTTCACGAGAGCTTGTTGATGTGGCAGGACGAGATGTCGGGCCGGCTTCGACTGGTTGTGCTGGAGTCTCTCCATGCATGGTTGATTCGTACGTTGCATAGTGAGCACCTTTTCCATCTTGGTGTCCAGCAAACGTTGTTTACCCCGCAGAGGGATTATTTTTGGCCTGGTATAACGTCCGACGTCACTTGTGCACTCCGATCATGCCCCGATTGCGCCAGGAGGAAATAGCCCTGGCAACGTTACATTCTGCCCTTGCAATCCATTTCGGTCACACGCTTTAATGAATTGATTGCCCTCGATGTGTTAGGTCCGTTTCCTGTAGGCGTCGAATATTTTTCTCGTTGGCCTGTGGCTTGGCCCCTGCCAGATCAATCGGCTTTGTCCATTGTGGACGCTTTCATGAACAGATACATGATGGATAAAGGGGAGCCGGAAAAGTTACTCACCGATCAGGGTAGAAATTTTTATTCCAAGTTATTGCACGACGTCTGTGATGCCTTGGAGAGCAGAAAGATTAGTATGTCTCCCTACCATCCTCAGACGGACGGTATGGTTGAGCGACTGAATCATACCCTGTCCGCCATGCTGTGCCAAACGGTCAATGAGAGACAGGTCGACTGGGATTTGCAGATACTTAGCGTCCTCTCTGCTTACCGGATGGCGCCACATGCTTCCACGGGGTACTCACCGTTCTTCCTCATGTATGGGAGGGAGAACATGCCGCCGGTTGATGTTCAGTTGGGTTCACCAGTCATACTTCCTAAGACGACTCTTCCTGAACATGTCCAGGAATCCCTTAGACATGTTTCTGAGGCACGGGAAGTCGCCAGGTTGAATACCTCCAGGACCCAGGCACGAAATGAACGCTGTGCACGGAGGTCCAAGGGTGACATGCCATAGTCTGTTGGTGATGAGGCATGGCTTCACTGCCCGCAAGTGCCCTTTGGCACCTCCACCAAGCACCACAAACCATGGCAGTGCCCTATAACAATTATTGAGGGTTTGCGTCTGCAGTGTGTTCGCGTCTGTCACGGCCGCCGTCGTTGGTTCGTTCACCCGTTGTGGTTGAAAGCGTTTGTTGCTCCCGTTGGGTCATCATCATCATCTCCAGCAATCGGTCTCCCGGTGCCTGACATGTCCAACCGACCTACGGCCCCTGTGCAAGGTGATCCCCCGAAGTTGTTGTCTTTACCGCCCACAGCGCCAATGCGTAAGAAGACGGGACCGGCGGACGACCCTGCTCTACCATGCCCACCTGCGTTGGACCCGGCTGTGCCGCCTCCTCCTGAACTACTGCTTCCGGCTGCGGGAGCTCCTGCGTTGATTCCGGCTCCAGCAGATGGGCCGGCTACCCGGACACGCTTTTAGACGTTGCATTTCTCCTGAGGAACTCATTTCTGCTTACCTGCGTGTCGGGTCCTTATTTTCCAGCCCCTTGTTGTTGTTACATGTTAACCTTTTTATGGCGCCCTGTATTACTCACCGATCCTTACTTAGCCTGGACGGCTAAAAAAAATCACCACGGGGGGGGGGGGGGGGGGGTTGATGTAATAAGCGAGTGCCATCTCCTGTATAATTGTGGAGTTACATTTACATACTGTCATACAGTGCACGCATTATGAATAGTGGGGTTTCTATCTGGAGGAAAGGTCAATGCGCAGATCTAGCATGGAGCCTCTGGAACGTTCGTGAAGGTTCCTAGAGGGGCGTGGCCAGGGGCGGGGCTTAGCCTCGGAGAAGAGAATATAAGCAGGGGGCAGTGGAACGTTAGGGGTCGGTGGTTGAAGATCGAAGAGGAGCTCCCCGTCGCTGCTGCCCCACCATCTCCACCTGCCACGTGGCGGTTCGACCTCCAGCCACTCAGCCGCTCCACAGCGCGCCGCCAGCCAGCGGTGTGGTAGAGAGCAGGGTGAGCGCCACGTGGCTTGGGACAGCGCAGCCACGCAGAGAGTGGGTCGGCATCCGTGAGAACGAGAGGAGGTGGCTGTATGAAGATTTGAATGAATACTACAAAAGTTACTTACCGTGTCGGAGCCACTTAATACATAGGTATGACTCAATCCACTCCAGTGCCATGATCGTTTCACCAAAACTGGACCTTAGCCGTCCAATGAGTATCTCATGGTAGATGGTGTCGAGCGCGGCTGAGAGATCGATGCCAACAAACGATGCAGCTCATTGGTCATCGATGATCTTGTAGAGATCATCAGTGATTTTTAGTAGAGCGGTTTAGGTGCTGTGCAACTTCCAGTATGCTGACTGCAATGGGTTGCCCAATGGACAAAACACAGCAAGCATGCTGAACACCAAGAGTAGCTCTGTAACTGACAATTCCTTTATGCCTACTGACGCCCATATTTGACCCAAAATGTCCATCCTTCCTCCATGTTCCGCCACATCATATATTTGTACCAGGCACCAAGATTATACGGCTTGCCAAAGATACATAAAGAAGATACACCTCTTCGTCCCATTGTTTCTACTATCAACTCCCCCACCTATAAATTGGCTCGTTTTTTGTCTGAAATCCTACGGCCTTTCACTGGAAAAACCACCTCTGCGGTACTAAACTCTACTGACCTGGTATCGACAATCACGGGGATTGCCCTGTCCCCAGACGACCTGCTTGTCAGTTTTGATGTGGTTTTCTTATTGACCAAGGTTCCTGTACCTGACACCATCACAATCATTGAAGACTTGGTTCATCAAGGACTGAATGCTGGGGTACCCCCCCCTGGTGAGACACTGCTTAACCAATACATACTTCACCTGGAATGAAACTTTCTACAAGCAAATTGAGGGCACCCCAATGGGCTCCCCCCTATCTCCGGTTGTAGCCAACATCTTCATGGAGAAATTTGAGACGGACGCCATCCAGACTGCCACTCTACGCCCGACCTTATGGAAGAGGTACGTAGACGACACTTTTGTCATCTGGCCACATGGCCGGCCTGCTCTAGACCAATTTCTCGACCACATCAATTCCATACACCCAGCCATCAGATTCACCATGGAAGTCGAAAAAGATGGCAAGCTACCCTTTTTGGATGTCCTAATCAGAAGGAGACCTGATGGTTCAATGAGCCACTCTGTCTACAGGAAAGCCACCCATACGGATGCTTACCTAAAACCGGATTCCCACCACCATCCATCCCAGAAGAATTCCCTCATCAAGACTCTATATCATAGAGCCCAATGCATCTCCGACCATGAACACATTTCCAGTGAACTCAAACACGTACGCCAAGCTCTTAAGGCTAATGGTTACTCCGACTACACAATCCGCAAAGCCATCACTCCAACCATCAAGAAGGATCCTGTTGAGGAGCCTTTCAAGACCATCACCTTACCCTACATTGCTGGGGTCACAAAAAAGATCTCCAAAATCCTGATTAAACACAAGATCTAGGTCCGATTCAACACAGTACATAAAATCCGTGATCTGGTACCGTCTGTAAAAGATGTGGTTCCAGACATACAGTACCCTGGCGTCTACAAACTAAGTTGCCTCTGTGGTAGCAGTTACATTGGGGAAACCAAACGACATGTCTCGGACCGCATCCGTGAACATAAAGCTGACCTGAAACACGGTAGGACAAACACCTCAGCCGTGGCAGATCACTGTTACAATTCAGTGGGCTCACATGACATTGACTTCTCCAAGACAGAGGTTCTCTGCAAGCCATCTGGCTATCATGAGAGATTCGTTCATGAGGCGATCCACATATACAAACACAGAGACAATTTTAACCGAGAAGATGGATTCTGGCTTAGCAATCATTGGAAGGACGTAATAAACCATTTCGATACACATTAGGGTGTGTAGAATAATACATAGTGTTATATTAAAATGTATAGCAATACAGTATATAATTTAATGTTGGGTTTATCTATGGCAGTATATAGTTCGGTATATGCTCGTGTGATGTAAGAAAATAAAGTTTAGATGGAAGCATATTATATAATTTTTACGACGTAGAATTGTAATGTATTACTTGCTGTTAGTAACTCAGCTTATTGTAGAGTATAGTAAGTATACTGATGGTGCTATGCAGTTTATACTTTAGTTTTTTTATGTAGTTTATACTTTAGTTTTCTACGTGGTTGTTTAGTAACTGCAGCTACATATCATTAACATTCCTTTCCTTTGTTAATGCTACTCCCTGCACCCCCCCCCCTTGGTGCTGCTGATCCTGCATAATGCATGGGCATAATATGACTTTGAAACCCCCCCGCCCACCTCTTACGCATTTCCCATGAATATGCTAAATTCCTCTTCATATGCACATTCTTTTTGTTAAGGCGCTCTTCCACCTCCAACCCAGCTTATATATAAGCTCCTAGCTTGGTAGTGTCTCATTCTTCACCTGAAGACGGCTGCTTTCGTTGTAGCTGAAACGTCGTGAGAATTATTTTCTTTTATTATGTTTTATTTTTATTATTTTATTACTTCCCTTCTACGTGACTTTACCGAAATAACCAAGAAGATGAATCCCTGCAGTCATGAAAGCTTTAAATCGAAATTCAGCATAGAACTATTGCCACAGGGTCGATTGAGAACTACCGGTGAAGCTTCTTCTTAAGTGTCAATCACAGCCACCACTTCCTTCATCATAGTGTCCGAGCCCAGCAGTTATCCTTTCCAGGGCCTCGTCACCTGGGCCACCACTCGATTCAAGCCCCTCATGTCCTTGTACACCCAGATATGCTTGGCGACCCACAGCGATGTTAAATGTCGTTCTTCATCGCTGGCAGCATGTTAGGCTTCCGAGCAATATTAATAAGCAGATCTGCCGCCCCCGAGTCCATGAAAAGACCCATTGAATATTATATATTTGGTGCAATGAGATGTTTACAATAGGAAATTATGCGGCAAACATTGCTGGTGGCGATTGTTGGTAATTAATTGCCCTGAAATTATCTGAGTGGACTTTTCAAGGTCTTGAAACTTATTGTTCTGTTGTGCTGTTTAATGTACAACAAAAATATTGAATTTATATAGTGTCTTTCAGTAAAGGGCATCACAAAGTACGTAAGTATTTAAAAATTCAACCACAATCGATAGTAACTTTTGTGTTCAATATGTTTTATTGTATTTCAATAGAAGCCCAGTAGAGAGCACAAACTGCCTCACGAAGGGGGGTAACAAAAAATCCGCTGACCTCAGTCCCGGAGATAATGCATCTGGGTTTTAAGCAGTGGAGTGTATGTGCCTTTATATGGGGGAGGGAAGGTGAGGGAAACTTACTTATAAAAACATCTATGGGAGCAGGGGGAAGGTGGGGATATGTATTAACTCTTAAACAAAACCAAAGCAAAATTAACTAATTAAACCATTAAATTACTGTTTAACCATTTGGTAAAAGTGTTATTGAACAGGTGTATTCACATGTAATAAAAAAAATGCAGTGATTTGGCAAATCGTATTAAGGGTGGTAAGGAGTTCGATAGGTTATGACCTAGGTATGAAAACATTCTATTACCCTTAGTTTATATTTTGAACCCGTTAAGTCACAATAGTCTAGGGGTCTGATTACAAAAACATTGTGCAAAACAAAGCAGGCAGCGATATGCGTATGCTACAAAAATTCGGAGTGAAAAAAGCAAAGTTGGTAGCCATTCCACATACATTTTGCAGACATGGACAGCGCGACAGTCGTTGTTATGGATGACGTCATCACCCCTGCTCCACCAACCAATTGACTGCAATGGGGATTTGATGGAAATTTTAATGGATGCTGCATGTGAAGCAGGAGCTCCACGTCTCCTCTTCTCAGAGAGGAGCGAACTTCATGTCTGATGAGGTAGACACTCTTTGTTTATGATGTGGGTATCCACCTCTGTGAAATTAACTCAGCATTTAGCGGCAGCAGCAGCCGGAGCCACTCCAGAAATAAGTGCATGGCATAGGTAAACATAACAATGGTGGTTATTTCACAATAGCTAATTAAATCGTTTTAAATAGTATTTACCATGTGAGAAATGTTATCAATGTTGATATAGTTGAATGAAAAGTGATAAATGTATTACATCTTTGGATGTAATGTTACTGTTAACAATAAATATTCAACCGCAACCATACAGCACAAGAAGCACTCAAATCACCACAACCATAAACCACCCAAACAACCAATACCATGCACAACTGCTGAAAGAATCACAACTAAACATCACAAATGCTGTAACTACAATCATATACCACAACATTCGCTCAACCACGACCTCTCCAACAGTAACCATACACCGCAACAAATCCTGAAACAAGGACAACCATACACCATTCAAACCACAATCATAAATCACAAAAAGTGTACCAACAGAACTATACATGAGTAGAGGAGTATTGTGAGCAACCAATGAGGGGACGAACAGAAGGAGGTTCGAGCGGGTTGACAGTCAAGGATGACGTAACGTCACGGGTTGCATAAGGGGCTTCAGAGAGCACCTTAGGGAACAGGGGCAAGGCCGAGCTGGGGGGAGGAGCCACCCAAGGGGTTTTTAAGGGGAACCCCGTGACGAAGGCGGGGTCGTTGTGGGGAGCAGTGTTGGCTGAACCCCCTCTCCAGGCAGACGAGTTGGAGTGCCAAGGGAGTATCCAAGGGTAGGACCCAAGTAGTATTCAGTGCCTGGGGTAAAGGACCAATATAGAGTGCACCTACACTGGTGTGAGCATAGGATGTCGAATGTGACAGTGATTTAATAAATGGCAACAGCCCTTATAGTATTCTTCGTCTCCACATGGTTCTACTGCACAACAACTGGTGTCGGAAGTGGTTCCCTACCTTCGCCGTCGTCATGTCCAAGTCGGCTGCGAAGTGCAAGAACCTACCCGTAGTGCAGTCGGAGGATGAAGACAGTATGGAGGAGGTCCCCACGACGTCTCCGGAGTCCGGGGCCCCAGAGATGAGCCCCGTGGAGCTTCGGCAGCAGGTGCAGGAAGAGGAGGCTGCTGCCCCCAGCCAACAACCATCACCGGAGAACTGGTAGTCCGTCACCAGCCAACTCAGCCGGTTGCTGAAATCTCCTGTGCGCCTGATCTCGCTGATGTCGGAGGCGGAAGTGCAGCTGCGCGTGCCAATCGCCGAGTTGGAGCAGACGGTTCTCGCCATTTCTTCTGCCGCCACGCTGGAGTTTGGTGACAATTTCTCCTCGAGTGCGACACAGCAACCGCGCGCCATTTCCTCCACAAGTGCGACGCAACAACCGGGCACCATTTTCTCCTCCAGTGCGATGCAGGAACCGGCCACCATTGACTCGGCCACATTGACGCCGCCGAGTGCAACTTTTGGAGTGCCCGCACCGGACTTCAACTCGAGATCTTCAAAGCTTTGGCGGTTGCCCCCAGTTTGCCCATTCACAGCAGCTGGAGAGATTAGACATTTTTTCAACGCTGGTTTGAAGCGGCTTACGCCTCAGTGGGGTGGCCTATGGACGAGACTCGTTGGCTGCTTTCAATTCCATTCTGGCTGCAGATCGGGCAACACTCCCTCTGGCCTGCGCTTACACGGCCGCGATTTTTGAGCCGCCCTTTAGCGCTTCTTGCTATGGAGGCGAGGGGAGGCCGAGACGCCCCTCGCCTTCCACAGCGCCTTGTTGGCACTCGGACAGGCGGCCTACCCTAACATGGACGGAGCTGCGCTCGACGTCCTGGCCCTGGAGCGGCTGCTCTCACTGGCGCGGGAGTTCAGCGTCGTCCTGTCCATCGCGGAGGAGGCCGACCTTTCCTCCTTAAAGGCGGCTCAGGGGATTCAGACTGTGCCAGTGGCCCAGTGTTGCAGAGTGTGCCAGGGATCGGAAATCGGTGGAGGTCGTCATGCCACACGATGGTGGGCGGGTGGACGCCTTCGTCACACGTGACCAGTGCGGGAGGAGCGCTGGAGGACGGCAGCCAGGACCGCAGTGGCGAGTGAGGGCCCCTCTCTCGCGGGTGCCGGCACACACCACGTGCTTTAGGTTTGGGCACCGTAAGCCTCGATTGGCCCCCACTGCAATCCATCTGGGTATCGCGTGTTAACGAACTTGTGGCCCTTGACATTTTAGGCCCGTTCCCAACTTCTCAGTATATTTTAGTCGGGGAGAGAATACCTCACCCGCTGGCCCATGGCGTGTCCCTTGCTTGATTAGTTGGCCTCGTCCATCACGATGCCTTTTCGCATGGCTACGTGTTGGACAAAGGAGTCCCGGAGCAGCTTCATACCGACCAGGGTCGAAATTGTTCTTCCCGACTGCTCAAGGAGGTCTGTGACCTCCTGGGCACGAGGAAGATTAGAACCTCGCCCTACCAGCCTCAAACCGATGAAATGGTAGAGCACTTACATTGCTCCCTCACGTCCATGCTGTGCCACCAGGTGAACGTGACCCAGTCGGACAAGGGATCTTGTTTATTTTGAGCGTCCTCGCGGCGTATATGTTAGCCCCTCACACCTCAACGGGATTTTCACCCTTTTATTTGATGTACGGGAGGGAGCTGGAACCCCCGATGCACGTTCAACTGGGCATGGGCCCATCTAAAAAGGGATCCGCCATGCCCGCTTCAATGAAAGTCACACTTGATAGGTTGCGGGAAGCACGAGAGGCCGCTGTAGGTAATTCGGCCAGTCGGCAAAGCGGCTAATGAACAGTTGGAAAAACACCAGGGATCCAGTCTTCCGTGGAGGAAGGGGGTTAAAGCATGGCTGCATTGCCCACAGGTACCCAAAGGGACGTCCCCTAAATTACATCGTCCCTGGCAGGGTCCCTTTGAGGTTGTGGAGGTCTGCCAGCCACAGTGTGTGTGCATCCGATTCGGTCGCCATCACTGGATTGTTCACCCATCCAAGTTGAAGAGATACGTATTGCCCTGTCCCAATGATTCATCCCCAAATCAGGAGCGGCCGGTGCCTGATGCGTCCGATGAGCCGGGCCACCCAGGCCGAGTTGCGGTGCACCAAAATAGCTCTGGTTGTCCGCCCACAGGAACCCTCCGAGCAGCTCCCGAGGAGCTGCCTGCATCCCCGTTAGGGGCAAAGCCGACATCTGAGGACTCACCGCCCACGCACAAGCAGGATACTCCTTGTGGGAACGGACCGGTGTCACGTACACGGTTCAGAGGCACTCTGTTCTGCTGAGCACCTCCTTCGGGCCCCATTATCGACAGACATCCATCGTCGCCGACGGTGTGGTTGGCACCATAGACGGAGGGATGGAGGACTTCCTTCGCACTTGCTGTTCTGCCTTAATACTCTTGTTATTCCCCCGTAGACGGCTCTGCCTCCTCACCTCTGGTGATATTGTTATTGTTTGCCATCATTATTGTTAGCAGCCGGGACGGCTGATTTTTTTTTTATGGGGGGGGGGGGATGTAGAAGAGTTTTATGAGTAACCAATGAGGGGACGAACAGCAGAAGGTGTGAGCGGGTTGACTGTCAAGGATGACGTAATGTCACGAGTTGCATAAGGGGCTTTGGAAAGCACCTTCAGGAACAGGGTCAGGGCCGAGCTGGGGGGAAGAGCCGCGCAAGGCATTCTTAAGGGGGACCCTGTGACAAGCCAGGGTAAGGCTCCGCTGCGGAGGGTCTCTGCCTCCTCGTCGAGGATCGGTGTTGGCTGAACCTCCGCTCTGGGCAGACGAGTGAGAGATCCAAAAAGGTAGTCGATGGTCGGACCCAAGTAGTCCCGGGTAAAGGACTGATATAGAGTGCACCTCCACTGGTGTGAGCATAGATGTCGAGTGTGACAGTGATTTAATAAACGGCAACATCTCTTATAGTATTCCTCATCTCCGCATAGTTCTACTGCACAACACATGCACATACAACCCCTCAAACAAAATAATACCACAAGCACGGAGATCTCTCCTTCCTCACAGCCGTGTCAGAGAGTGATACCATACTTACAACTGCTCGTCATCACTCGTACATTCGTTTCAACTCACCGACATGCAAATGTAACTCACATTGTTACGAAGTAATCCTATTGTTGTGTCTTATGTGTATGCAGATTCACAACTTAAGCCATTTTCTGGGAATCACCATGCAGTACGTGTTTCCAATCAGGAACTACCACAAGGAACTGAATACAGATCGAGACATTGACATTTTGAACCTGACCGCCTTGGAGGCAATGACTCGTGCTGCCACTGACCGGATCGCATCTAGAAACAATTAGGACACCACTTCCAGAGCCCTTATCTCATGTAAATGATATGAAGGGCTTCAAATGTATTAAAGGCAACCCCCTTAAAGAGATCGTGATCAAACGTGTTCTAAGCACTGTTAGGTGAAGGCCTCCCCACATGGTCGCCATCTGGAAGCAAGGCTCTGCTCTTGTGCATGATTGAATCTCATAAATCTATCTCTGCAGTGATATTTCTCTTTCGTTGTGCTCCCTACGTTGGCTGCCATTCCATCACCAGTTTTATCAAAAGAGTATAATTCCTTGCCGAACTCAAGTTTCCTGCATATAGATACTCTTGTTTTCCAAAATCGTGCTTGCAATATATATTCATATAGTTTGCAAATATGTTATTCACTTTTGTTTTGCTCACATTTAACTTGAGCTCAAATTTGCAGCATTTGTTACATTTCCAGTTATGTTACCATTTGCCGTTGTCTCTCGAAACTCCCACTCGTCAATACTGATAAACACATTCTATCAATGATATAATGGCCATATGAACACGTCTTTTTTACTCATTTACTCCCTTTAACGCCCAGATATGTGTTCGGGTTATTTTATTTGTACAATGTTAGTGATGCATAGACTTATGCCCTATCGGTACAACGTGCTTAGTGCTACTAAACCTGCCCCTTTACTTAGTTTCCTGAAGTTGGTCCAAAATTCATCAGCAAATAAAATTAAGTTTGCTGCTCCCTCCGCTCCCTACTCGCCACATAACCATCACCTGGCTGATCTAAGTCATGAAACTGGTAATTTTAAGGCCTGCAGAAAACGATAGAATCTTTCATATCCTGACCAGTCCTGCCATGTGCCTAAATTTTGAATCTTCCCCATGAACGTTGTTCAATCCCACCCAATATATGTTTTTGTCAATGGCTTGTTGCAGTCCTTGAGAAAGCACACACTGCAATCCTCCTTTCATCGTGAACCTCAGTCGGCAGGCAAGAGGGGCAATTCTTATTTCTAACAGTGCATATCACAGTTTGTGGATCACAGATTATATCCTTTCTTGGGGCACCAGTAGACCCAACATAGAAATTACTATTACCCTAACACTCTTCCTTTAGTTTCTCCAATTTCCAACCCGTAGCTTCGCCAATAAATCGCCACTTGGCTTATATCGGCTGTCTCATTCATGCATGCTGAGCTTCCATTATTATCCCACTCTTCGCCCCATTACTTAAGCTTGATCAGATCAATTACATGGGAAACTGAACTCTCCACCTCTAACCTTGAAGCAGCTGAGGGGTGGGTAGCTCCTATCCCAATTATAGTCCTAGCCTTCAGTCTTCTTACAGCTGCTGTTTCTACATTGCAAGCGGTCGCATTCCCAGGTCTTCCTCCTCCAACACACGGCATTCCATACTTAAGGTTGGAGGGGGGGTAGGCTCAATGTCCTTTGATATTTTATTGTAATAGTTCTCCTTATTGTTGCTCCTACTTTCCATTTTTAAGTAGATGAAAATGTCCCCTTCTTACATGTTACACCAAAAGTCAAGTCCATGGAGTTGGAGGTGGCTATTACTGGCTGCTCCCTTAGAAGATCTTATGTCGGTATCCGAAACCTTGCGTCACCCTGTGTAGAGTTTAGGTTAATGATCCACAAAGGGCTGGGGCTTTGTCCCGAAAATTACGTCCTTGAGTTTGTGGAGGTTTAGGGAATGGACCATTGTTTATCTGGGGCGTTCAATAATAACGAAAGTTTACTTCAGGTAAATAGATATATTTTTCCTCCTGTAGTAATTCATGGGTATGGATAGATGATTGCTATCTCGTTCCTCTAAAATGTATTTGTCTGCCATGACCGAATGAATAACTCATTGATTGCTAATATAACTCGCTTCCAAATAGAAATGATTACTCTCCCTGGCTATACATGTTTATTAGTTGGATGAACAATGGACATTTGTGTTATGCGAATATACTGCTTTTCATAATGTGATATGATTTATTTTAGTTTGTACCTTTAATATAAATTGTGGTATATTTTGGGGGTTTAAATAAGAGTTAATTTAGAAATACAAGGTGGGGTGTGGTGAGCCTGTTATTTGTAAAGTGTTTTGCTTTTCTGAATCTGTTGACAAATACTCTGTTGCATTGTGATTTACCTGTACAAAATGCAACCCTAAAATAAAACATATAAAACCATTTCTGTGGTTAAATTTCATCAGTTGTCTGTGCTATCCGAAAATATAACGTTGGATTCATACTCTTAGGTTTTTTCGGTAAAGTCACGTAGGTAAAAAATAAAATTAAAATTAATGAAAGTAAAATAAAAAATCACGACGTTTCGGAGGCAACACAAGCTTCCGTCTTCAGGTGGAACCGTGACAGCACGATTGCTGTATCGATTGCTGTATCAAGTAAAGAGCTCTTTACAGCAATCGTGCTGTGACGGTTCCACCTGAAGACGAAAGCTTGTGTTGCCTCCGAAACGTCGTGCTTTATTTATTTATTTTACTTTTATTGTTTTTATTTTTTACCTACGTGACTTTATCAAAAAAACCTAAGAGTATGAATCCTTGCAGTCACGAAAGCTTCAAATCTAGAAATAACGTTGGATATTTTCTACGTTTGTTTTATTCTACGTTCATGAATTTATTTCTCGTATCCAAGTTTTTTTGGGAAAAAACAATTCGTATTTTTCCATGAACAAATTTGGTAGAAGCATGGCTCCTTCCACGACTTCCATTATATATAGAGGAAAAGCTGTTATCCGGCATCCATGGGTAATGGAGGCTGCCGTAAATCAAATATGCAGAGTATTTGAGAGTTCACATTCTTTGGGTCTTTCGGCAAAGTCACGTAGAACAAAAAAATGTATAAAAAACTACGACGTTTCGATCGCAACACAAGCAAGACCCAAATAATATGAATTCCTGCAGTCACGAAAGCTTTAAGTCAAAATTTATTTGAGGGTTATACTTACTTGAAAATTTCGAAATCTTCGGGCCTTCATCTCAGATGGCCTGCAGAGGCCTTGGTGGCCTTCAGGCTCCAATTGTAACCTATGAAGGTTAAGCTAAGGTGCATTAGTAAATTATAAACTACGGTAATAAATTAAAATATAATTCAGAATATAGTTTGTATTTCAAAAAGCAACGTAATAATTGTGTACAATCTCTTTATAGACCACGTTATCCGTGTATCATCCATTTTTCTCCAGATACAAAACCTTTTTAGCTGGAACCTTGATGGTTTTGCTGGTTCCAACGGGCTGGAAACAGAGGGATCCGTGGGAAAAATAGCTTCTTCTTGAAGTGAGGTCCACTTGCAACCATGAGTTTGATGATTTGTTTGCTCATTGTCCAGATGCTATTGTGTGTTCTATTGCCATGTCTATTGTTTGAATCGAAATTTCAAAGGAGCATCATGCAGGAGCCAACATTCAATTTCAGCGAGTGAGGTGGAAATCCAGAAGGCTTAAGCCAGTTGAATTCATTATCTACTCTATCTAAGCTTTTGTAGACTATTTCTTCAACAGGGAAACGGATCATCATCATTGATCAAATCAACAGCACTGTTTTTAGGAGCAATGATGGCATGGTTTGCCAGGCATATAGCATTATTGAAGCTACCCTTCAGGCCATAAAAGATGTAATCACAGAAATTGCTGAGGTTGTCAGATGGAAGTAGGTAAATGCCACTGGTTTTGAAGTGTAGAAGTAGCCCATTTGTATTTGTCCGAGCACGTAAAGTCTTACAAGTCGAGGAAGGATATATTTGGAGATTGCCCTAAAATGCCGAAATGTCTGTAAAATTCCAAGATTTATGGATAATTCTGAGACTGATGTTAATGTCACGTGTTCGCGAATTGTATTATCAAACTGAATGAGTACTACATGCGGTCGCCGTGTTTACTTCACAATGCATCCCTGGAAAACCAGTCGTAAATTATATCATTTTTCGGACCCTATGTTGCCATAGACGCAATGTTACAAATGGGGGTTACGTTCCTGAAAAAAAGGCTAGAAATATGAGATTTAGTTTAATATACATAAAAGTCTTAACCATTTTTTATGCAATAACATGTTAGAAAACAGTCACCTAGTGCTATTAATCGATAGGCCAAGTGTTAAGTGTAAAGTGCAGTACTAAACACATTTGACTAAAATTTACACAAATCAAATGTTAACTTTTTTTTCTGACCTTGTCTTCTTCCTTGCTGTGCTTAAGTGACTTAACTACATTGCACAGTAGAAACATCACTGTTCAAATGTGTTCAGACATTTTGGGAGATGGGTCATAAATTACGTTTTTGTATCGTCAATCGATCAATGGTGGCCTTATACTCTTTGGTTGTTTCGGTAATGTCACATAGTTAGAAATAAAATAAAACAAATCCCGACGTTTCGATCGCAACACAAGCAATCGTCATCAGGTGGGACAACTACAGCAAGAAACAACTGCTGAAGAAGGCGAGAGAGCTGCCGTGGCACGAGGTTATAGAGACTATATAGGTAGGGTACATGGGCGAGGCAAGAAATGGGGGGGGGGGGGCAGAGTAAGATCTGCGGAGGGGACGGGAGAGTTAGGGAGAGAGAGAGGTGGGGCAGAGCAAGATCTGCGGTGGCGACGGGAGAGCTAGGGGAGAGAGAGGTGGGGGGTTGCCAATGCAGCAACAATGCCAATGCAGCAGCAATGCCAAACGCTGGGGATGCGGGGGGGGAATTAACTCGGGAAAAACAGACCAGCACCCAGCAAATATGATGGAGCAACTATAAACAGTTAAGGTTTTACCTGGTTAATAACATCCTTCCAATTATTGCTCAATTTGTATCCATATTCTCGGTTGAAGTTATATCTATGTTAATATATATGGATGGCTTCATGAACAAACCTTTGAAAGTAGCCCGAAGGTTTGCAGAGTACCTTGGTCTCGGAAAAAAACAATATCATGCGAGCCCACAGCGTGATAACAATGGTCAGCCACGGCAGAGGTATTGGTTCTGCCGTGTTTCAGATCTGCCTTGTGTTCACGAACATGGTCTGAGACATGTCGTTTCGTTTCCCCTATGTAACAGCTACCACAGGTAGACTCCAGGATATTGCATGTCAGGAATGACATCCTTCACAGATACTGTATTGAATCGGACCTGGATCTTGTGTTTGTTTAAGATTTTGGAAATATTTTTGGTAACACCTGCTATGTATGGTAACGTGATGGTTTTGATCGGCATCTCAGGGGGTTGTTTCTCCATGGTTGGAGAAACAGCTTTGCGAATAATGCGATCCGAGTACCCATTCATCTTGAGGGTCTGGTGTACGTGTTCCAGTTCACTAGCTAAGTGGTGTTGGTCGGAAATGCAGTGGGCCCTATGGTGTAATGTTTTGATGAGGGAATTCTTCTGTGCCGGATGGAGGCCTTATACTATATACACATCATAAATGTGTCGCATTTTATTCCGTTTTATCAATGTGTCTTGTAAACTGGATGTAATGTTTCCCAAATTGTTTCCCAAATTTTAAATCATCATTTGTATTAACATTTAAAAATACGTAAAAACAACACTCATTAGAATCATCTATCACAAATGTTATGCAATCAAAAAATTGGGTTCGTAAAAAAAAATCCGGACAAAGTAACAAACTCATACTTGCTTCATGATAGTATGATGGTTCACCAAATTTTCCAAGTACATAACACTTTTCAAGAAAAATAAGAGCAGATTTCTAGCTAAAGATATCCCAAGTTGAGCTGAACACTGTCTAAAGAACATCTACTTCTCGTGGCAAGGTGACTTCTATAAACAAATGGAAGGAGCAGCAATGGGCTCTCCTTTGTCTCTTGTGATAGTGAATTTGTACATGGAAGATTTTGAAACAAAGGCAATAGCATTAAGCACACAAATGGTAAAATAACACAGTGTTGACTGAAAGAAAACGCATACTGACACCTATCTGAACGCAGAGTCACACCATCACCCCGCACAGAAATCTGCTCTTAACAAGTCTCTCATCCATCTTGCTAAGAAAGTGTCAGATGGTGACAGTCTGAGAAGTGAAATTCAACATGTTAAAGACGTGCTGCAAATGAACGGTTACAATTATGCACAAATCAACAGGGCATTGAATACCGTAACCAAATGAAATAACAAGAGCATTGAAACTGTCCGAGTAATTAAAACGATCAAAATACCGTACATTGCGGGAGTAACTGATAAACTAGCCAGATGTTTGTACAAACAGATTTGGCACGGTACATAAAATACATCATTTAATATCTGGTACAAAAGACGTATTACCGAAGCTATCAACAGAAGGTGTGTACAGGATTAACTGCACGTGTGGTAAATGTTATGTTGGGAAAACAGGACGAATGATCAGCACGAGACTAAAAAAACATCAGAGAAATATTAAATTCTCCCAAATGCAACTGTCAGCAGCAGCAGAACACGTGTGCCAAAAAGGACACTCAATTGATTTTGATAATGTTGAAGTTTTGTGCAAAACTAGCTACTACTGGCAAAGACTAATTAGATAATCTATCGAATTTTTAAGAAATCAAAATAACTTTACCCGTTCGGATAGTTACCGTATTAGTGCTCCGTGGAAGCGAATCATCAAATGATTGCTGAGCCAGAATCCATCTTCTCAGTTGAAATTGTCTCTGTGTTTGTATATGTGGATCGCCTCATGAACGAATCCCTCATGGTAGCCAGATGGCTTGCAGAGAACCTCTGTCTTGGAGAAGTCAATATCATGTGAGCCCACTGAATTGTAACAGTGATCTGCTACGGCTGAGGTGTTTGTCCTACCGTGTTTCAAGTCTGCTTTATGTTCACGGATGCGGTCCAAGACATGTCGTTTGGTTTCTCCACTGTAACTGCTACCACAGAGGCAACTTAGTTTGTAGGCGCCAGGGTACTGTATGTCTGGAACCACATCATTGGAAGGACGTAATAAACCATTTCGGATCTTAACTGAGTGTGTTCACGTTTACGGTGACTTTCAGACCGCAGTCCACTCATTGGCATTGACTATATATCTTGTATTCTCCGCAGGGAATGGATTCTTTGCTCCGCTGCAAGTCTCCAACGGCCACTCCCCCATTGACATATTTCGTTGCTTCCTCTTAGTATCTTTCACGCGACGGTCAATGGTATAGTGTATAGCGGATTGTATAATAATAAATAGTATAAAATTGTAATGTTTAATACAATGTACAAAGTAATATATAGTATCGTAATTGTATAGTGAATATACAGCAGTGTGATATACAGTAGGGTGGGTAGACTAATACATAGTGTAATATTACAATGTATAAGGTATAGGGTGGTGTATAGTAATACAGTATATAATTTAATGTTGGGTTTGTCTATGGCAGTATATATTACGGTGTAGACCCGTGTGATGTAAGAGAATAAAGTTTAGCTGGAAGCATATTATATTTTTTGCGACATAGAATTGTAATGTATTACTTACTGTTAGTAGCTCAGCTTATTGGAGAGTATATTTAGTATACTGATGATACTATGTAGTTTATACTTTAGTTGTTTACGTTGTGGTTTAGTTACTGCAGCTATAGACTATTAACATTTCTTCTCTTTATTAATGCTTCCCCCTATCCCCCCCTTTGATGCTGCTAATCCTGCATAATCCACGGGCAAAACATAACTTTAAACCCCTCGCCAAACTTCCTACGCATTTCACAAGTAATACTAATCGCATATCTGCATTTCCCATAAATATGCTAAAATTCCTCTTGATATGCAAATTATTTTGTCAAGGCGCTCTTCCTCCTCCCTCCCAGCTTAAATATACGCTCCAAGCCTGGGGTGTGTCATTCAGACTCTGTCGTCTCGACAGACCTGTTCTTCACCTGAGGACGGCTGCTTGCGTTGTGGCCGAAACGTCGTCAGAATTATTATGTTTTATTTTATTATTTCCATTCTACGTGACTTTACCGAAAGAACCAAGAAGATGAATCCCTGCAGTCACGAAAGCTTTAAATAGGAATGAAACAGTAAGACTTCTCTACAAATCTGGCTGTCGCCTGATGAAGCTAGTTGTACTCAGTTTGTAAATGTTGTGGCTTGGCTCTCCAACACACCGGTGTGCTGTACTAGTGACGAATTGGCATGTTCTGTTTACGTGACAACCCTTACTAGTTGGCTGTGTCTGGTGGTGGCGGGTTTAATCGACAAATTTATATATTTACGCGATCTAACCCAAAACACTCTATTATGGATGATAATGGTCGCGAAAGCCTACGTGTTATATGTGAAGTACATTGCATTACAACTTAGGATTATTTTAAATTCAACTCAAATAATCGGAGCTCCGCGTGACGATGACGTAACCTCTCAATGGACCACGTGGCTCTGAGCTGAAAGTCACGTGCCCGCTCATGTGTGGCTCCTCTGCAATAACGCCTCTACAGTATTGGACATTACAATTACACTATTTCCGCACACTCTTCACTAGATGGCGCAATCCTGAACACAATTTAACACCAACTTGCTACAACGACTAACGTGTAAACAGAAAAGGATACATGTCAGATGCAATCGCAACTGAAGTTACGACAAAGAATGGTAACTCTTTAAGCATCGAACTGTGATTTATATGGGAGCGTAACCGTGGATGATCTCAAAACAATTGCATAGAGTAACCTGCTACCTTGTGTAACTGGAGGAACCATTCACTGAACGTGGGGTGGTGTGATACACGAACAGTGCTGCACGTCCCTATCGTTATCTTTATCGTGTAGCACATACACTGATTTGGCAGTCCGTTGGAACCTCTCTGGATTTTCATACAGAATCTGGGATAAAAATGTATACCTTGATCAGCCAGTAATTTGCAGGGGAAGGGTCTTGTCAAAACACATAGTCCGGGAGGAACGCGTCTGAATTTGTTTCAGTTTTTTTTTATCAGATACGGTCCATACTACCAGCCATCTGGTTAGATATTCCACAGCTTCCAAAATATGCTTTTTCCCTCAAAGCCATTATTGAAGTCTGTGGGATTTCCAAGAGCCAAAAAAAGACCATGACTTTAGAATAGTCGACTTTTTTTCCCTTCTAAAGCAATACAATCAGACGTTCATGACTAGCACAGAGATGACCAAGGGGAGCTCAGAGGTCAGAGCACTGAGCTCAGATGTCAGAGCATTGAGTCAGCGTGACAGTTTGAAGCCGGGTTACAGCCGCCCACGAAAAAAACCCCAATCGCTACTCGGGGCTAAATCTCTATCAGCTCTGTCAATTGGCACATCGGCTGCGCCACCTACTGTCTAAAGGATAGAACGGTCACTCGCAGGGGTTTTTTTTTCTCTTTTGCAAGACACGCCCGTGGGAAAAAAAACTACTGACGCAAAGGGGATGGCTGACAACACAATCTATATATATAATATAAAATCGCAAATCTGTCTGTCTGTCTGTGTGTGTGTCTGTGTGTCGCCGGACCATACGCAGTTTCATTGGACGGCGGTTGCCCCTGGCAACGGGTAGCGACGCATTCGCTGCCGGGTGGACGCCATTTTTTATTCCCGTTAAAAATATGCGCACGCATTTGTCGTATAAACTCGATATACCCAGCGTTGCCCGGGGGGAAAATGCATTTACAATCTTATGAAAACTTTCAAACATTACATACCAATGAAAAAACAACTGTGTAATTACTTTTAAACCCGACGTGCCAAGAATCGATTCTCTGAATCGCGCAAAGGAATCGAAGGTTGTAGATTCCTTTAGATTCGGACGATTCCCGTTTAATATAAGTTGCTTAAAGTCGATATAAACTGCTACGAACGGGAAATATACGGCGTTGACTGGGGCAAAAATGTAATTAAAAACTCCTGAAAAAATAAAAAAATAAAATAACAATGAAAATGAAAATGAAACTCTATCATTCAAAATGTAAACCCCCAACATGCCAGGAATCGATTCTTTTAATCGCACAAAGGACTAATCGAAGGTTGTAGATTACTTTAGGATCGCGCTTCCTGTTTAATATAAGTTGCTTATAGAGTTGATATAAACTGCTACGAATGGGAAATATCCGGCGTTGACTGGGGCAAAAATATAATGGTGAGGGCGGTTGTGAGTGGCGATTGTGAGTGGTGATTAGTGAGTGGTGAGGGGAGGTTGAGTGGTGAGGGTGAGTGGTGAGGGTGAGTGTTGAGGGTGAGTGGTGAGTGGTGATTGGTGAGGGTGTGATTGGTGAGGATGAGTGGTGAGGGAAAGTGGTGAAGGAGAGTGGTGAGGGTGAATGGTGAGGGTGAGTGGTGAGGGTGAGTGTTGAGGGTGAGTGGTGAGTGGTGATTGGTGAGCGTGTCATTGGTGAGGATGAGTGGTGAGGGAGAGTGGTGAGGGAGAGTGGTGAGGGTGAATGGTGAGGGTGAGTGGTGAGGGTGAGTGTTGAGGGTGAGTGGTGATTGGTGAGGGTGTGATTGGTGAGGATGAGTGGTGAGGGAGAGTGGTGAGGGTGAGTGGTGAGTGGTGAGGGTGAGTGTTGAGGGTGAGTGGTGATTGGTGAGGGTGTGATTGGTGAGGATGAGTGGTGAGGGAGAGTGGTGAGGGAGAGTGGTGAGGGTCAATGGTGAGGGTGAGTGGTGAGTGGTGAGGGTGAGTGTTGAGGGTGAGTGGTGAGTGGTGATTGGTGAGGGTGTGATTGGTGAGGATGAGTGGTGAGGGAGAGTGGTGAGGGTGAGTGGTGAGTGGTGAGGGTGAGTGTTGAGGGTGAGTGGTGAGTGGTGATTGGTGAGGGTGTGATTGGTGAGGATGAGTGGTGAGGGAGAGTGGTGAGGGAGAGTGGTGACGTTGAATGGTGAGTGGTGAGTGGTGAGGGTGTGTATATATGTAAGGTTATTAAGAAATATATTTTTCACCCGGGCAACGCCGGGTACTTATGCTAGTCTGAATATATTGGTGAAGACGTGTATACGTACAGCTCTTTGTTAATCCACGGCTAGATGAAGCGCCGACGTGGCGAGTAGCTTTCTCATTCGTCATGGTGCGCAGGAGGTCCTGGTTTCTATCTCGGACCCTGACGATGCCTATTGTATGTTTGCAGTCCCCGTGTTCTCTCTCTCCCCGTTGCGGTCGCGTGGATTGTTCTCCGAGCCCGTCGGGTTTGCCCCCCTCCACATTTAGAAACACGCGTTTAGATTATTTAGCTGCTCCTATAGATTCCCACGTGTGATGATGATTATGATATAAGCCACTTCGAAGCATCACGTGTGTCCAGGTCACCTCTGAAAATAAGCTCAGCTCAGCTGGCTATACTTGGTGAATTAAACGGTGTAGTTTTGTTTAATGGCATCCCCATGCTGTTCGGGTCGTGGGGGGTTATTGCACCATACTTCTCCACGTTGGTCAGCAGTGACGGACTTGACATAAAAATCGGCCCAGACATTTGTAAACACACCAACCAAAATTCGGGCTATGGACATTATATTTATTATAATAGTTATTGTGTGACAAACTGTGTAGTACTAGTAGCTAGATTTTCGATGCGACGTATTAGCGTGATTTTTGCCGAATATGGGACTTCATGCCAACTGTGAGCGTAAATAAGCAATGGACCGTACACATTAGAGGTAACAAAATATTTTAATGATAGTGTAGTGAGTCCAACTGAGTCGCAGACGCTGTCTTAGGAGCAACACGTTTATTAACTCTTGATTTGAAGCTTTCGTGACTTCAGGAATCCTTACTCTTTGGTTCTTTCGGTAAAGTCAAGTAGGTATAAAATAAAATAAATCACGATGTTTCGATCGCAACACAAGCAGAAACATTTTTAATCCAGCAGTGAAACTGCTGAACCAGCGAGAGAGCAATCCAAAGGACATGTGAGAGATCTAAGAGAGAGGAATAGATAGAGAGAGAGACACAGAGAGTCGGATATAACAGCTAACATAGGAAGGTAGGATAGAAACATCACAGTCAGTTAAGACTTTACCTGGTTAATAACGTCCTGATAATTGTTTTTTTACCCTTTTATCTGGCAACAAAACTGACACATTTTTTACGAGGAGTCATGTTTGTGTAATGCGAGCGTAAATGGGGTTGTTGCTGAGCTCTGGTCCAATCACACGGCCCGGGGTATTGGGGAGCGGAGCCTGGTCTGCGGGGCGTGTGGGAGGGGCCACCGTTCACCTTGGCTCCAATGGGAGGCGAGGTGAATGGGGGCGGAGCCAGCGGGGTAGTATGGGAAGGGGAGGAGTCGGGGTCACGTGGGGGGAATGGATATAAGTGGGAGCCCAGAAGAGATCGGGGCAGTCGGAGAAGTTAAGAGTCTGAGCCACGTTGGGTGGTGAGAGAGAGATCCGCGCCATCGGCCACGTGGCTGAAGAACCTCAGCACGCCGTCGGCCAGCGGTGTGCGGAGTGCGGGAGTAGAGGAGCTAACGGAGGAGCGTGCGTGGCACGCGAGAGGGAGCGTGCGCGGGGCGCGCGCGAGACGACGCTGGTCTGTGGAGGAGACCAGCGAGGTGCGGAGAAGAACCTGAATAAAAGACAAGCAGAGACCAGCAGTGCCTGACGGAGTCTTTTATTACATTTGCATAGACCACAATACCTGCAGTCATAATGCAAACAAAAAACATAACTCTGATAATGTATGCACTGTCCTTGAAGTTGATTGGTCAACACCTGAGACAGCTTTCCTTAGAGCCTAGTCTCACATGGGTTGGACCAGATGACGCCAAAAGGCGCACATATCAAAGACAATGCACCATCAGAGTATGAGAGCTCGGGGTAAGCATTAACACCATTGGTACCCTTGTCGGCTGAGAGGATGACAATGTCATCTCTGTTTTTTTATTTAGAGAGTTCAAAACGCTCATCCTTGCTGATGTTGCTAATGGGTTTCTTCGCGTTTTTGAGGATAGCAGCGATTTCAGATCTAGCAACGTCTGTCGGGATGTGTCCCAAGCCTTTGAGGGCTACGTCGACCTGGGCTATTATATTATCCACTGGGATATGTTTAGGGGTGCCTGCGAAAATCAACCCTTTACCTCGTACCGATTTTAGGCTGTCAGAAATTGGGATGTTACTCTAATTGATGACAATCTTGCTAACTTTTAACTTTTTAACGTGTGTCTCTGGCTTCTTTTTTGACAGGAGGTTGACTTTAGCGATCAAGTTAACTTTACATTTGGTTGACATTGAAGTAGCAGAAGAGACTGTCATGTTATCTACATGATCCTAATCAGAAGTGGGCATTTTATCTGTTAATTTTAAGTGTGATTGTCTAAATTGTCTAGTTCAAATCGGAGCAATCTTATTCTCTCTGAGATCAGGGCTAGGCCGGCCCTGAACAAGATCCGCTTAACATCAGGAGAAGTGACAGCAGCAGATGTCAGTGCAAAGGCGTTTGGTATTGCCTTCATGTCGCGGCATCTCTTCAGAAATGTGAGCGACTCGATCAGATGAACCTTTTTGTCTCGAAGTTTGTTGAAAGATCTAATAGTTGTGTGGAAACCCTCCCTTTTAGAGGTGGTTAAATCTTGACTGAAAGCTTTCGTGACTGCAGGAATTCATATTATTTGGGTCTTTCGGTCAAGCCACGTTCGATCGCTACACAAGCAATCGTCATCAGGTGAAAAATATAGCGGGAGAGCTACTGAGGCAGGAAAATGTATAGCGGCAGAGCTGCTGAGGCAGGATGTTATAAAGGTTTGAGATGGGTGTAGCCCAAGGGTCATAAGCCAAGTGGGCAGGGCTAGAAATTAAATTTGCATGTAAATGGAAGATCGGAGTGCTGAGCTACCTCCACAACAACGAAGCTTTAGAGGTGGCCATTATATTGTCAGAGATTAGCATGTCAATATAAGAAAAACGACCGTCACCGACACATCGAGGAAAACAAGCAACGGTGGCTGTGTTAGTGAGACATTTAGTCTGCTAATGTAAGATTAGCATGTCAATGTAAGAAAAACGACCGTCACCGCCACGTCGAGGAAAACGAGCAATGGTGGCTGTATTAGTGACATATTTAGCCTGTTAATGTAAAGACATTTAACCTGGTAATGTAACTCAGAGAGTCTAAAATAACTGCATAAGCAAAGTGGGTGGGGCTATAGATGAAATTTGCATATAAAAGTAAGATCGGAGAGCTGAGCTACCTCCACGAAGACGAAGATGTGGAAGTGGCCATTGTATTGTGAGAGATTAGCATGTCAATGTAGGAAAAACGAAAACCACCTCCACATCGAGGAAAGCGAGCAACGGTGGCTGTGTCAGCGAGACATTTAGCTGTTAATATAAATACATTTAAGCTGTTAGATTATCATGTCAATGTAAGAAAAACGACCCTTGGGCTACACCCATCTCAAACCTTGATAACATCCTGCCCTCAGCAGCTCTCCCGCTATATTTTTTCACCTGATGACGATTGCTTGTGTTGCGATCGAAACGTCGTGATATTTTTTTATTATTTTTCTATCTACATGGCTTTACCGAAAGACCCAAAGAATATGCTGTTACTAAGTTATTTTTTTCTGTAAGTTGTCCAATACTTTGATGTTGTCTGCCGACCGAGTCGCCTTTTGAAAAACAGCTTCTTAGCTCAATATGCTTCAGTCGGGAAATACATTTCTGACCTCTGACTTTTGTTTGGCTACTCAATCGAATGGCCTCCCTCACAGCTGTAGCGGTGTCTACACGAGGCGATGCACCGTTCCAATCCAGAACTTTGGAGAAAGGGGTTATGTGGTTTATTCAGAACTCGTGGTGTGCATGCCATGGCAGTGCAAAAAGTGGGTTCCCGAGTGGGATCCGCGGTCACCTGTGCACACCTTTGAACGTCATATCCGCGTGTGCCTGGGCTTTCTCTCTGGGTTCTCTGCTTTAATCTCACGTGCAAAAACATTAATAACAAACAAACAAACCAAAAACTCAACACGTTCGTCAGTAGCACTGCTCTAAAAAGAAACATTTATAGAATGCGACGTTTCAGGCAATGACTCTTTTTCGTAGCTCATGAATAGAGGGGCCAGAGAGGGTTAGTAAGAGTTGGAGACTGCACTTGACACCATGGGGCCTGATGAGAAAAACATTGAAAATGTATTTCTAATTAGGCAAATTAATAGTTGCTATTGAGTAGCAGACACACCCTTCAACAATCAATGTATTAGTGGACTGCGTTGAAACAAAAATGTACAAGCCACTGAGTAAACATTCTAATGAACACAGGATCCTCGATAAATAAATCAAGACATTGAGTGAGGCTTTCTTGGATAAATGAAAGGAATTATAGCCAGGTAACTGGAAAAACGGGATCATCTGTGTAACAAATACAACATCAAACTATTATTCGCATTTTTTTGGGAAACTTTAAACATCGTGAAAAAAGGTAAGCGTTTATTTTGAGACGGCTCAAACCTTGGGGTATAATTGAATAGCAATGCAAAATTAAACTTTTCAGGAGGGTTGCTGACCGTTCGTGGTCAATCCGCGTGCTTGTAGCGAATGTTATGGTGTTAGGACTGCGTTGCAAGTAAAGACGAGATTGTTACGGCTTCTCCTACGTCGAGGTTAGTGTGTGCGCGCGTGTGTCTTTGTCTTTTTCAATTCGGGTGACTTAGAACAAAATACCCTTCGCGTGTATTGTGGTCTTCAGTGTCCGAGATTAATGCCATCGGCAAAAGGTAGCGAGCGCTTTGATGGTGTGGCCAGCACCTTGAACCTTGAACTCGGATACGTCCACGCATCTGACACCATGCTTTTGGCAAAAAGACACGCACACACACACACACCAACCTCAAAAGCGGGCGGTCATGTCCGTGTATGCATGTACGGCCATCGGGGAGATAAGAATAATAATAATTGTAAGATTTACATGGACATGAAGCAAGAAATACGTGAAGTTAACAGATAATGATTTTCGAGTCATAAAGACTCGTGGTAAGCCACGCGGAAACATCGTGGCATTTTTATATATAATCAATATGTGCAGGGAGAGGGGGGCGGGGGGCGTGCGGGGGGAGGGGGGAGCAGACGCGGTAACGCAGAAATCTTTGTACGTATCACAACGCGTGTGTTGACTCGGTACACACCGCGTGTACGTATCATAACGTGTGTGCTGATTCGGTACACAAAGCATATGCTAAATTTCGATTTAAAGCTTTCGTGACTGCAGGGATTCATCTTCTTGGTTCTTTCGGTAAAGCCGTCCTCAGGTACCTGAGGACGGCTGCTTGCGTTGTGGCCGAAACGTCGTGAGAATTATTTTATTATGTTTTGTTTTTATTATTTTATTACTTCCCTTCTACGTGACTTTACCGAAAGAACCAAGAAGATGAAACCATATGCTAGTTGAGGACCTGACCGCACAGTAAAAGTCGTGGGGGCCGGTGGCGCTAGATGACCATACTTCACCACGCTGGTCAGTGCCGATTGGCGAAGACGGCGGAGCACAGACGCCGAATCATTGCAGTGGAGGACAACCACGGCTGTTAGCTGCGCGCTACCAGAGTGCACGCGCACGCGACAAACATAACCCCCCCCCTCCCCCCCTGCTTCACAGACCGCCTGGGTAAGCACAATTGGCGAGCACTTATTAAGGCTTGCGTGGTCTCAGCCTAAATCCCACCTCTGAGAATGACAATTATTGGTCTGACTCTCTCGTGCGATGAGCACCGCCGTCCGTGTGCAGAGCAGCGTGCGTGGGACAGGGGGGGGGGGGGGGCGGAGAGGGGGGGGACTGCTGCCCGCGACTTGTGTACGAGAGGTCGCTTGAGGATATGTCAGTAGGAGCTTCGCAACCCCCCCCCTCATTCCGCGGGGGGAGTCCTCCGGAGGCGGGCCGAGCAGCGCGTTGCGCCGCTCTGCGAGAGTTTGCGCCATGGATTCATTGTCTCGCGACGTGACACCGAGAGCACAATTGGGACACAATTAAGGGGAGGGAGAGATGTGGATACAGGGGATAGACAGAATCAATCGAAGGCCAGCACTGCACACGATGGGATGGTTCTGGTCAGAGCGACACCCGGCCGCTTTTGTCTCTCCACTTTGCTGATGCTGACACGCCCCAACTTAGTACTAATTTTGCGCTGAGTTGGCCCTAACGTTGGCTACGTACGGTGCGAAAGAAGTTTGCCATGCATACAATACATCTATACGCACGCTAACGCTTAAATAAATCATACATTTTCTCGTTTATCCAGGAGATCCATACTGAGTCGTACGACTATTTTTCAAGAGGATCGCGTGATATTTGATTTCTATTCCCAAAAAATTCGCCCAATTCATGATGACAGTTTATACACGTGGGAGGAAACCGGAGAACCCAACGGAAAACCCCACGCGTGCAAGGGGGGCAACACTCTATACCCGTACAGATGGAAACAGATGGCGATCAGTCCACTTGCTATACAGCCTTTTCCTGAGGAGCCAGGTTATGGCTTTTCCTCGACGCCTACGGGAAGGGAGTTTCACAACATCCATGGGTGACCCACCAACCCTCGCTGCCTCCACAGTGCTGGATCACAGGCCACGTGGAGCAGCCACCACTGAAGTTGAATATCAACGGCAAATTACACCATGGACCACTGCAGTCGCTCGCCTTCAGATGCCATCAAATCACAGCGAGTGGGCCCATCCCACGGATGGATAATTAATGCTTATCACTAAGTAATCATGTCCCTTTTTAGCAAGGAAAGCGTCACTTGCGTCTCGAGACTCTTCAGGGGAGGGCCCTGCCTGGGACCGTTTGGCAATTTGTGGGATTTATTTGCGTTCGGGAGCGAAATTCGACGCGCCTGGAGGTCCCCCACAATTGGCGAGGAGGTAACACGAACAGGTTGCAGCGACCTACTTGCTGTACTGCCTTCTACATGCTAGGGTCGGTGTCACAAGAGTGGTCATCGTTGCGTGATTCGCAAACCCTTGCTTCTAACGCACCGCTGGTTTAGTTAGAGGCACGCATCGTCACACTCAGGTATTGTCACTCGCAATATACACACACACATATTTAACCCAAATAATGTAAAACATGTGTCGTTTGACATGGCGTCGTCACGAGATTGATAACATTCCGTTTGGAGCTCTCTTTTAGCGAGCAGTGTGACATCACACCTTGTGCGAGGTTTTAGCATCCGAAAGGTGACGTCACGGAACCAAGTCTAAAGTCTTGTCCACTATCCACACAACATTAAAAGCCCTCTCAGAGCTTTGATTTAGCCAACTTAAGTGTGGGGTTTGGGGGGGGGTTAAAATGTATTATTTAAAATGATGTATTTTTTGTGAAGAATTTTCTAACCTGGCTGACACCATCATCTCGCGACACTGGAGAACCTGGTTTAATCACGGACGGTTTAAGCCCGGATTCAAACCTCGGACTTCAGAGGTTGGCAGATCAAAGCTCTGGCTCTGTCAGTTACTTGAGCCACCTGACCACCGCTAATGCATCGTGACAGTTTGTCTCAGATTCCGTTAATGCTCTTTACAAATGTTATATTAATTTTATAGTAACTTGCTCATGCTAATATCAATATTATTTTACAAGTAGTAGACTTGTGAATTCCGTTTGTTTACCCAGAAAAGCATCGTTGAGTCTCAATATCACAACGTTTCGATGACGATTGCGTGTGTTGCGATCGAAACGTGATATTGTTATAATTTTTTTCTTTCTACGTGGCTTTACCGAAAGACCCATAGAATACACGTAAGTATGTTGAACTACTTTGGCACCGAAGTAGAACCGTGCTAATTGGGGGTGCGGGGAAAGGACAACAAACTAAACACACAAAGCAATTCTAAATGAGCTTTCAATCTACATTTAAAAGTGCATTTCTCTAAGAGCGTTCCAGACGGCTGCATAAGCCCTTCTGAAAGTGCGTGATGCATTGACCGTCTTTTTTCGATGGCTAGCAAAATGAAACGTGTATAACGGAGGGTTATTGTCTGCTTAGGTTGAGTTAAGATCCAAGGTCAACTAACAAACCCTATTTTATCTTTAGGATGGATTAAAATACGTTCCGATTTTCTGTGAATTAAACCAACCGGGCGTGTCTATGGAGAAAGACTAAGCCTGCCATTGGAATGTGGAATATCCAGCGATGCTTTTGGAGTCTCCAGGAGGAAATGCATACCACCCCAGGGTCATTCGAGGCGCGAGAATCCACGCGTTTTGGTTAAAACAGACACTTTGCGATCAATAAGTTGCACACGCATTGTGAAAGTGTAACCTCGACTTCGTCAGAAACGTCTCCATTGCATATCTGCGACCGGTCACCTCTGCGAACGAGAGTTCAGTTCGAGAGAGCCGGCTGCGATGTCACTTTGTGGACACGCAAAATCCTGCAGAAAATTGCGTTCACTTCGGTACGAAGCAGACTGCGACCCTCAAAGGAACAGCGCCGCCCCAGTGGCATGGCCCCCACACCCACCCCCCCCCCCCCCCGTGATCTGTGGATCAAACGAATCACTCGAGACGCCGGTGGTGTACGGGCGGCTAGAAGCAGTTTATGGGAATGCCGACGCTGGCTATGCATGGCGAATGAATAAACAGATAAATAAATGTTCTCAAACGCAGTGTTACTTAACTCCACTCCTTGCGACAACCACCCCCGCACCCCCACCGCACAGCTTTCCGTGATTACCAACCATTGGGTGCGTTCAGCGAGTGCAGTGGCCGAATGTACACGGGCATCGAAATTGCTAATCGCGAAATGGCGGACCGCGTGGGTGGACGCGAGGACTGGAGGGGTTTATGAATGCCGGCCTCGCACTCCGCACGCACAGCACGTGGGCAGCAAGTTGGCAATCCACTGCTGGATAGCAGGGCTTCCCCACGCAGTTGTCGGTCGTCGGAGTTATTTGACCATTCGCCCCCCCCCCACGTCGGTCAGCGCGGGCTTATCGAAGACGCGTCAGCATAGACGTGGACACACAGTTGCGCTGTGTAACAATGCATCGATATGCACTACCCTTGGCGTTACACACAGCATATCTCTGCTGCGCGCCACCGAGGCCGAATGTTGTGCGTGGTGGGTCCCGTCCAAGCGCTCTGACTTGGTCGCAAGAGCTGTGGTCCATTGGGTGAGAATGGCAGCGAGAGCCGTGAGATAGAGAGGGGTCGGAGGCCGTCGGACTGCGAGAAGGGCTGGGTGCAGATGCAACACTTGTCGTAAAAAAAATTATAGTAATATTACAAACTGGGGCGGTTTCTTCATTAGGGCGATTGGGCGACGCACCACCAATGTCATTGAACCACAGAGTCACTAGCCGTCACTGTCAGCCTCTGGATATAGTCCAATCAGCGTCATGTCACGTTCTGTGGAGTACCGCCTCTTTTTGGGCGATTTCACTCCGGCTGAGAATCGCCCCGAGTGGCCCCATAGACTTACATTCAATATGTTTTTTTTTCGAACGGGGGCGCTGCAATGCATTCTCTATGGCTTCCGGGAGGGCTCGCCCTAACGTGCTTACGTCATCATACGTAAGCACGTTTCATCCAACAATATAATTTGTCGCCACCTAGTGGAATCTTTAATAAAAGAAACTTGAGTGGATTGTATATTAATAGTGAGTATAGAAACAAACAAGATGTATTGTAAGAGTCACTTTATTTTTCATTAATATTAAAGAAGTGAAGTTGCCTTTACATGCTTAAGCTGTTAATTTATCCATTGCATGGGTGGACCTTATCCTTATCAATCATCCAGACATTTGCCCCCCCTGAGAGATTTTGCAGGAGCCGCCACTGATTACAAATCTTACATGTGTAGTGGTTTAACGCGCGCCAAGGGGCGTAATTGTAAACACGTGCGGGTTTGGAACAGTGGAGTCGTATCCGAGACGGCCCGTCAGGCAATTATGGATGCAGGGCAGTGATTCGCCGGTTGTTGTTGTTGGGGACCAGGTGGCGCCTCTAAGTCTGGGAATGGAGACAGGTGGCAGCGGGGGCAAGGGGGCGCGGGGCGTCGGGGGGACGCCAACTAATTAATTGGAAATTAATAAGGACGGGGATAAATACAGGGGCATCAGATAGAGTTGGGGAGTTGTGCCTGGGAGCTGGACGGAGACGGTTGGAGCAGAAGAAGAAGATACAAGAAGAAGTACAGAGTAGCAGTGGAGTAGAAGAAGAAGTGTAGGGTAACAGTGGAGTAGAAGAAGAAGTATAGGGTAGCAGTAGAGACGGAGACGAGGAAGATACGGAAGGTAGAATGGGGTAGTGGTGGAGCAGCAGAAGAAGAGGTGACGAGAAGACGGATAGGCTACCAGTGGAACGGCAACGGGAGGGTGAGTCGGAGTGAGACGGAGAAGCAGAGAGAGAGCGACGGCTGGGGTGGGACGGAGAAGCAGAGAGGGGAGTCGAGAGTGACAGAGAGAGAGGGAGAACGTGCTGGAGATGTGTGGCGAAACGTGCTGTGTTTGGTAAAATAAAGTGACGACAGAAAAGGAAGAAGTTGTCCGCGTAAAGTTCAGCACTACACATATAAAACATAGGGGGAACATAGTCATGGAGTAGGGAGAGAGGGGGTAGTGAGAGAGGAGGGTAGAGAGGGGGTATAAAGAGAGGGAAGGGGTAAGGAGAGCAGAGCGTGACATTTATTGTGAAATCTTTCATTTTAAAAGGGGGGGGGGGGGTTACATAAAGCAAAGCATTAAAAAAACTAAATGATGAACGAAGCAAAGTGCCGACTACATCGAGCATCTTCTTGTTTCCTCTGATCGGTAAAAGAGAGAGAGGGGGGGAGAGGTACGCGCTCTCTCTCTCCCGGTCTCTTCCGATCGCTCTCTCTCTCACGCACACAAAGGGCTCGCTTGGCGTCGTAATGATGCTTGGCGGCAGCGTGGAGGAGAGAGGTTTACCCCCAGCAGCCACCGTGCAAACGGCCCAGCCGCATGAGATTTTGCCGGTAGGTGGAGCGATGCAAAGTGGGCCCATTAGGAGACCTGGGGGTGGGGGGGGGGTTAAAATTCAAAGGCGCTGGCTCCGGTCCATCAAAGTGAACAGAAGACGCTTGGCAATTGGCTTGAAGGCAGCCCCCGGTTGAACGACAAGTTGACAGACTTGATCTCCATCTCTCCCCCTCTCTCTCCCTCCTCCTCTCTGTACCAGCGTGGACGGCACCCTCGTGTTCACCTTCTGAAGCGCTCGCTCGTCACCGTGGCGTGCGCGATGACCACCACCACCACCACCAGTGACTTTTCTTTCGTGTTGTGCGCGGTGTTTTTAGCGCCACAGCGCGTGGGTTTGTAGCGTTTATTTTCATTTGTTTGCTGGTGACTTTGTGTATTTCATATCGAAACCGCGTCCAGTGCTGTTGCTGCTGGCAGCAATACAAGTTATTTAAAAGTCAAAAAGTCTCCCTCCTCCTCTCTCCTTCTCCCCTCGCTCTCTCTTTCCGTTCGTTGAGGATCACAGGCTTGGGGGTGGGGCACGAGTTTTCTCGTGTGTAATATAATTATTAACTTTGTGCTGAGAAGAGATTTTTCGTTGTTTAATGATGAATGGATGAATGAATGTTAAGCATCAGCACGGTGCGCGTACGATTTACCCTGCACTGCGAGTCTAATGGCTGATTTTTACATAATTGATGCGGCTAATGGAACTCGAGGAAACGTCCCCGTGACTGCCTTGTCCTCGGCCCCCTCCTCCGCGGTTCTCGTTCTCCGTGAGCCCAAAGTCAACGACTTCGTTTTGTCTCCCCTTCAACGTCGTTCACTGGCGCTTCCAATTTGGCTTCGTTTGCTCAAGCAAAGTTACGGAGGAGTTTTTTTGCGTGGTGTCTTCACCCACAATTCAAATGGTTTAATATATATTTAATATAATAATTATTTAAACAATTCTCAATGGTTTGAATTGTTTAAATAATTATTATTATATTAAATGTATAAATCAGCATCGCCCATTATCTATCCACTGCTGGATGAAGGCCTCGCCAAGCAGTTGCCATCTGTCACCACCAGCCTACAAAGTAATAATCAATTTAGCGTCCGCACATGAGCTGATTTTATCATTCCATCCCCCCTCCCCCCCATATGTGCATACTTATTAAATAACCCCCCGATATAATTACATTCGAGAGCAATACAAATATGTTCAAGCGCTTACATTTCAAATAAATGCATTCGGGTGCAATGCAACCCGGATGTGAACCCATGTTTTACGCGTTCATGCCTCAGTCGTTAAAGGGGATGGTTCCTTCAGAGTCTGGGTCGGGTGGGTCAAGCGATCCATTGCGGCCAAGGCAGAGCTATAGCTCGCCACAGCCGAGAGCCTGTGTTAGAGTCCGTTTGTCATCCACACCGCGACTACACGGCGTTCTCGGGTGGGTTGAGTCAAAGGTCTCAGCCCGGACCCCAATGGCTGCACAAATAAAATAACGTTTTTTTAGTCCGGTTCATTTCGGTTCTGAGAAGAGGAAAGCATTTTATTACTGAAGGATCGCTCAACGAAGTGGATTATTATCAAGTAGACATTGATAGCAGCAAAAGACTCCAAACGCACGTTTCTAAATGTGGAGGGAAAACCGGAGGACCCGGAGAAAAATACACACGACCACGGGGAGAACATGCAAACTTAAAATATATATAGCAGGCGTCAGGGTCGGGATTGAACCCAAGCCTTCCTGTACACAGGTTGAGGTAGTTAACGTCTCGCCACCGTGGCGCCATATTTTTAACGTGCGCTGCATACACTTTTCAGGGCATAGCAAACGTGCGCACCTAGTTTGCATAAGGAGGCCTATTGGCGTGAATTTATAACTAGTTCTCTGACATCTTCATCATTTTTCAGGGCTCTTTTCTGACACAAAGTGGTGCACTGCTTGTTGTGAGAGTTCTTAATATAATGTACTTGTCTCTTAAAAAGAATTATGGTGACACAATTGGAATATAATTGCGGGTTAGTAAATAAATAAAATATATTGAAATGTCTTCTTGGTTCTTTCGGTAAAGTCACGTAGAAGGGAAGTAATAAAATAATAAAAATAAAACATAATAAAACAATTGTTTTATTATGTTTTATTTTTATTTTTATTATTTTATTACTTCCCTTCTAGGTGACTTTACCGAAAGAACCAAGAAGATGAATCCCTGCAGTCACGAAAGCTTTAAATCGAAATATATTGAAATGTATTTCATATAGTACTAGCGGGAAGTACCTGGCGTTGACCGGGCAAAAAAGACACACACACACACATCGACTTACACACACACACAGACTTCGACCCACACACACAAACATATCGACTTACACACACACACATGGACTCAAACACAACAACAAACGCCATTCGCCACTAAGTGGCGGTGACGTCACCACGACGCTTGTGCCAGGCTATGTGCACTTTGAGACCACGTGAAGTGCCGAACGCCCGCTGGCAGGAGGTCACGGGACAGACCCAGATGCCACAGGTCGACTGGCTGATGAACCACCTGTGCCCCCTACTATGCCAACTTGCTGTGCTTTTTCTCCGCTCGTTGTTGTGAGTGTGGCTCCTCCACCCTCCATTGTTGTTGGAGGGCGACTGCCTCCAACTGTCCAGTAGCGTCCTTCACGAGCCTCCTCCACAGAGGCCGATCTTGACACCACTGGTACCAGTCATCGGCAAGTCCACTCAGCTCCACATCCTCCTGTACCACATCACTCCATCTTTTCTCTAGCCCGTGCCGCGCCCGTTTAGCCCCCTCTATCCGGCCGAACAAAAGCTGTTTAGGCATGCGGGGGCTGGGCATGCGGACTACATGACCCAGCCAACGCAGCCTTGCCTGCCAGAGGAGCTCACTGATGGGACTTTGTCCAGATCTTTCAAGGATTTGTGAGCTCCTCACACAATCCAGCCTGGCTAAACCCAGGATCAATCATAGGCAGGCCAACCTAAATGTTTCTAACCGGCGAAGATGTTCCATTAGGGGGGTCCACGTTTCGCAAGCATAGAGAAGGGAGGGAATGACTGTGGCCGAGAAGACCTGAAGCTTCGTGCGGAGCGACAGACCAGGTAGCTTCCACACAGCATTACACAACCAATGAAAAGATGATTCCGCTCGACTGATTCGGAGTGAGACCTCTGTTGTTAAACCGGAGCCGGTCATGAGCACACTGCTCAGGTATGGGAAACTCTCCACTCTATCCACAACTGCCCTATCACCAATTGGGAGTTGTGGAGGTGGTACAAAATACCTAGGCAGGTGGTTAGTTTTGGTGGGGCTGATGGTTAGGCCCCACTTCTTAGTGGCACACTCCAGGTTCAGCAGCAGCGCCTCCTACTCCTCCTCTGAGTGAGAAGCAATTACCAGATCATCGGCATACGTAACATGGTTGAGCAATAGGGAGCCATCCCTTGACCGCACCCAAATCACCAGGAGATATCGAGATGTCCCTAATTAACTTTAATAAGGGAGCTGAGTTAGGTACAGCTGAGGTGGTCTTACCAGTGAATGGTTGTAAGGTCTCAAATAGAAATCGGGTCAGTTTGTAGGTGGGTGAGTCAATAGTGGAGACGATATGATGAAGGGGTGTACCCTCTTTATGGATTTTTTGTAAGCCATACAATCTGGGTGGTCTAGCAGCAGAGGGTTTTAAGGAAAACCGCTTGGTTGGTTCGACATCTTTAATCGATCTTACATTAACATGCTGATTTCTCATATCAACATCACTAGCCCCGGCCACTTCATTTATGACCCTTGGGCTACACCCATCTTAAACCATTAAAACAGTCTGCCTCAGCAGCTTTCCCCCTCTTTTTTCTTCCTGATGACGAGCGCTTGTGTTGTGGTCGAAACGTCGTAGTTTTTTCTTTTTTTCTTTGAACCTTTCTACGTGACTTTACCAAAAGACCCAAAGAATATGAATTCCTGCAATCACGAAAGCTTTAAGTCAATGGGAGGGGGAGGGTGTCTATTTAGAAGACGTCACCTGCTCATGATTATTAATGAGGGGGGCTGGTCGATGTGGAGTGATGTCACGAGCGTTAAGGACAGATATTCATGGGTGATTATACTGGTAGGAACCACCTGGTTCCACCAGCCCACAGGGGATTATTGTGTCCGTCCGTCCGTCGTGCATCCAAAAATGGGAGGGGTAGACCTGGGTGGAGAGGGGAGGGTGGGGAGGGGCTGGGTGAATAGGGTGGGGAGGGGCTGGGTGGGGAAGGGAGGGTGGGGAGGGGCTGGGTGGAGAGGGGCTGGTCACCCCGTGGTGCCCTTATAAAACTCAACGTTTAACCTACTCACGCCGGCTTGTGCCCGCCCTCACAGTCGGCCATATTTGCGGAATACACCACGCCGCCGTTGACCCTGGCCATTGACCGAGCAAGCCAACGTTCCTACCAGCTCCCTCCGCAGGAATGTGTTAATAACAACACAGACAAATATCATCTGTATAGCCTTAACAGACTGGGAGCAAGTGCTGTTAGCGAGCACCGATTCATGCCGGCACTGCGCACGAGGAGGTGGGTGGCCAGCATCACGTCCGGCCGCCTTTGTCTTCCCAGTGGCGATGCTTTCACACCGCACCAGCTACTCGTGTTTAAGGCTGAGTCGACCTAGGGGATGTCCGGGACCGATTCAAATATTTGCCACAGGCGTACAGACACACACACGCGCGCGTGCACATGCACGCGCGTATACACAAGCGCACACATGACCTACCATGCACCCACACGCGCTCTCGCTCAATTAACGCTAATTGCGCGCGCGAGTCCCCCCAATCGATCAGTTCGCAAGTGAAAAGCCAGCAAACTTTAAAAAATCATTTTCTTTAAATAATATTTGCTTGAAAATCAATGCTTCGCTCAGGTTAGGGCTATGGGGGTTGGGCGAGTCAACGTATTTTTCAAGATGCACGCACGCGGAGAGACAGCCACGCAGAGAAACAAAGACAGAGATCCCCCGTATAGCCTTAACAGACTGTTGGAGCAAGTGCTGCTAGTGAGCAGCACATATAAATGATGGCACGGAACACGGTGGGGTGGGTGGCCAGGACCCTTCCAGACGCCTTTGTTAGTGACTCATTTGAAGCTGAGTCGACCTAGAGGAGCCATAGGACCGGTTCAATTATTAGTCGTCAATTTTGGCTGAGTGGGAATTGAACTGGGGCACTAGGTTGGTAGCAGAGCGCGCTAACCGCTACACCATGCATTCCTACACACAGACACACGAGAAACAAACAAATACACAGACACAAAGACGAAGATCCCATAGATAAGCCTTTACCAGACTGTTGGAACAAGTGTTGTTAGCGATCAATTCTAATTAAGGCCAGAATGGAGCACAGTACGTGCTGCTTTCAGGCTGAGTCGACGTACGGGAGGCCCAGTAATATCACTGATGAAAGGTGCTCGCTAACAGCACTTGTCCCAAACGTCTGTTAAGGCCACACAGAGGATTTGTGTTTGTGTATTTACGTGTGTATGTATGTATCAGTGTGTGTGTGTGTATCTACGTGTATCTGTATGTGGGTGCGTGTTGTGTATTTACGTGTAAAGACAGTACAGAGCGATAGTGGGACAGTATGGTTCCCCGGGACCATGGTTACTAATGGACGTGCTAATGGTGATTGATGAGACAAACGTTGACAGGGTCACGTGAGGGGCAGCACGGGATCCAATGGCGGGGGAAGTGTAATTATGGCGGTGATTGACAAGAGCAGGTGCGGCGTGGAGGATTCGAGAATACGGGCGTGGCCGGACCGGGCGAGGCTTAAGAGCCGTCGCGAGTCGGAGCTGGTGACTGTTGTTGGTGTAGAGAGTCGTCGTCATCATCGCCATGGAACGGGTCGTCTCCATCGTCTTCGATATGTCTTGAGACTAGAAGCTAACACAATCCTGCAGAGGGAGCTGGTAGGAACGTTGGGTTGCTCGGTCAATGGCCAGGGTCAACGGCGGCGTGGTGTATTCTGCAAATATTCCCGACTGTGAGGGCGGGCACAAGCAGGCGTGAGTAGGTTAAACGTTGAGTTTTATAAGGGCACCACGGGGTGACCAGCCCCTCCCCACCCAGCCTCACCCCTCCCACCCCCCACACAGCCCCACCCTCCCCACCCAGCCCCTCCCCACCCAGCCCCTCCCCACCCTCCCCTCTCCACCCAGCCCCACCCCTCCCATTTTTGGATGCACGACGGACGGACACAATAATCCCCTGTGGGCTAGTGTAACCAGGAGGTTCCTACCAGTATAATGTCCCAGAATAGAGTCGTCTAACCAAGTGTATATAGTCACTCGTGGTTACTCGTTGAGTTGTCAGTGGACTTTATTACAATAAATATACGGAACGACAAGACGGTGTCTCTGAGAGCTACATTACATGTGTACACGTAGATGTTGAACTTTTATCGCACCGCACGTGTACAACTGTGCTGGCCGTTCAGGCCATCGTCGGTGCACCTCGCTAGCAGCACTTGCCCCAAGCAGTCCACACGGGGAAGCTTTGTCTTTGTCCGTTCACGAATCAAACTTTAATGCTCACGTCGCGGCTCATGCCGGCGGTAGCGGTCACGGGCGATCTTTCCGCGGTGCGGGGGAGCGGGCGAGCGAGCGACTGAATGGGCCGAGATTCCGTGCGATTTGTCCGAGTTAATAATGACAGTGCAGCGTGGAGTGAGTGAGTGATTGACATCACGGTGCAGGACTCTCGCTCGCCCGCGCACATCCACCAATATTTGTGACGAGACAGCAGACAACACAGACGAGACGAGAGACCACACAGACGAGACGAGAGACGTCACAGACGAGACGAGAGACCACACAGACGAGAGGAGAGACTTCACAGACGAGACGAGAGACGTCACAGACGAGACGAGAGACCACACAGACGAGAGGAGAGACTTCACAGACGAGACGAGAGACGTCACAGACGAGACGAGAGACGTCACAAACGAGATGAGAGACGTCACAGACGAGACGAGAGACCACACAGACGAGACGAGAGACTTCACAGACGAGAGGAGAGACTTCACAGACGAGACGAGAGACGTCACAGACGAGACGAGAGACGTCACAGACGAGATGAGAGACGTCACAGACGAGACGAGAGACCACACAGACGAGACGAGAGACTTCACAGACGAGAGGAGAGACTTCACAGACGAGACGAGAGACGTCACAGACGAGACGAGAGACCACACAGACGAGAAGAGAGACTTCACAGACGAGACGAGAGACGTCACAGACGAGACGAGAGACGTCACAGACGAGATGAGAGACGTCACAGACGAGACGAGAGACCACACAGACGAGACGAGAGACTTCACAGACGAGACGAGAGACGTCACAGACGAGACGAGAGACGTCACAGACGAGATGAGAGACGTCACAGACGAGACGAGAGACGTCACAGACGAGACGAGAGACCTCACAGACGAGACGAGAGACGTCACAGACGAGATGAGAGACGTCACAGACGAGATGAGAGACGTCACAGACGAGACGAGAGACGTCACAGACGAGACGAGAGACCACACAGACGAGAGGAGAGACTTCACAGACGAGACGAGAGACGTCACAGACGAGACGAGAGACGTCACAAACGAGATGAGAGACGTCACAGACGAGATGAGAGACGTCACAGACGAGACAAGAGACGTCACAGACGAGACGAGAGACGTCACAGACGAGAGGGGGGACTTCACAGACGAGACGAGAGACGTACAAAAACTGACACCTTTATACAAGGCATCATGTTTGCAATAACCACAATACAAGCAGTCAAAATGCAAGCAAAAATAAACGACTGATGATGATAATGATATGCACTATCCTTGAAGTTGATTGGTCCACACCTGAGACAGCTTTTCTTAGAGCCTAGTCTCCATTGGTGTTGGTGTCAGAGTCCACACAGACGAGATGAGAGACGTCACAGACGAGACGAAAGTCCACACAGACGTTGACGATGCCTCTAAGTCCTCCGGAATGTGCCGGTCCCGTCGGATCTCTGGGAAGCTAAGCCGGGCTGAGACCGCACAGCGCACGGTAGCCAAAGCTACGGCTTGACAACCATCGTGAGATTTGTGTTTCAACAACAGTGTAAGAGAACAAACACTCTATTCAAACGCGGTTAGTCAATGGGTGTTTATGAAAATGCTTTAATTTACGTTCCCCGTTTAATTTTAATTTAATCAGAGCAGTGTCGTAAGGGGCCGTCCATAAATGACGTAACGCACCTGGGGGGGAGGGGGTCAGACATTTGTGACGATGTGTGACGATGGGGGGGGGGGGGTGTTTGAGAAATGTGACGTCACATCAAAATGCGCAACTTTTAATAAATAAAGACAACACGTTCTACTAAATTAAATAGACTTTATAATAAATGTTTTCTCCTGCAACATCAGAGTGCAGCGCCACATTAAATACGCACTACAATGACAATAGTTACCAGCGATTTGAAGCATGTTTTATTTGGGGGGGGGGAGGGGGGCAGAGCTTTGTGACGTCATATTTGAGGGGGGGGGGGTCTGAATTTTGTGACACAGTGTGACGAAGGTGGGGGGAGGGGGTCAAAAATCGTCCAAAATCGCGTGATGTAATTTATGGACGGCCCCTAACATTGGAAAGAGGTTCTGCTGTGGAGGTGTTGTCGCTGCGTTTCGCGAAGACGGAGCGCCCCTAACAGCGTTAAATGTTCGACGCCATGAGCGTGAAGATGTGATTAGGCAGGAAAGGAGCCGCGACATGAAGGTGCGACTGTGCGAAACAACTCAAATATATTCTAGATTTGAAGCTTTCTCAAATATCAAATATACTTGCCCTATCTTAACGATTACCGCACCCCCTGAGCTGATAACGTAGTTGCTACTGTTGCTATTACCTTGCTGCGGTGCCAATGTGCTGGGCAGCAGAGCGATAGTGCTATGCTTCCGCCTTCATCAATCCGCATTGACCGGCGCTGTGAAGCACGGTCAAACAACGCTGCGTTTTGACAGAACGCAGCGCAGGATGTGACGTCACTAGCGCGTGGAGAATGTCGTGATGTGGTGGCTATGCACGTGGCCTGCAATCCAGCGCTACGGAGGCAGCGAGGGTTGGTGGTTCAATCAGGGACGTTGTGAAACACCCTTCCCGTGATGCGCCGAGGAGGAGCCATGCCTTGGCCTGCCAGGAGAGGGCGGTACAGCAAAAGTGTGGACTCGACACATTCTGTCTGACACGCGCTCGAGTGATCCCCCCTCGCACGCGCGAGTTTTCTCGGTGTGCATCGGTTTCCTGCCACATGCAAACACCCGTTGATTGGCCGAGAACACCTTCGTATATAGAGGACCGCAGAGCTTGGGCAAATTGTTGCCTGTGGTTCCGCCTCGCGCCTCTGAGTCACTGGCGGAGCCAGGGGGGGGGGGGGGGTTGCACGTGCCCCCCCCCCCAATGATCCGATCGAAATCCCTAATTTCGATCGGATCATTGGGGTTTATTAGTAATAAATCGGCATTTTGCGACCCCCCCTGCCACTGTGTACCATACTACTAAGTGCCAGGGACGCTATGAGATGATAGTACAATAGTCCATAATTGGCAATACGTAACGGCAAAACAGTTCTAAGTGACTCACATAATTGTGCGTAGTTGCGTATACGGTACACAACTTTCCTGAAGGCAAACACCTTCAGCGAGCGCGATGCCGATCACATGCGGTTCGAATTCGACCCTCGGTCGATGGCTGCGCCATCGCTGCACACGCTTCGAATAAAAAGCTCCTATAATTTTCCTATCATTTTTCATTGCTGGAGGGGTTGCCCCCCTACCTGAAAATCCTGGCTCCGCCATTGCTCTGAGTCGTTCTCGCTCTCTCTCTCTCTCTCTCAAGGAGAGTGAGCGAATAGAGCGCGGCCCGTTACAAGTTGCGATTAAATATATAATATAAATAATGTATACTTATATATGTATTATGTATGTCACCCTAACCTTCGTGCTCAAGCTCCTTCAATCCCATCTGATCCCACTCCTCCCCCCCTGTAACAACACCGCACTCCCTACCAGCGACACCCGGGATAATATGAAGCTATCGATTCTTACACGCGCGGTCACAATGCGTGTATCGCGAACGTAGTGGTCAACATCGACAGCAGTGGCACTGCGCTTTAAACCCCGAGTTTAGCTGCCAGTTACGGCTACCATCAGTGAGTAGATAGTCAACTCTGAATTGAATCCTCCATATACAGCAGATAAAACTGTGCTGTGACCGTCATTAGCAGCTCCAGGGGAACAGGTTAACCTGTTCATAATAACAACAACACGTGGAGATTGTAAATTAGAAATTATAACTTGGGTTGGAACTTACAAGGGAGCACACAATCCCCCCCCCCCTCCGGGGTGTTAGATGAATTGTGGTGATTCCAGGTTGCAATTTTTACCATCTCATATGTCCTCGCTATGTTTCGCTTGCTTCTAGAGACGTTCGCTTCATTGGTTGAATAGTTACACGAGTATTAGCATCTAATTTACATACTGCATACGAGCTAAACAGAAGAATGGCACTGTCAAAATATATATCTCCGAAAATGGGATCTGTATACAAATGTATTATTGGCAGCAAGAGTTGGAATATTAAATGTATGTATTATGTTGAGCTTCTTCGCATCGTACGTAGCCAACCGCGCTAATCGGAGGTACTGGGGAAGGGTAAACTAAACCCAAAAAAATTAGGTCTAAAGAAATCAGTTTTCAATTGTACATAGCTCCAGCGGCTTCCTAATGTCGGAAGGAAGAGCGTTCCAGACGGCCGCAAAAGCGCATCCGAAAGCGCGCGATGCTGTGACCATCTTTGTTCGATGGCCAGCCAAAATCCGCTGCGAGAATGACCGGAGTTTGCTTGATGGTCTATTTCCCCCCAGCGAGGTAATATGCAGTGTTACATGTGAAAGCCGGACAATTACACAGATCCTACAGATCAAACTAGACGCAACAGAAATGTGGTTTGTAAGAAGGATGTTAAACATCTCACGTACGGCCAAGATGAGTAACATAAACGTATTACGGAGAGCAGTCAGCAGGGTTACACAAAGATAAAATTAATCAGAATAATTCAAGAAAGGCAGGGTTATACAGGGTCTTTTTAAAAATGGACCCAATTTCAAAGCAGTATATTTCATGATGGAAACATGTTACAATTACACAAGTTACAAACGGTTTAATGAGTTATCAAGTTTTACTAACCACTTTATAAATGCTCTATGTGCCCTCCAACATCGAGACGATAGTTGAATTCGTCCCAAACGCCTCTCTCCTCACGTTTTCCTCTGAGGTGCACGGTCGCCCTGTGCTCTTCCACTTACATAAACAGCCTGTTTCCTCAAATTGTCGGTACCAACGACGAATGCTCTTTAACATTGGCGGATCAATGCCACAACGCCGTTGAAACGCACGCTGCACCGCAATTACGGATTAAGTCTTGCTGAACTGCAGAACGCAAAACGCCCCTTGTGTTTTGAGGGGACATCGTCTTGCGAATGATTGAGGCTAGGGGCTGTTTGTGGGCTGGGAGAGGCATCGAGCGGTAATCATTTAAAACTCTATGCCCCGCCCTTTCTATGCCCCGCCCTCTCAAGTGGTAAGAATTCCATTCATGGGCGGTTCGTGGTAGCAGAGATATAGCGATTTCAAATTGGGTCCATATTTTTGAATCACTTTGTATTGCTTTGACTTCATGGTGGTTTGACTGGGAACAAAAACAGAAGACGGGGAAGACGACGAATTAAGTTGCACATTCATGCAGTTTGAACAACTGCATGCAACTTGGAGTGTCTATTATAAAGTTCTTGAGTAAATATCACGTACAGAGCTGAATGAAAGGAAGCCCATCTTCACGGACATATTTGATAAGCGACGTGGCTCGCCTAGAGAGAGAGAGACCATTTGAAAATCATATGTTTCTCTTCGCCATGCGAATCACTGCATTGATTGCGAGCACGAGGACTCTACAAACACATTCCTGCAGAGGGAGCTGGTAGGAACGTTGGGTTGCTCGGTCAATGGCCAGGGTCAACGGCGGCGTAGTGTATTCCGCAAATATGCCCGACTGTGAGGGCGGGCACAAGCCGGCGTGAGTAGGTTAAACGTTGAGTTTTATAAGGGCACCACGGGGTGACCAGCCCCTCCCCACCCAGCCCCTCCTCACCCTCCCCACCCAGCCCCTCCCCACCCTCCCCTCCCCACCCAGCCCCACCCTCCCCACCCAGCCCTTCCCCACCCTCCCCTCCCCACCCAGCCCCTCCCTCCCCACCCAGCCCCTCCCTCCACGACGGACGGACGGACACAATAATCCCCTGTGGGCTGGTGTAACCAGGAGGTTCCTACCAGTATAATCTGTGAGTATACGCAGCGTCACACACTTGACGCACACATCACGAGTTTGAAGAATCAATGCACACTACATCTCGATCTCTCTCTCGGTGAGCCGATGCTCAGTAGGCCGCTCCAAGAACCTCTGTGGGAACCACATATCACCCCAGTGTTGACGGATTTATTCATCTTGAATCCAGAAGTTATGACCCTTTATTATTTTATATGTATTTAAAGCACACGATAATAAATCCGATTGGTCGATTCGTACGAATCACATGACGCTGTTGCCTGATGAATTGCGAGTTGCGCATTCTGGAGCCGGATCGAGGCAACTGGAGCTGGAGTGACCTTGTGGAGCCAGCTCCGGAGCCGCTGCGGAACTGGATCGGGTCGACTGGAGCCTGGAGCCGCAGTGGAGCCATCGGAGCCGCTCCCGAGTCGAAGCAAAAGGTCGCAAACGGGTTTTGATTCCTTACCCGTACCCGTACCCGGCCGCACCAGGGTCGCAAACGGGTGCCCGTACCCGGCCGGGTACGGGTAGCCGGGTATCGGGTAGGGTACGTTTATCGGGTACCCGTTGCAACCTCTGGTCGAAGCGAGGAAACCTCCAAACCGCTGCCCGGCCCAACCACGAACCCAATGACCTCGGGTTTCGAATCCGTTTGGGTAACATCAGTGACGCGTGATGTCTAAACGGGTCCTGGACCGACCCTAGATCGACTCATCCTCAAAAATCAAGTACACGACCCGGTTACAGTGTGCGAACGTCAGCACTGGATATACAAAGGCGGCCGGGTACGGTTCTAACGACATCACCCTCTCGTAGGCTCTCCCGTCCTTAATAAGTGCTCGCCAACAACATATCCCCAAACATTATACTTCGGCTATTCGAGGGATATGTTGTGCATTCATTGTGTGCAGTCGTATGAAATGTGTATATATGTGTGTACATGTCTTATATAGTGTCCATGTGGGGAGCGGTAGTGTCGCGCTACGAACCAGACGACCCGAGTTCAATTCTCGCTCACGGTCAACACCAGTGACAACTGAACTGGTCCTGGATCTAGGTCGACTCAGCCCCAAATGAATACCTGCTGCGGCGAGTAAACATCGCCACGAGGGAGACAAAGGCCGTGTCGGCCTTCATAGGTGCTCGCTAACAGCACTTGCCCCAGCAGTCTCTTAAGGCTAGTTGGGTGATCTTTATCTTTGTATCTGTGTATATATATGAATTGTAAGGCCTTCGCTTGTGCTCGCTCACAGCACTTGCCCCATCAGTCTGTTAAGGCTATTCGGGGGATCTTTATTTTGTGTGTGTGTGTGTGTACATATGAATTGTAAGACATTCGTGGATGCTCGCTAACAGCACTTGCCCCAGCAGTATGCTAAGGCTACTCGGGGGATCTTTATTTTGTGTGTGTGCGTATGAATTGTAAGGCCGGCACATTAAGTCTCACACACGTGCGCTTGCCTTTCCTCGGGCTAAGAGGCAGAGATTTCTAAAAGCGGCCCTTGCCCTCCCTCTGCGCGCTTCATTACAATGAAGGGAAGGCGGCATTAATGGCCTAACCGACTTAGCGCGTTCGTGGAGAGAGGGGCGAAGAGACGGGGAGGGGTTGGCTGGGGTGGGGCAGTGGTTAGCGCGCTGCGCTACGAACCCCCCCCCCCCGAGTTGGATTCCCGCTCACGACCAATCACAGTCGACAGTGAATACCTGAAATGGTCCTGGTGGGAGACAAAGGCGGCCGGGCGTGATGCTGGCCACCGACCCCCTCGTGTCGGCATTAATAGGTCATCCGCTAGCAGCACTTGCCCCAACAGTCTGTTGAGGCTACGCGGGAGATCTTTGTGTATATGTGTGAGAGAGAGAGAGAGCGTTAGACACACGAGTGTCAAGGCATGTGTTGGGCATCCGCGCCCTAAATCCATGGGGGAGACGGCAAGTCCCTATACCCCTTTACCGATACGACTCCACAATAACTCTTCAGACAAGGGTATATGGACTTCCCGACCACCCCGTGGATGATGCAACGCGCATCTCCTCCGGCATCTCCGAGGTAAGGAGAGTTGTGGAAATTCCACATTTCCATGACACCTAGAAACGGTCAGCCTTTCCACCAATCGACCACGGTTGATTACCCCACAATTAGGAGGGGCATGCGTTGCAATGTTCGGACCAATTCATTTTTAATGGAACTAATTCTCTTGGTGATGATGCTGCGTACGTTGACAGTGGTGCACGAAAGCACAGAAGGATCCCAACACGATCTTCAATAACACCGTGACCTCAAAAGCAACACGTATAATAAATGCACGCATAAAGACACCACAGGGTTGACGGTAAGTCATGCACACACACACAAAGACAAAATTCCCCCGTAGAGCCTTAACAGATTGTTGGGGCAAGTGCTGTTAGCGAGCACCTATGAAGGCCGGCGCAGCACACGAGGCCCACGACCGGTTCAGATAATCGTCATTGGTGTCGGCCGTGAGCGGGAATCGAACCCGGGTTGCCAGGTTCGTAGCGCAGCGCGCTAACCGCTACACCACCGCTCCCCACCACACACGCACGCTTGCAGACAAGTGGGGTTTTGTGTGTGTCCGGTCGTGCGTGTGTGCTTGTTAACTGCACTTCCTCATGTTTTCTAGACACGGATAAACGACGTTTGAGTTTTGTGTGTGTGTGTGTGTTATATTCATCCGTTGTGTGCGTGGGGGGGGGGGCGCAGTGGTTAGCGCGCTAAACCGGCGAGTTCGATTTCCTAGTCGCGGCAAACAATCAGTGGGGAGTGTAATATCAACCAATCCTGGGCATCCGCAAAAAAATCGACTTAGACTTAAACAAGTACTTGCTGCGTTAATCATCATCATCAGCACTGGGGAGACAAAGGCGACCGGGACAGGTGTGCGTTCTGGCCGTAATAGGTGCTCACTAACAGCACTTTCTCCAACAGTCTTTGTATGCACACAGAAGGACGTGGAGCTGAATTGACTTGCCGATGACTGGTACCCGCGGTGTCAAGGACGCTGCTGCTACTCGGCAGTTAGAGGCAGTCGCCCTCCAACAACAGCGGAGAAGAGCGACACTCACAACAACGAGCGGAGCGCCGGACGGTTAAAACGCAGCGAGTTGGCAGAGTGGGGAGCACAGCTGGTGAATCTGCCGGTCATCTCAGTCAACCCATGCCACTTGGGTCTGCTCCGTGACCTCCTGCCAGCCAGCCTTTGACACCTCAGGTGGCCTCAAAGTGCACCTAGCCTGGTACAAGCGTCATGTTGGCGATTTTCTGTTACGGTCCTGGGCCTCCCCTAGGTCGACTCAGCCTCAAATGAGTACCTGGTGCGGTGTGTAAACATCGCTGCTGGGGACACAAAGGCGGTCGGGCGTGTTGCTGGCCACCCATCCCTTTGTGTACCGTTCCGGCCTTCATAGGTGCTCTCTCACAGCCCTTGCCCCAACAGTCTGTGAAGGCTATAATGGGGATATTTGTCTTTGTGTAGGCATACACGAACTGCACATATGTACAGTTTTTCATATATTGTATGTGTACAAGCATGCGCGTGTATTTGAGAATGTATGTGTTGTATGTGTGCATTATTATCGCTGAACCGGTTAAGATGTTCGTCACTATTATTATCTTCGGTCGACTCGATCTTAAAATAGCACTTGATGTGGTGTTTTAAACATTAGCACTGGAAAGACAAAAACGGCCGGACACTTGCCCCATCAGCTTGTGTAGCCTATACAGGGGGATCGTTCTCATTGTATATGAGAGCATGTACGTATTATTTGTATACGTGCATGTAGGTTTGTATATGTGTGTGAATATGTGTGTGAGCATGTACACATGTGTGTACACATATATATGCGCATGCTTACATGTGCTAATATCTGGGGAGACAAAGGCGGCCGGGGGTGGTGCTGGCCACCCACCCCCTCGTGTGCCGTGCCGGCCTTCAGAGGTGCTACTCGCTAACAGCATTTTTCACAACAGTCCGCGAAGGCTATACGGGGGATCTTTGCATTGTGTGTACGCATGTCTGCATATATATATACACGTGTAGATGTGTACATGTACATTTGTGTGTGTGTACATGTACATATGATATTTACGCATGTACATAAATGTGTGTGTACATGTATGGCATGCACACATGCATATGCACGTGTGCATGTAAATGTGTGTGTGCGCGTGCGTGTGCGAGCGCGCGCGCGCGCGCGTCGCCTGAGCGAGCCGTAACTCGAGGTGACGGCGCGTGCGGGTCGCCCGCGCCAGACCAGCGCGCGCCGCATTAGCGAGGGGGGGGGGGGAGAACGGAGAGGGGCGGGGGAGTGGGGTGGTGGGAGGGGGGGAGGGAGGGGGGTTGTTCGGTGGGTGGGAGCAGAGTGGGAGGCGAAGCGTGGGGCGAGAGAGCGAGGCACCGATAAATGACCACGTGCTGTGTTCCCATGCGCGTGCACGCCAGCTGCGGTACGACGAGGAGGGACGGAGGGTCCCACTGTGAAGTTTCAATCTCAGCGGCTCTCGGAGTTCTCCGGCTGTTGCGATGATTATTGGTCAGGAGGGGGCGCTGTGCTCAGAGGGCTCGACTCACAGTCGGAGAGTCGTGATTTCAAGTCCCGATCCGCGGCCACAATTCTCCCCGTCATCTTTACGAGGTCGATCACATTTCGGACTAATTCGTGGGAAGCCAACAGCGGTTGCGGCAACCTGGACTCTCCATGGGAATGTGGAGTTTCCACCACTTGATCGGGGCCGCCAATAGAGACGATTTTAGAGTTTGACCAAAGAGATTCTCGCCATCTCTCGTTTTGTTTGGTGGAATAAGTTAGCCGCATTTTACATTACACACCTCAGACCGCATTGCCTCCTCGTGGAAATTTCCCTGTCACCTGGTGGCATTGTAAATAAAACAAAAACGCGTGCTCAATATTACCACTGCTATTCTTTATTCCACTTCAGTATACACCCCGGAAATTCTCCATTACGGTGTGTGCGTCAAAGATTGCACTGCAAGATTATCATTAATTAAAAGCCCTTGCGATTCAGTGACACTTCCTGTGAATGAAGAACATGATCAACAATTTGCGGAGAGTTAGCACGTCGTTGTGCTACGAAGACGGGCCATAGAAACAGAATCAGAATATAACTTTATATTGGAGGAATCCGATGAGCTATACAGCTCTTTTTCACAGATGTCCACTGGTTTCACAGAGGTCCATTGCCCGGTCGCCGATTATATGTTTTCTCCCTTAAAGGCCGCAGTGTTGTTGGCGAACGCGTTGAGTTCTTTAGAATTTTTTTCATTTGTTATTTGTGTTTGTGCACCGCTGCCAACGTAGCGGCAGCAGCGTCGGCAGCAGCAGCAACTAATTTGTTTAATCGTGAAGAAATTGACAGTGGCTATGCCCGTCCTCCATGGGAACGTGGAATTTCCACCACCGGCTCATGGGGAGTAACGGAGCCGGCGCATAGAGATGACTCGATGCATCGATGACTCGATGACTCGATGCATCGATGACTCGATGATTCGATGCATCGATGAATACGTTCACGCGGAGTTCTTTTGTAAATCCACTGCTGCATGCGGGCCTCCCCCCACACTGTGCGGATCGCGGGGGTTAATTGACCATACTTCACCACTCTGGTGAGTGCAGGTTTGGTGACGACGAAGAACGCAATAGACGTCGGAGCGTGGCACCGCACAGCAAATATATTTTTCCTCTGCCCAATGTTTGGATATATAATATGCGTAAATTGAAAGATATGGATTCCTACTCATGCGATTCAATGCACGTATCGAGAGCCTTAACAATCGACGTTGATCGATGCATCGTGGCACCATCGCTACTTGACTCCAGCGTTCGGCAGACGTTCAGCCAGGGCAGACAGTTAATGGAACAGCTCATTCCTCATATTAAATTAGGCAGTGTGATCTTGACTGTGAGAAATCAATCGGACAAGTCTCGTTTGCGGTCAATGCGGCCTTAATCCCAACACTGTGGTTGCTCATACGGGGTTGCCAGATGTGGCTCTTGAAATCCATCGGCAAAAATCCCACTGGCGTGCGGCAGGGAAACGTGCGCCCGGGTGTGAACGTAGCTCGGGTGTGTTCGCAAAGGGGGGGAGGGATGAAACAGCAACATCCATGCTGGCGAAATTAAATGTAAAGCATCGCGTCCCGAGATAACCCGCTCGTCTCAGGTTCAAGTATATTTTTGTTTGACCAGGTGAAACCGACTCCTGCTGCTCCATTGAGTGAGTTTGATTGCGACTCATTACCAGAATATAATTGACATTTATAGAGCGCCTTCACTCAAGGCTGCTGAACGATGAAACAGAATGGAATGATGTCGTTGACAGGGGCGTGCTACAAGGATTGTAGAATGAGTGACAGCGATAGAGAGATGCTTGGGGATCACGAAATGGAAGGGGAGGGACGGGAAGGAGTGGAGGGGGGAGGGGAGAGAAGAGAAAGGGAATGGGCGATAGAGGAGAGGTGATCTGTAAGAGAGGAACGGAAGGAGGTTTGGAGGGGGGACTGATTAATGTACAGGGGCAGTGTTGAGTCTATGGTGCAGTGTTGAGTCTATGGTGCAGTGTTTAGTCTATGGTGCAGTGCTGAGTCTATGGTGCAGTGTTGAGTCTATGGTGCAGTGTTGAGTCTATGGTGCAGTGTTGAGTCTATGGTGCAGTGCTGAGTCTATGGTGCAGTGTTAGTCTATGGTGCAGTGCTGAGTCTATGGGCAGTGTTGAGTCTATGGTGCAGTGCTGAGTCTATGGGCAGTGTTGAGTCTATGGTGCAGTGCTGAGTCTATGGGCAGTTTTGAGTCTATGGTGCAGTGCTGAGTCTATGGGCAGTGTTGAGTCTATGGTGCAGTGCTGAGTCTATGGGTAGTGTTGAGTCTATGGTGCAGTGCTGAGTCTATGGGCAGTGTTGAGTCTATGGTGCAGTGCTGAGTCTATGGGCAGTGTTGAGTCTATGGTGCAGTGCTGAGTCTATGGGTAGTGTTGAGTCGATGGTGCAGTGCTGAGTCTATGGGCAGTGTTGAGTATATGGTGCAGTGCTGAGTCTATGGGCAGTGCTGCTCAATATACAGGGGAAGTTGATTCCAGTGGAGGGATGCAAGGAGAGAGAAAGGACGGAATCGGGATTGGGCACAGGCAGAATGAGGAACAGAGAGAGGGAGAGATAAGACAGGGAACGAAGAGGACGAGAAGAGGGGGCATGGAAGGAGATGAGAGAGGCGAGATGAGGTGGGACAAGGCCAAGGAGGGATTTAAAGATGAGCGTCAGGTATTTGAAAAGACAGCGGTGCAGTCTACGGGAAGCCAGCGGAGTTGAAGGAGCAGAGGCGAAGTGTGATAATTGCAGGGAGATTGACAATAACTCGTGCAAGAAGCATTTTGCATTTGTTGGAGGGAAGCGAGGGCAGAGGCCAGGGAGACCGAGAGGAAGACAATTGCGGCGCCCCAGACGCTCATGATTGGCATGGCCCACCCGAGCGCCGCGAACCGGACAAGGCAGTTGAGTAGCCATCGAGTGAGCGCAGGCGGTGCAACTGCGCCGGAGTTAACGAGGGCGCCCGGAGAGAGGCGCAGATCGCCTCGGCTACGAATATGGGAAGGAGCAGGGGGGGGGATTTGACAGCGGCCCCAATTTAATTTCTTGCACCAGGGCCCTTGCCGACCACGCTAAGCCACTGCGACAGGGGCCAATTGAAGAAGTGTTTGGTGTATATATATATTGTTCTGTACACATTGGGTCAGTGCTTTTTAAGCAGCATATTAATAAGAATATTGTCGACTCAGCGCCCCGAGTATCCCGGGACATCGGTGTTAAGGGGCAGGTAGACTGATCAGAACGCGGGTGACATCGCCGTGGCCGGGTGAAATCAGCACACAGCGCACGCTGCGAGGAACACACACGGCGGGACGATGTGTTGTGTGTCCAATTACATTAGCAGACTGTGCAAAGGCCCTCGGGCTAGGGGCAATATTTTTATTTTTCTTAGCTGTTTTTTTCCTCCATCCCAATTATATTCCATTTGTGCCGCTATGTTGTCATGAGCGGAAAACATTTTCACTTCGGACCCCTCGCATCGAGCAGCGTGACCAAATCGCGCAAAGGGAGCAGCCCTCGTCGGTGTGTGACGTCACAAACACCACTCATTCACTGCCTTCAACAACACTGTGTAGCAAACAAACAAAACAAATAAATTGTTCTTGTGTAGTAAGTGTTCTTTTCTAATTTATTATGCCTCAAACGTACAGAAAATGAGTATTATTCCCCACAAATTTTGCTTTTGTGAGCAGGGCAGTGATATTTGGAAATGTACCTATTTTCAATGAGAAAACGTGGTGTGCTTTTGTGTCATTCCTTTCACGTAAAGTCCTGGTCACAAAAGCAAAAATTGTGGGGAATAATAGCCATTTTCTATACTTTTGAGGCATCAGAAATTGGAAAATAACACTTACTACCCAGGAACAAAAATCGTGTTACATCGTGAAATGACTCATCCGCCACTATAAGGGCATACCGTGAAATTCGCTCTGTTAAGTGTTGACGCAATCTTCATGAAGTGACAAGACATGTTTAATGTCACGGTGATGGGGGGGGTGTTGTAAAACCATTGATGACCTGGTGACATTGTTGACCTGGTGACATTGTTGAGCGATTAGTTTACCTTTCTTTTACTTTTCACTCCGATCGTATTTTTGTGTAGTTTGTTGTTGTTCCGTTCCGACCCCGTGCCCCTACTAGACATCTGTGAAAAAGAGCTGCACTGCTCATTGGATTCCTCCAGTCCAAATAAATATTTCGATTCTGAGATCATCCACTCGCTACACTCGAGAACCCGGTTCAATCACGGGGTAGTTGAGAGGCCCGTACTCGAACCCAGCTTCTCAGCTGTGCCGACTCGGGTGTGTCCGGCACAGCCACCACGAGCTCCCCACCCCCTGAGCTCGGTAAGAACACGTGACATGAAGTGACAGAGTAGCAGCCAAAGGGACGATCGCGTCTCCGACAGGACGCGCCCGCGTGCAGGCGCCAGGCCAGGGGATTCGGAAACCAAAATAGCAAGAAGGGCCATTTTTACTTTCTAACTCGGTAACTAAAGAAAAGAGCCGTATAGATTCCTGCAGCCACGAAAGCTTCAAATGCGTATGATGAATACGAAACGTTGACGCCTTAATAAATAACGCGGCGACGGCTTGGGAGGCCTTCATCCAGCAATCATGGGCGGTGCTGGTGATGATAATAATGAGCCACCCGGCCAACTATGGAGGAGAGGGCAGTGTTTGGAACGCGAGGAGCCTGCGTCTATGCCGTTTTGATTTCATCAAGGCCCAGAGTGGGCGGTGTTTGTACGGGAGGCCACGCGCGCTTGCGCGGGGTCTCGTGGTAGAGTTCGGAACGGGTCCAAGTACAGAGAGCTCCACCTCCAGCGGCCTAACTACTGCTGGACAGCCAAGATCAGTGGCCATGGAGCCGTGCCTCATGCGAGTAAAGGTTCACCCCAGCAATTCCATGAAAGGTCAACGATTTGAGGTTGCCAATTGATTCGAAATTAATTTTTTAAAACGTATCACGATTTTAGTGTGTATTGTTTCTTATTTTTTTCCGTCTTGTTTTTTTTTTCTTTTAGCCTCGAGAGAGTGAAAGTAACAAGTGCATCGAGGTGCATACATGGTAGTCGATTAGTCGTTATCCCTTATCTGGCCGCCACTCCTCCGTCGTTAGTCTCGACCACCGTTCATTGCCCCTTCCACAGAGACGTCTCCTGGTCAGGCCCCACGACTCACCGATCTGAACAATCGATGTTGACGCGTTTAATTTGCGTATGCTCTCTGAGTCGTGTGTTCCTCTTTCTGTCTCTCCGTGTAATTCTCAGGATGGACCTCTCCCTGATTTTTGTTGCACGATTTCGACCTTTAGTCCGACCGTTTTTGGTCGGTGTCCACTTCTTATGCGCCTCGGTGTCAGAACCGATAACTCGCACTCGGTCGACCAGACTGACTGTTTCGTCTCAGCCACATTGTGTTCAACCACCGTACTGTAGGTCACAAAAACACATTCACACACCCACTAATCCACCCACCCACTCACTTACCCACTCACCACCCATCCACCCACTAACCACCTACCTACTCATTTACCCACGAACCACCCACCCATTAAATTTCGATTTAAAGCTTTCGTGACTGCAGGGATTCATATTATTGGTTCTTTCGGTAAAGTCACGTAGAAGGGAAATAATAAAATAATAACAAATAAACCAATAAAATAATTGCTGTAGTTTTCACACCTGATGATGATTGCTTGTGTTGCAATCGAAACGTCGTGAGAATGTTTTTATTATGTACATTTTTTATTATTTCATTATTTCCCTTCTACGTGACTTTACCGAAAGAACCAAGAATATGACAACCACCCATTAACCACCCACCTACGCACTCACCCACTAATCACCCACTCACTCCACCACTCACATACCTACCCTCTCACTCACACACTCACCACACTGCAGGTCACAACGCTTATATTTCTACTACTTACATTTCACTGCTCCACTTGGGAATTCCTAAATTCTAACAACTTTTTCTCAATTCAAGATACGTTTTAACCCGTATCTACTACACATTACATGATGCTATTTGTTTCTAGCCGCCTGGCGTATGAACTCAGCAGCCGTGATGCAAAAAGACTTGTTTTTGGGGCACATTGGTATTTTGCTTTTCGTAATATTGTGTATGTTTCCTTCCCAATAGCACTCTAAACTGCTGCATTCCGCCTGTTCAATTTCTCTAAACGGATTCTATATCGCCATAGCCGGAGCTTTTCTGACCATGATGGAACCATGCCAACTCAGGTGGCACAATCATCGAGCTCCCTATTGTCCGTCGGCATTAGACCGGGCCCCATCGCTGTCGTAACCTCATGCTTGAGACATCACTGTGACTACTCTGTGGAACGTCAACGATGTTTGCAATGGAGTCAGTCACGTGTGTGCGGAATTTAAGTGGGGGGAGTTAGCGGAGGTCACGTGACAGGCATTGAAATGGGCACCGGAGAGAAGTTGGTTTAAAATGTCAAGACCGAGAATTTACCCAGAAACCCCTTCCCGACTCTTCATCTTGAGGGTTCTGCATCGGAATGTTTAGTCCTTCCCATTGAAGGAGTGCTTTGCATGTGTGGAGCGAACCAGAGTCCAGTACTTTAGTCGGAGAAAACCCCAACAAATTATACACGAGGGTGGTTTAAGTCACTGCCGGAAGTTTTGTCGATGAACACTCATCGGTGCCATACGACGACAACAACAACAACGGCAGCATTAATGACAACGCCGTGAGGCAGCCGTGCAGGCGGATGAGTTGAGAACGCGCACGTGTCAGGCACGAGAACAGATAGCGGGCAATGAGGCTACGCCGTGGAGTCGTGGAGGAGAATGGTGATCGAAGTGTCTTCGGGTCCACACGCCATTGGACATCATCGACATCATCATCTCCATCATCATCATCTCCTTGCAACGTGATTGTCGCGACTTCAGTACTTCCGACGGACAAACGCGTTTTGGGAATCGTCACAAGAAGCTACGCATGCGCAGGATTATTCTCCCTTTTTTATACAATAATTCCTCGTTTAACGTGGAAGTGCCGGATTAAGCGAAAAACGCGTAAAGCGAGGAATTGCTGTTCCTGAATCACATCCGCGCTATGCAATCAGCCTGTGGTCATTCCATGGCGGGTAAAAGAACTGAGATGAAGTACTGTATCATTCTGCGTACTGTATCGTACTGCTCAGCCGCGCACTTCAAAAAAGTAGTTCGTCGTCAACCGCTCAGAGACCACGTTACAATGGTGCATGCTCCCCAATATAACGACAGACTTGACTTTTAAACAGCTTTTATTGCCGCCAGCAGCAAAAGCACTGGAGGCGATTTCGATATTGAAATACACAAAGTCACCAGCAAACAAATGAAAATAAACGCTACAAATCCACGCGCTGTGGCGCCAAATGCACCGCGCACATCACGCAAGAAAAGTCACGTGGTGGTGGTGGTCATCGCGCACGCCACGGTGACGAGCGAGCGCTTCAGAAGGTGAACACGAGGGTGCCGTCCACGCTGGTACAAAGGGCTTTTCCGGCTCCCAAGCGTTCGAAGAAGACACGCTGCGCATCACCGACTTATAAAGACAGAAGAACCTCGTTCCTGCGGAATCGCGTTTTGTGAACGCGCATCAAGCGAGGACACGCCCGACTTGAAAACTTTGGCAAAACTTTGTATCTCTCTCCCCAGCCCACCGCGCACTCCCCCGCCGCCCACCAAGCAAGATGAGGGCGTTCTTATTTACACACCAAAATAGTGTAGCGCCTCATCTCCCACTTCATGGCCCGTGGTCGCGGCTACTGCACCATAACTCGCAACGGAGGGAGTCGCGCTTGTGTTAGGATAATGAGAGAGAAAGAGAGCCTTGTCTGGGGTTGGTTTAACGCTGCATGTGTTTGTTTTATAGCAGCGCTTAAACATCTTCATTACAACTCCTCTCTCCAGCAGGGGCCAGGCGTGGCGGCGGAGCCGGGAGGGTTGCAGGTAGGGATGAATGGCGCGCCGCGTAAGGAAATAATGACTCCGCTGCCGCCGATATCCCCAGAAAGGGCCTTGGGTTGGAATGGAGTCAACTCTTGAGTGTGGCGCGTGGCGGCGGGTGGCAAGCGACTCGTGCGAGGTTCGATGTTGTGAGCTCGGCTGGCTGATCTCCGACTGCTGTGTTCGCGCGTGGTCCGGGTTTTTTGGGTTCCTGGTTCAGATTCGTGGGTTCGTAGTCAATCCAGGATTGTGAGTTCATAGAACAGGTATGTGGGTTCGTGGTCCGCCCATCAGGATTCTCAGTCTGGTTTCTGCAGCGTTCATGATGCATCGAATAGGGTGTTAATATTACAGTCTGTAGGATGTTTATGGTGTAGCGAGTAAGGTGTTCATGGTGCTGCGTGTAGGGTGTTCATGGTACAGCATGCTGGTCGACGTTGTGTTCATGTGGCGTGCACCGTGAACACCATCCGATAAGAAAAGCGCTGCTTTCCTTTCCTTGTTATATTCTACGTGGGTCTCTTTGTTTTTGTGTGTGTCAAACTGTGCATTTAGGGGAGCAGTGGTGTGATGGTGAGTGCACTATACCTTACGACCTCGACGCCCTGCATTTTATTTCCCTGCCACGGTTAACATCACTGGGTCCTGCGTTTCCTCTTCGCCGAATCAGCCTTACATGAGTACTTGGTGAAGTTTTTAAACATCAGCACTCGGGAAACAAAGACGGCCGTGCGCGGTGTTCGCCACACCACCTCAAACGCCATACCGGCCTTAATAGGTGCTCGCTAACAATACTTGCATCAACAGTCCGTACGGCTTAAGGGGGTGGATCTATTTATCTCTGGGAGACTGTGTCAGTATATAGCCACGTGTCACGAATGTATGGTGGTTTCCACAACAACTTGGAACCGTGCTGTGCAGGCCCTGGAATAACAGCCCAGGCCATAGCTCATTCCCCCACAGAGAAAGAGACAGAGAGCGAAACTGGGCACAGGGCAGTGGAGCGACGGCAAGAAGATAGGCAGCTTGTGACCGGAGCAGGCGTGATGGGACATTTAAGGAAATTATAGAAGTAAAGGGGGGGGGGGGCAGTCCAAGCAGAGCGATTTAAAGAGACAGCGGTGATGGATAGGACGCCAGTGAAGGTAGCGAAGGAGAGGGAAGCAAAGCAAGGTGAAGGGAAGGTGCAAGATGGCGCGTGCAGCTGAGTTTGGAATTTGTTGTAGAGGGGCAAGGGCCTAGGCACGGAGACCGACCAGGAGCAAGTTGCAATAATCCAGACTCGTGAAGACTAAGGGGAGTGCACAAGAAGTTTAGCAGCGACGATAGTGAGGAGGGGGCGAATTTCCCTGCTGTTGAAAAGATGGAAGCGGCATGTGCGAGTGATGTTGGCGATGTGGAAAGTGAAGAAAAAGGAGGAATCAAAAGGTGACGCCAATAATTTGGACGGAAGCGATCGGGGGGGGGGGGGGACTGAGCAGGGGGGAAGATATAGAGGGTGCAGGAGGGTGCGAGCAGGAGATGGGAAAGTAGAGCACGTTGGTTTTAGACGGGTTAAGAGAAATGAAATATTGTGTCACCCATGCTTAGATGGCCATTCGGCAGGTCGAGATGTGATCGGAAAGGTCAGGGGTTAGTGCCTTAAAGGAAAAGAAGATGTGCGCGTCGTCGGCGAATAGGTGATACAAGAGATTACAAGAAGAAAGGATGGGCTCCAGGGGAGACGTGTAAAGGGAGAATGGGAGAGGACTAAGTACAGATCCCTGGTGGATGCCAACCGTGACGGGGGAGGGGGTGGAAGAATCATGGTTAAAATAGACGGCAGATGAACGAGAAGTGAGGTAAGAGCAGAGCCAAGAAAGTAGGGTGCCGGAGATACCGAGGTTAGAGAAAGTGGATAAGCAGATGGGGGGCTCAAGGATGTCGAAAGCCGCAGACAGGTCGAGCGAAATTAGCACAGAGGATAGGACCAAGTGACGTGAGTTAGCCAGGTGTTGTGCACGTGGAGGAGAGCGGTTTCCGTGGAATGGAGAGGGCGGAAACTCGACTGGTGGAGGGGATAGACTTGACTTTTAAACAACTTTAATTGCCGCCAGCAGCAACAGCACTGGAGGCGTTTTCGATATGAAATACACAAAGTTACCAGAAAACAAATGAAAATAAACGCTACAAATCCACGCGCTGTGGCGCTAAAAGCACCGCGCACAACACGAAAGAAAAGTCACGTGGTTGTGGTGGTCATCGCGCACGCCAAGGTGACGAGCGAGCGCTTCAGAAGGTGAACACGAGGGTGCCGTCCACGCTGGTACAGAGGGCGTTTCCGGCTTCCCAGCGTTCGACGTGGAGGGGATAGAGAGAGTGAGAAGCGACGTAGGAAGATAGGCGAATGTAATCTAAGCATTCCAGGAATTTGGAGAAGTAAGAGAGCAAGGAAAAATTTCGATATTGCACAGGGATGGAAGGATCTATGGAGGCTTTTGAAAAGGGGTAGGATAATAGCGTTTTTTAAAGGAGTTAGAGGGAAGATGTCAGATGAGAGAGAAGAGTTGAAGTGAACCAGGAGGAACGGGAGGATAGTGGAGATGGCAGATGGAAGCAGGGAAGGCGGTAGGCAATCAAGGGAGGAAAAGGTGGGGTGAGTTTTGGTGGCGATGTTTCACAGCTCCAAGATTGAAGCGGGGGAAAGGGTGTTTAAAGTAGATGAAGAAGTAGGGGGAGGAGGAGAGGGGCAGGTAGGTATGGTGCTGGCAGGAAAGAAGGGAGGTAGTGAGGTGGATATAACTAATTTGAGTAATCTTCTCCAACAAATAGTTGCAGAGGACTACAGGGGAGGGGGCAGAAGAAGAAATGGCAGGTAAGAGTGGAGAAAGATGTAGCAGAGTATTTAGGGTAGAAAAAAGCAGAGCACGGTGCACGGAAAGGGAAGAAATTAGGGATAGAAAATAGGATTGGCAAGTGACCTCCAGTGTAGAAGTAAAATCGGAAAGTAAGGAAACGTAAGTAGAGTGGGAATCAGGCGTGGGTAGGGTATTCCAGGTTCGCTCGGCTTTGCGTACAAGGCAACGGTGAATCTTTAGCCCAGGTGTCAGCCAAGGCCTAGGGGGATGATTAGGAGGGGTGAAGAGAATCAGAGGGGCAAGAGCGTCGAGTGAATAGAATGGTGCAGAATATAGGATGGATGATGCTTTGTCTGGGTGGAGGTCGGCGAAATCAGATAGGGGTGGAAGGTAAGCGAAAACCAGAGAAAGAAGTGCAGAGTCATCAAAAGAGCGTAGATTTCGGCGGAGGTGAGGGGAGGTGGAGGAAGGGCTGGAAAGTGAGGGGGATGGAATTGAGAGTGTCATGGTTAGTAATTGTTGATCGGATGGAGGACGAGATATACTAGGGCATGGGAAGATGAGCAAGCAGAAGTGAAGATAAGGTCAAGCGTGCTATCAGAGAAGTGAGTCGGAGGAGAGGAGACAAGGTGCAGGTTGAAGGAGCTAGTGAGAGACATTAAAGTCGAGGACGTAGATGGGGAAGTATGGTTGAGGTTCAAGTCTCCCAGAAGAATTAGCGGAGATGAGATAGGAAGGATTGTGGAAAGAAGGCAATCCAAGTCGTCGAAGAACGAGGAGGGCTGACCAAGGGGGTGGTAAATGATTGGAAAGAAAAGCGTGACTGGGAAGGAGAAAGATAGTTGAAATTCAATCTTAATTTAGGAGCTTTCGTGACTGCAGGAATTATTCTTTGGTTTTTTTTTTTCGGTTAAGTCACGTCTAAAAATAAAATAATAAATTAAAATAACATATTACGACGTTTCTAGTTAGATTTTTGTTGCTATTTCTTTTATACCTGATGATGATTGCTTGTTTTGCAATCGAAACGTCGTAATATGTTATTTTAATTTATTATTTTATTTTTAGACGTGACTTAACCGAAAAAAAAAAAACCAAAGAAGAAGAATAGTTGAAATTCGAAAGAGGGAAAGGATGGAAGGGCAGCAGATGGAGGCGAGGGGTTACAGGTGGAGGAGAAGAGCAGCCCAATGCCACCACCGAGCTTGCCAGAGGGTCATGGCGAATGGATGAAGTTGGTGCAGGATGTGAAAAGCGCAGCTGGAGTGGCAGTGTTCAATGTGGATATGCAGGCTTCTGTAATTGCTAGGGCTTGAAGGTTTTTTCTTTTTTTAGAAAAAGGCGCCTAGGGTGGATGCGGGCTTGTTACAGACTTGAGCGGGAATTCCAGAGGCTTAGGTGAATGGAGCTGATGGGTGGAGGGAGCAGGGAAGGGGGAGGGGCAGGGGTTTTTCAGATCGTGGGGGGATGGCGATGAGTTTAGAGTCACGTTTCGTAAATACGGGTGGCGTATAGAGGGTGGCCGATGGCGGGGACGGGTGGTAGGAATTTGGGGATATAAGGGGGTAAGCGATTTAGGGAGTGTGGCCGTGGCTGGTGAGGATCGGGGCGTGCAGTGGGCTATCTGCAGCGGGAGCCATCGTGCCTTGTGACGTCATGTCTTGTGACATCATCTCTTGTGACGTCATGCCAGCGAAGGGCTTGCAGGTTCATGCAAAGGCACGTGGAGGACAAGCGTATTTCGGTGCCGCGGTGGCAAGATGTTAACTACCTCACCTGGTATACAGGAGGTCGTAGATTCGATCCCTACCATGATGCCTGTATATTGGGAGTTTGCATGTTCTCCCCATGGTCGCGCGGATTTTTCTCCGGGTCCTCCTGTTTTTCCATCCACATTTAAAATCAACATGTGTTTAGAGAATTTGGCTGCTATAAATGTTCACGTGAAAAGCTACTTCGTTGAGACATCATTTGTGGCCAGGTATCTTCTGAAAAAGAGCTATATAGGTCAGGGGCCTTACCTGGTAAAATAAAAAGTTTCGTTAATACAAAATAGTTTTCGTTTTAAAAAAAATTGGTTTAGTTTGAAATCTCACACGTCCATGGGTGAAATTATCACTAGATATTTTCAGGAATGCTGCTAGGCTGGTTTGGAATAGGGATAATCAGTGCAAAGTATGCTTATCTATAGTAATCCTAAATTATTTGTACCCTCTATTCCTACAATCCCACGAACACGTTCGTAAAAAAATATATATACATATGTATGCAGTTTCATGAGGACAATACAAGGCGAGATGGGTGTGGCGTGCCAAACATACTTCCCGCGATATCATTCCCTACTGTTCACTTTATACATGCACTTTACACGCGCACTAAGTCTCTAAAGATCAGTACGAGTTCGGGTTGCCTGGGGCTGTGCAGCAGTAGCAATAATTGCATCAACAACTGCGGTAATAGTGACTGCAGAAACATCTACTCCTACATTGTCAACAGCGTCGGCTTCTACATTATCTGCAAGAGAATTATGAGCTGCAGAAATGGCATATGAAGCAGCAGCATTTGCAGCATTAGCGGAATCAGCAGCAGTAACCTCAGCAGCGGCATCAGCAACATCATTTTACGTAGTTTTTTTTCAGTACGGTAAGTGGCGGAATGTGCCCGTTATAACGTGGACGGTGCCCGTTATAACGCGGTTTTGGAACAGTCTACGACGAACTACATTCTTCAGCTGGTATCATACAGTACGCGGAATGGTATCCCTCTCTCATTTGTTCCTCCATCTGTGTGTGTGCGTACATCGTATCTCGCCAAACTTAATAATTATAACGTATAATTATACATTATTTATGGGAGAATAGTGTTCGCTTAACGAGTGTTTCGCTTAAAGCGGCACTTTTCAGGAACGCATGTACCGCATTCAACGAGGACTTTACTGTATAAAATTCAGGAACAACAAATGCAACAGCGTTGACAAAGCAGCATCAACAGCAGTAAGCCGCTGCCGTGTCCCTTCCCTTGAGAATCGTTGAGGTCCCGCACCGTTGTGGAGTTACACGTGGACAAGATCAGATAAAGAAAGAGAGGCGACCACCAATGATGAGTTGTACACGCTGCAGTTTATTGGGCGAGTGCGTGAGCTCCTCTTGCGTCTCACTCATGGGGCCCCCACGTGCGGCTGCGATAAAGAGTTCGTGACGCAGAGACTCCTCATCAGCAATACAGAGCCACGTCGTCAGCAATACAGAGAGAGAGAGAGAGAGCAGGAACTGAAATCACGAGCTCTCTAACAAAAACCCAGGGGATCACGCATATGCCATTGATTTATTCATCCAGGATTCAAAAGGGAGGCGGTGGTCAGTAGTGTATCGCTTTGTGGAAATTCCGAAGACATTCTGGCTCTTGCCGTAGGAATGTAGAATTTCCACCGCTGCTTTGAGGCGCAAAAGGGGACGAGTGCCACCATACGACCATTGGAGGAGGAAGGTAGGAGGTACACATTTCACATTCTCGTGGCGGGGGCTGTTTCATTCAGAGGACAACCAACGGTTGGGCTTCCCGCAAAATGGTACTCGTTTTAATGGCATTAACGGACTTATGGGCCGAGTACATATTTGAACATGACCACAGCGCCAACATAGAAAACTGATAAACACCAGTCGTTAGTTTGACACATTCAGACACTGCGGCAGTAAACAACTCTCACGCGTTTCACGGGCATGAGAACCAGGAGGTTTTAACATCGAGATACCTGGTGTAACGGGGCTCACACAACCATGAGTCAATCTCTCGCACTGCCCATCGTTCAGCTGGAGTTGTTTCTTCACAGTTTGGTCTTCATTGCGACTGAAATGCGACGATGACTTAAGCGAGAATCGATGCACATCCACCCCACCCGCCCCTCTCCAATCCACCCCCTTGCGATTCGATGCCACGTTTCAATGATCGAATCGATAATTATGTTCTCGTTATGTGTTTGGATGTCGTGTGGGGGACACGGCCAGGGTTGAATGTAGGGGTCATGCAAGGGACCACGCCAAGAGAAATAATTAAATGAAGGCGCTGGGAAAGAAAGGTGCAAACAAGGAGATTGGGGCAGAATCCCCAAAAGATACAGATTGGCGAGAAAGAGAAGTGAACTGGTGGCGAGAGGTCCACTACCTCGTACAGTATGCAGCAGGTCGTGGGTTCGATCCCGACCCTGACGCCTGCTGCTGTATATTTGGAGTTTGCGTGTCTCTTTCTCTCATCATCATCGCGGTGGCTAGGAGATGTTAACTACCTCGCCTGGTATGTAGCAGGTCGTGGGTTTGATCCCGACCCTGACGCCTGCTGCTGCTGTATATTTGGAGTTTGCGTGTCTCTCTCTCTCATCATCATCACGGTGGCTAGGAGATGTTAACTACCTAGCCTGGTATGCAGCAGGTCGTGGGTTCGATCCCGACCCTGACGCCTGCTGCTGCTGTATATTTGGAGTTTGCGTGTCTCTCTCTCTCATCATCATCACGGTGGCTAGGAGATGTTAACTACCTCGACTGGTATACAGGAGGTCGTGGGTTCGATCCCGACCCTGACGCCTGCTGCTGTATATTTGGAGTTTGCGTGTCTCTCTCTCTCATCATCATCGCGGTGGCTAGGAGATGTTAACTACCTCGACTGGTATGCAGCAGGTCGTGGGTTCGATCCCGACCCTGACGCCTGCTGCTGTATATTTGGAGTTTGCGTGTCTCTCTCTCTCATCATCATCACGGTGGCTAGGAGATGTTAACTACCTCGACTGGTATACAGGAGGTCGTGGGCTCGATCCCGACCCTGACGCCTGCTGCTGTATATTTGGAGTTTGCGTGTCTCTCTCTCTCATCATCATCACGATGGCTAGGAGATGTTAACTACCTCGACTGGTATACAGGAGGTCGTGGGCTCGATCCCGATCCTGACGCCTGCTGCTGCTGTATATTTGGAGTTTGCGTGTCTCTCTCCCCGTGGTCCCGTGGATTTTTCTGCGGGTCCTCCGGTTTTTCGCTCCAAATTTAGAATCAACATCACGCGTTTAGAGTGTTTTGGCGGCTATACATTTACAGGTGATAGGCCACTTCATTGAGCTAACATTTGTGGCCAAGTCGCTTCTGAAAAAATAGCAATATAGCTCAGTGGGCCTTACCTGGTAAAATAAAAAGAGTTTATAGGTGACAAGGGCTCGGGGCTATGGGAAGAAAATGCTAAAGTCACCGATAGTGTCCGTGCCCTGCACGAATCCGCGCTGTGCCTGCCCTGCGAGTGTTCATGTTGTTGGTGTTGAACGGAAACAATCCAGCTGCCTTACCAGGACTACTCGTGTGGACTCCATTTCAAATGCGTTGCCCGTCTCGTTTAAGGCTGTCTCGTATGTACTGTCGCGTTTGTGTCGTCTTGATTCATCGTCTGTTCCGTCTTGTCTGTATCGTCTCTATTCCCGCTCGTTCGCCCACTCCTTCGTTCCAATCGTTAGCCTGAAGGATTCTTTTCCCCATATAGTTTTCACTGAATCGAAAATAGTCAATTCTTACACCCACGATCTGGTGTGCGTATCGTGAGTATAATAACCGACTGTATTGGATGCATCAATTATTCATTAATACCTATGAGTTGACATTCAGTCTCTTCGTGGTCTCTCTGTGGCCCGAGCAACGTGTTGCACTGTCCTGGAGCTCCCGCACACCACCGCCATCAATGTTTTGGCTTCTCTGACAACTCTTTTTCTCAGTGCGTGTGGAGTCTACGCATTGACCTGTGGTATGGACGGGAGTGAATTGATTGTGAAGAGTCTATGCACCACACCTAAGTCCCGTCCCGAGTCGAATCACGCAACTGCTCATTTCTGAGTCAAATCAAAGGTTGTGTGGGGGTGGATTGAGGGGACTTTAACCCAAGTGCCAAGCTTCCAAAAGACCCAGTGGTTCATGGTTCGTAGTTAGATCACGTCGGGAATTCACAGTTCGAGTTGCACCAGGTGAGAGTGGCGGTGCTAATCCGCTCAGTCACTGCTGCGTCACCGTTCGGAGTGATCACCAGGGCTTTACGCAGCATTTTGTGTGCGCGTGTGTGGTTATCTCTGACTGACGTGGAGTGGGGTTTCTGAGCTTGTGTTGGTGCTGCAGTTGAGGTCACAAACGTCCCGCATCAGTCACCATCCAGTAAAGTTCCAAGGGGATGGCCCCGTACCGATACAGAGCGGTGCCTTCAGTTGCAGGGCCAAGAAGTCCACGGTTGTCCGTACGTTGTTTCTGTTGGAGCGGGTGGAGCACAACCTCTTGTAAGCCTGTGTCCTGATGTGAACTTGTTGACCGAATAAACGTCATCGTGACCTGCACCAAACAGTTACCGACGTTGCGGCTTGTATGAGCCTGCTCGTTGCTTTATGCAAATTCAAATCGAAATCTACAGCAAATCCCAAATAACTTAAGACATTTAATAACGACCATCACATCTCGAGTCCCGCATAATGTGAAACAATCTACAAACACTACCCCCTGCTTACGAAATACACTCATTTTAAATTAAACTGTTCAAACATAAGTTGACGGTTTGGTGTGTAGACCCTAAGCATATATGTACCCAAGCATATATGTAGCACTGTTGGCTACTTACGGCGCGAAAGAAGTTCAACATACATACATACGTACCCGTACTGATCGGCACCATGTTACGGCGCCATCTTTGATGAACGTATCTTGGTTACCATTATTAATCTATGTACACATTTGTGTGTCCTTCGGCAATGCTGTACATTCCCTTTGCAATATAATTGCCAACTTAAAGGAAGACGCGACCCATTAAACTGCCAGCTGTTGTTTTACAGACAGGCCTGCACATCTAGGCTTTGCAGCCTTGGCTGCCTCGCGGTTTAACGTTCTTAATGCGAATACAAAACAAAGAAATTCACAGCCACGTGCCTTTCACGTGTCTAACGCCCTCTAGTGACGTCACAGCCGCAATCGAGCGCCTCGTCGCCTACGTCAGGATGCTCGATGCATGCTCCACGTGCGTCTGCCGAGCCCAGCTCAAGGAGGGGAATTTGAAGCCCATACTCATGGCACACGCAGCTGTGTCCGGATTTGATGATTTTTTTGGGGGGTTATTTACAAAGCAGATTTCAACCACCTTATTACCACGAGTAGACATGGTTACTGTAGAATAATACAATAGACATTTGGGTTGGGTCTTCCTTTAAATCAGCTATGATAGATTCAGCTACATTACATCTGGGCTCATGAGCTGTGGGGGTAATGGCCTGGACTAGGCTAGACTCGCTAGCTAGATTTGAAACGCGTGAGTCACACAAATAGGCTACACATCGACACAGAGCCCAAACAGACAACGTAGGGTTGGTTATGCTAGAGGCTACGTCATTACCATCACACACAGGACCACACACACACCAAACTCTATATTTTTCTAGATCAACTAGGTTACACTATAAATCTTTTAAACATATATATTTTTTCAAGGGTTACACGTCCAATTTACAGCTTCAATACACTTGAGAAATTAATGTCGCCCAATGTCCAGGGAAGTCTCACCAATTCTCAAGACTTTTTTCAGGAAGAGCTTGCATTGAGATGCTTGGCCAATTCCAATTTTAGTCTCGCAGAACTCAGTGCCATGCTTATGTGTATGAATATAGAGTAGAGCTGGCGGTATAGTTTATTTTTCAAACGGGCCAAGCCTTCCTTGAGCGAAATGAGACCTCGTTTACACTACGCCGGTGGAGCGCGGCTAAGCTGACAAGTTAACAATTGCCCCTTAGGCCAGTATACACATCATCATCAGTACCTATCACGTATATTCTCACCACTAGCTCCTCCAGAAAATTCTGATTTCTCTCCATAGGACGATCACTGTTGACTTCCTGCAGCACAGTACGTTTTTATCGACCACAGAGGGATGATGACGGGTTGAGTCGACACTCGGCTGATATTTACACTCGTGATCTTCAGGTTGTGAGCCGAGTGCTCTGACCGCAGTGCCGCCCAGCCGCGTTGTAACTTTAAGGGCCAATGTACCAGCTACTACAATCGACGCAGCTCTGCCTCACCGATCTGTCCTCCTCCTTACAACCTTGAGTTCTCACACTCCTTGCCTATTTTGCGCCTTATAACCATAAATACCAAGCCCATTCCCTCTCCATGACATTCACGGGTGACGTGTCGCAGTCACGAAGTCCCACGTTGTTGCCGAACACATCTCCTGGGTGTTGGCACTCGACAATGAGAATTAGTCGCCTTTTCATGCATGGGCTTGCCCCCTGCCTTCATCGCTTCCCCTCTCTCATTTCGCTCTGTCCTTCCAGTGCCACTGTCGTCCAGCAATTAAGGCCTCGTCTCTCGACCCTACCAGTCAACATCTGCTCAGTGGATGATGGTTGCTCCTTCGCTTCTGCTGCCCCCTTACTCTGGAAGTCCCCTTTTGATCGTAATTCGGACTACACCCTCCACGATTCAAGTCCTGGCTCGAGAACTTCCTCTTCTGCACCTACGATTGTACCGCCTCCCCATCCAACGTCGTCCGTGCTATTCTCATTGCACCGTAGCCGTACCCTTCTCGTGTCTGCCTCCACGCCCCATCGCCCTCCTCCCAGTCCTCCCATTCGCCGATTCCTCCGCAGTAACGCACGGCGCTCCACGCGAATCCACGCGGTGCACCGTCGACCGCACTGCGTCGCAGTGTTACCGTGTTCTGTGTTTTAAACAGCCATCGCCGTACAGCGGCACTGAGCGGGCCTGACCGTCCCGCTAGTGAGGGTGCCCGGGCAGGTGGCCCAGGCCCGCGCCATGGATGAGGACACGGGGCGAGCCGAACATGGGCCGGTGTCCCAGGTGCACGTGCGCCGAGTGCTGCGCCTGGGCGTGCGCGTGCGACACGTGCTGCTGCTGGGCGTGCGATGGCCCGGCCCGGTACAGGTACATGGCCGCGGCGGCCGCGGCTGGGTCCATGGCAGAGAGGTGCGGTGGGTAGAGCTGGAAGGCGTGGCCGCCCGCGATGGCGGCCGCCGCGGCCGCGGCTGCCGAGAGGTTCGTGGCGGCGCCGGGGTTGTTGGGGAAGAGGCGCTGAAGGGCGCCGTACGTCCCGGCCTCGGCCAGGAACTCCAAGCCCACGGCCGTCTGACGTTTCCACTTGGTCCTGAGGGGCAGCCGGCAGGGGAAGGAAAGAAGGAAGGCGGACATTTGAAGCGGCGATGGTCGGTTGCGCGGCAAGGTGATTGGAACCGCGCACTCGGGATTGCGACGAGCTGTCATCGTTCAAAAATGTTGCACGCGGATGAAATACGTTCCCGAAAATCACCGAGCCGATCGATCACTTGACTTTACCGAAAGCACCAAGAATATAAACATGGAACATTTGGTTTTTTGTTCATGTTGTCTTCTCGGAGTAAAAAGACAAGCAGTACTCCGATGTTGATTTACGAAAGCTCCGCTGAGTCCCAAGGCAATTTTTCAGAGGGGGTGGGTGGAGGGGCTCTGCATTGGGATGTTTGGCCAGTTCTGGAAAACAACCTAACTCGCGAATGAAGGGGATAACATTCAAAACTGCTGCACAGACCTCCTGTCCACCTTGCCCAGACCATTGGGATTGGTGACTTTCACAGATCTCTACGTGATTCAATAGAGTGCTGCGATTCAGGGTCACAGTGAATGCGGATACAGTAGGTTCGAGTGGCTTTGCAGTGGTCACGTGAACACATTGCACACGAACTAATACGGGAAACATTGATCCGGCTGTCACAATGCCCTATTCCGGTGGTGGGGGACAGTCTGTCCATATGACGTCCACTGTTGACTCACAAAAGTGATCATCGATTTGTTGACCCCGAAGCGATGCTGATGATAATGATTGAGTATCCCCTGATATGATATTATAACTCATAAACCTTTCGATTGTATCGCTCTAAGCACAGTGCACCCAGACACGCACGCGCACAGCTTAGCAAATGTCAAAGTGTGAGTGCGTGTGAGACAATGTGAATGCATAGTGGGGAGCGGTAGTGCAGTGGTAAGCACACTGCGCTACGAACCCTGCCAACCAAGTTCGATTCCCGCTCACGGCAAACATCGGTGACGAATATCTGAACCCATCGTCGACCTCACCTAGGTCGACTCAGCCTGAAATGAGTACCTGATGCGTGATACTGGCCACCCAACGCCCCTCGTACGCCGTGCGAGCCTTCGTCGGTGCCCGCTAACAGCACTTGCGTCAACTGCATGTGCAGGCTACATGGGGGACATTTGTTTGCGTTTACATGTGTTGAGATGTGTTGAGGAGTGGAGTGTGACGTCAGGTCACACTCGCCTCGGGGGGAATGCCGTCAAGGAAAAGTGACGTCATGCCCCGCCCCCCCGGGGTATTTGAGGGGAGACCCGTGACGTAGACGGGGGTCTTCGCCGTGAGCCAGAAAAGCGAGTGTTAGGGGAGTAGGGGGCTCCGGGATAGAGGGTAGAGAGCCAGGCTAAAGGGGTTGCTTTACCCGGCTGGCCGAGTTGGCTGAACCCTCGGCCAGTGCTGTGGGAAGAGCCTGATAGCCTGGTAGGGTGTAGGGAACTCCCAGTAACCTTCCCCTGGGGAGATTAGTTACTAACTCTGTGTTAACCCCTTCCCCTGGGGAGATTAGTTACTAACTCTGTGTTAACTCCTTCCCCTGGGGAGATTAGTTACTAACTCTGTGTTAACCCCTCCCCCTGGGGAGATGAGTTACTAACTCTGTGTTAACCCCTTCCCCCGAGTTAGGCGCAAGCCCTTAAATAAAGAGTTGGAGTTGGCGTCAGGCCCTACACGACTGGCTTCAGCGTCCTTCTTACCACACAACACATGTGAGGAGCAGTGGAGTGTGTGTGTGTGTGTGCGTCAGGGCTGCAGATGACACGGGAGCTCAGGTACAGGGAGCTCAGGTAGGAGTGAACTCGATGACTCGGTGTTCAGCGGCTGCACTCGACTGATGAGAACCGCGCAAGGATTGAGGGGAGAACATTGTGTCACCGCGGACTCGGAACGCTCGGAGCTGATGAGAGTGAAACAGCGGCTGCGAACGTGCGCCGTCTCCGCTTAGAAAGTTCAGAAACACGAGCCCGGTCCCCATCTTTATATCCCCTGATTTTCATAACCAGTTCGGCTTATGGTTAACGGTGTGTGTGCGTCACAACGTGATATATCTGGCCCGTATATTGCGTCAATAAAAAATACATGTTTAAAAAAAAGCGTTCGGAAACAGAGGCAATAACAACGCAGAGACACTAAGCGCGAAAAACTGTGCAAGGATTATGCTAATTCTTCACTCAAGAAAAGGCCCAGCCAGGGTTTTTCAACTCGGGTTCTGAATTGCAATATTTGGCCAAATTCATCAGTGAGTGTTTGGCCTCACGTGAGGGAGCAAACAGCAAACGCCGGAGAAACCTCCAGCCATGCATCAGAAGGGATGACACTCAGCGCTGGATTCATCTGACCACATCGCAGCCCCACAGCCTACAACGACTGGCAATCCCTGTTGGTCACCCATCCCATGCTCAAGCTTGCTGGAGGTGTGAACACGTGGAAAGGTGGCGTAGGCGCTCGTTCGTCCAATGAGAGGGCAGGGTTCTGAATATGCATGAGGTCGAACCCATAGACCCCTCCCCGCCCCCATTTATTCACAACTGACTTGGGGATTATCCCCAATGAATTCACAGAGACTCCCATCAATACCCCCCCCCCGCCTATCTACTACAGTTGCAATGGCACGGCCCACTGTCACACAGACACGATGGATGCCCGTGTTTCGTATGTGGGGATGTATTCGTTTGTCGTAGGTCTTGTGTCCAACGCAGGCAGACGAATTTCGTCGCGAGTTCAATGCTAGAAGACTGCTGTGAAAAGTGTTTGGTGTTGAACCGAGAACTTCTTTCGCGCCGTACGTAGCAAACGGCGCTAATCGGAGCGTACGGGGGGAATGAAAACACACACGTGTTGCCGTCCAGGACACGGAAAACGTCAATGGTTAAGTTGCCTTGTGACGTTGTCGCATTTTGGCTCTGAGACTCGGTGATTGGTTATCGTACCGACTTCACCGCATGCTGCAGATAGTGATTTTCTGTTTGCACATATTCACTTTAAGATGTTTTCTTGTTCATGTTTTTGTTTTTTGTTTGTTGCGGTTGCACCCGATTCAAGAGCCGAATGGCTCACAGGGCTGTACCTAATACATGAACTTGAACTTGAACCCGTTGCTGGAACCATCGGTTGCTGCTCTCAACGCTCAGTGCACTCGCCAGCCCGCCACCGCTCCACCCCGGCCGTGAGCTTTAAGGCGACTGTAAGAATCTGGAACGTCGGATCTCGTGAAGCTAAGCAGGCTGGAGCCTGGGCAGTGCTTGGATGGGCGACCGCCGTGCCGAAAACAAACTGGTGTCGTGAACTGACGTGGGGCCACGTTGTTAACAGAGTTGAAGGCGGCACAAAACACTGCTCAACAAAAACAAATCTTTTTTTTCTGGCCTGGACTTTTGCAGCTGTTCTAGACTAATTTCAGGGCGCTGATTCCAAATCTGATCTCAGATTTGCTCTATCACATCTCATTTTTATGCTATCGGCATACCCCATTTTCATTGATTTTACCCGAAATTAACTCTGTCACTTATGATTGCAAGTTGTTGCGAGTCAGTGACTGCTTTAGTGTTAAAATATGGTGCTGTATTTTTAGGATAGTGTGTTTATAATATCATTTTATGTAGATATCCACATTTATTTAATATTTTTCTTCTGCAATTTTAATTAAAAATGCAATATTTGATATCTCAAAAACCTGAAGTGATAGACAAAAACTGATTTGGAATCAGCACCCCAAAATTACCTTAGACCCGTTGGAATACCTTATGCCAGAACAAGTGTGTTGACCAGTGAAATCCATAGTTGTGCTGTACGATACTTCCCGCACTTCTCTGCCCCCCCCCCCCCCCGCGTTAACCAACCCGAATTTAGCAGCGTGGTGAATAAATCCGATTCCACAAAGCCGCCGCGCCAGCAAAAGGAGACAAGAGGCCTTCATCCAGCAGTGGAGTGACACGGGGGTGAACATGTACACGCGTGCAAATCCCACTCGCGCTGAACAGGCCCCACCTGTGCCCAGCAGCAGCGGCAGTAGCAACAACAGTCGCCATTCGCCACGAGACGTTCTTTAGATTGTTTCGCTGCGACACATTTCCACGTGACAAGCCAATTTGTGGCCAGGTTGCTTCTAAAAAACAAATTAATGCCTCGGTGGGCTTTACCTGATGAGATAAAACATTTTATTTAGATGAATTTGTATATTTTTAAGCGATGCGTTTACCTTTACGATACTCCGATCGTGGTTTTGTATTGTTTATTGTTGAAACGTCCCGACCCACTTCGACTGTATATATATGTGTAAAGAGCTTTATAGCTCATCGGATTCCTCCAGTATAAATAAAGATTCTGAAGTGACGGTGACTGCACCATGGCGGGCCAGGTGCACTCCGTGGCCACGTGTGGAAGGCTCCCTGATAAGTCACGGGTCACTGACCCAGCAGGTGCCATGGGTTGTTGACTGGTTTTACCCGCCCGGCGCTCCGCTCGCTATTGTGAGCATCGCTCCTCTGCCCTCCGTTGTTGTTGGAAGGGCGAATGCCTCCAACTGCCCAGGAGCGTCCTTCACGAGCCTCCTCCACAGAGGAGCACACAGATAAAGTCAAAGATCGCCCGTATAGCCTGAACAGACTGTTGGGTCAAGTGCTGTTAGCGAGCACCTATGAAGGCCAGCACGGCAAACGAGGCGATGGGTGGCCAGCATCACAGCCGGCTGCCTTTGTCTCCCGAGTAGCGATGTTTACATACCACACCAGGTACTCATTTGAGGCTGAGTCGACCTAGGGGAGACTGCACCGATTCAGATCGTCGTTACTGGTGTTGATCAGGAAATAGAACTCGCGGTCGCCGGGTTCGTAGCACAGTGCACTGCCGCACACGTGCACACACATGCACACACACGTGCACACACATGCACACACACGTGCACACACACGTGCACACACGCGCACACACACGCGCACACACATGCACACACACGTGCACACACACGTGCACACACACGCGCTCACACACGTGCACATACACGTACTCACGTACTCACACACGTGCACACACACGTGCACACACACGTACTCACGTACTCACACACGTGCACACACACGTGCACACACACGTATTCACGCACTCACACACGTACTCACACACGTGCACACACACGCGCACACACACGTGCACACACACGTACTCACGTACTCACACACGTGCACACACACGTGCACACACACGTACTCACGTACTCACACACGTGCACACACACGTGCACACACACGTACTCACGCACTCACACACGTACTCACACACGTGCACACACACGCGCACACACACGTACTCACACTCGTGCACACACACGCGCACACACACGCGCGCACACACACGTGCACACACACGTACACACACACGTGCACACACACGTGCGCACCCACGCGCGCACACGCGCGCGCACACACACGCGTGCACTGCACCCGCAGCGGCGGCGCGTCACTCACCTGCGATTCTGGTACCAGGTCTTCACCTGGGTGTCGCTGAGGCTCAGCGAGCTGGCGAGCTCCATGCGGTCCTGCACGCTCAGGTACTTCTGGCGCTCGAAGGAGCGCTCCAGCTGCGTCAGCTGGTGGTCGCTGAACGCCGTGCGTGCCTTGCGGGGCTTCTTGGCGCGCGACTCGCGGGGGCTCTCGCGAGAGCTGCTTGCGCCGCTGGTGCTCGAGATCTCGCGCTCGCGCTCGGCGGCGGCAGCAGCCGCAGCCGCAGCAGCTGCTGCTGCCCCGGCCGGGTGGGTGAGCCGCGCCACGCCCGACACGGCGGCCAGCGAGGACGAGGAGACGTCGCGGTCGAGCGGGTGATCGAGAAGCTTGGAGGAGCCTTCACGAGGGGGCAGGGGAGTGGCGCAGGTGGGAGGGAGGGAGTGGGTGAGTGAGGGAGGAAGAGGAGAGGGAGGAGTGAGGATGAGGAGGAGGAAGAGGGGGAGGAAGGGGAGGAGAGTGATGGGGAGGAGTGAGAAGGAGAAGGAGGAAGAGGAGAGGGAGGAGTGAGGATGAGAAGGAGGAAGAGGGGGAGAGTGATGGGGAGGAGTGAGGATGAGGAGGAGGAAGAGGAGGAGGAAGAGGGGGAGAGTGATGGGGAGGAGTGAGGATGAGGAGGAGGAAGAGGAGGAGGAAGAGGGGGAGAGTGATGGGGAGGAGTGAGGATGAGGAGGAGGAAGAGGAGGAGGCGCGCGCATTATTTTCACAATAGATCAGCAGAGGCAGACAAGATGAGAAGCAGCATACCTGTATTACGGACAGAGGGTGCAATTATATCTAAAAGATTACTTCGAAAAAGGCAGGGTTAGATTGATTGGACATTTGAATGCGAAAACAAGAGTCTGAATCTTAACTATGGCTTTGTTTGGGACAATTAAAGGCACCACAAGAAGTCGGGGAAGACGGCGAATTACGTGACACCCTGAGCAGTTTCAACAACTGGTTGCAAATCGGAGGAGAACTAAACATCAGAGAGTCTGAATATTTATTCATACCGGAGGAATCCAATTAACAACACAACTCTTTTTCACAGATGCCCGGTAAATGCTCTTGAGCAAGAGAGCTCAGTGGATGGAAAGCCATAATCACCGACGTCTTTGAGAAAAGACAAGGAGGTTCGCAGAGAGAGAGAGAGAGATCAGCAGGCAATACTTGCCTGGTTTCTCCGCAGCATTCGGTCTCACGAATAATTATTCACAGTCTCCATTTCCATTATGAATCAACTACTGGATGAAGCCCCCCCCCCCACCGCCCACCTCTCCCTCTGCTCTAGCAGCGGTCGGTGTGGGGGTTGCTGGACCACACCAGCGGTTAACATCGCGAGGCACCACGGTGGCTATGAGATGTTCACTACCTCGCCTGGTATACAGGAGGTCGTGGGTTCGATACCCACCCGGATGCCCTGTATATTTGGAGTTTGTGGTGTCTCTCTCTCCCCATGGTCGCGTGGATTTTTCTCCGGGTCCTCCAGTTTTTCCCTCCACATTTAGAAATATGTCTTTAGACTACTTGCCTGCGTTCAATTTCCACTCAATAAGCGACTTCATTGGGCTATCATTTGTGGCCAGGTGGCTTCTGAAAAAGAGCTATGTAGCTACCTGGTAACATAAAAGTCTAGTTTATCACTCGCGTCGTTGCGGAGAATGCAATTAACAAAATAAATAAGCAGACTGTGTCTGCTGAACTTATTTCACAACATACGTAGCCAACCGTCCTAATCGGAGGTGCAGAATTATTCACGCCCAAAGCTGTCTCTACACACAAACAAACAAACGTGTCCTTGGTTCTTTCGGTACGTGATTTTACAGAAAGAACCAAGAATATGAATCCCTGCAGTCACGAAAGCTTTAAATCGAAACAAACGTGTGTTTACACCCGCCGGCCGCCATTAGCTACGTCAGGAAATGTATCATTTAAGCAGCATTAGTTTTACACAAACCGTGGACCGGTTCCAACATTCAGTATCTCATCAGCAGGGCCAGTGCGGGCTGTTGAAGGTGGCGCAGGAGGAGGAGCAGGAGGAGGGGTCACGCTCGGACCGACTCAGGTAGAACTCGCAAGTTAACCGTGACCTGCAATCGAACTCAGGTCAGCAGGGTTCCGAGTATTCGGCTGCGATAAATGTCCACACGATAAGCCACTTCGGTGAGCTATCACGTGTGTGGCCAGGTCCATTCTGAAAAAGAGCTTTTTGTGTATCTCGGTGTGCCTTACCTGGTAAAATAACACATTGTTTAGTTCCTCACTCGCGCCGTTGTGAAGAATATAATGAACAAAATGAAGCAGATGGTCCGCTTCATTCCCAGAGCTGCCAGTAATGCGGTTCGCCAACCACTGCGCCACCGCTCCCCTCCGCAGGGGAGACAAATTTAAGACGAATATTGGTCCCACTGAGGCTTCTTGGCAAGAGTCCTGCCTGATCCCCCACCCTCCACTCCCCATTTAGCCTTTTAGAAACCACAAATAGGAGCACGTGCTGTTGGCGAGCACCTGTTAAGGTGCCAAGGTAACGCACGTGGGAGTCGTGCCGCCCGTCCATCTTTGTCTCCCCCACCCCGCCCCCTTGCGCTGGTGTTCCCACACTGCAACCAGCTTTTGTCAAGGCGCCCTTCCCCCCCTTCCAACCCAGCTTAAATATACGCTCCAAGCATGGTGCTGTTTCATTCAGACGCTGTCTCCCCGACAGACCTGGTCTTCACCTGCGGACGGCTGCTTGCGTTGTGGCCGAAACCTCGTGAGAATTATTTTATTATGTTTTATTTTATTATTTTATTATTTCCATTATACGTGACTTTACCAAAAGAACCAAGAAGATGAATCCCTGCAGTCACGAAAGCTTTAAATCGAAAAATGCGACCAGATTATCATTTTAAGGTTAAAGCCGACCTCGGAGAGACTCGGTGTGGCTTCCTACCACACGACATACTGATGTTACCTACCCCCATAGACCGGAGCGCGCACAGCGTGAACCTCCAGCTGTACCGTCCAGCAAAGACAAACATCCTCCGTAGAGAATTAACAGACTGTTGGGGCACGTGCTGTTATAGCGAGTAGCACCTATGAAGGCCGACACAATGTACGAGGGGGTGGGTGACCAGCGCACCACGCTCGACCACCTTTGTCTCTCCAGCGGTGATGTTTACACACCGCACCAGGGACTTATTTGAGGCTGAGTCGACCTAGGGGAGGCCCAGGACCGGTTCAGATAATATTCACTGTTGTTGGTGGCCGTAAGCGGGAATAGAACTCAGGTCGTTGGGTTCGTAGCGCAGCGCACTAACCACTAGACTAGCGCTCCCCACAGACACACACAGACAAAGATCCCCCATGTAGACAAAAAGGCTATTGGGGCAAGTGCTATTCGCGTGCAGCACCTATGTAGGCCGGAATGGAAACACCAAGGAGTGGTGTGGCCAGAGCCACACCCGGCCGCCTTTGTCTCCCAAGTGCGAATGCTACTCATGTTAAGGCTTGGTCGACCTCAGGGAGACCTAACTCCGGTTCAAGATAGTCGTGATTGATCCCAGCATGACAGTATGTATTTATCAGAAAGGAATCCGAGGAGTTACTGTCGGGGGAAAATGCGTTTGCTCTTTGTTCTGAGTTAGGCCTTCAAGATTCTGGCAAGCCCTTGATGTCTTTGGCCGCTCTTCTATCGGGTAAATCCCTCACAGAAACACAACTTTATACGCCAATTAAGTTCGTAATAAATTATATATCTGTGGTTGTCTTCATATGTACCGCAGTGGCAGCACTCGTGCCTCGAAGCAGCAAGAAGAGCCTGGGTTTGATTCCCGACTCGGGCACCTTTTTGTGTCGAGTTTGTATGATCTCTCCCTGTTCTACAGAGTGAGAGAGAGTGGAGTTTGTATGATCTCCCCCTGTTCTACAGAGTGAGAGTGAGTGAGTGGAGTTTGTATGATCTCCCCCTGTTCTACAGTGAGAGAGAGTGAGTGGAGTTTGTATGATCTCCCCCTGTTCTGCAGCATGATAGAGAGTGAGTGGAGTTTGTATGATCTCCCCCCGTTCTACACAGTGAGAGTGAGTGGAGTTTGTATGATCTCTCCCTGTTCTGCAGAGTGAGAGAGTGAGTGGAGTTTGTATGATCTCCCCCTGTTCTGCAGAGTCAAAGAGTGAGTGGAGTTTGTATGATCTCCCCCTGTTCTACAGAGTGAGAGTGAGTGAGTGGAGTTTGTATGATCTCCCCCTGTTCTACAGTGAGAGAGAGTGAGTGGAGTTTGTATGATCTCCCCCTGTTCTGCAGCATGATAGAGAGTGAGTGGAGTTTGTATGATCTCCCCCCGTTCTACACAGTGAGAGTGAGTGGAGTTTGTATGATCTCTCCCTGTTCTGCAGAGTGAGAGAGAGTGGAGTTTGTATGATTTCCCCTGTTCTGCAGAGTGAATGGAGTTTGTATGATCTCCCCCTGTTCTGCAGAGTGAGAGTGAGTGAGTGGAGTTTGTATGATCTCCCCCTATTCTGCATTGAGTGAGAGAGAGTGAGTGGGGTTTGTATGTTCTCCCCCTGTTGTACAGAGTGAGTGAGTGGAGTTTGTATGATCTCCCCCTGTTGTACAGAGTGAGAGTGAGTGGAGTTTGTATGATCTCCCCCTGTTGTACAGAGTGAGAGTGAGTGGAGTTTGTATGATCTCCCCCTGTTGTACAGAGTGAGAGAGAGTGGAGTTTGTATGATCTCCCCCTGTTCTGCAGTGAGAGTGAGTGGAGTTTGTATGATCTCCTGTTCTACAGAGTGAGCGAGAGTGAGTGGAGTTTGTATGATCTCCCCCTGTTCTGCAGAGTGAGTGAGTGGAGTTTGTATAATCTCCCCCTGTTCTGCAGAGTGAGTGAGAGAGTGAGTGGAGTTTGTATGATCTCCCCCTGTTCTGCAGAGTGAGAGTGAGTGAGTGGAGTTTGTATGATCTCCACCTGTTCTGCATTGAGAGAGTGAGTGTAGTTTGTATGATCTCCCCCTGTTCTACAGAGAGAGAGAGAGTGGAGTTTGTATGATCTCCCCCTGTTCTACAGCATGCGAGATTGAGTGGAGTTTGTATGATCTCCCCCTTTTCTGCAGAGTAAGAGTGAGTGAGTGGAGTTTGTATGATCTCCCCCTGTTCTGCAGCATGAGAGAGAGTCAGGGGAGTTTGTATGATCTCCCCCTGTTCTGCAGAGTAAGAGAGAGTGAGTGGAGTTTGTATGATCTCCCCCTGTTATGCAGCATGAGAGAGAGTGAGCGAGTGGAATTCGTATGGTCTCCCCCTGTCCTGCATATTTTTTCTCCGCGTTCTCCGGTCTTCTGGCATAGCTAACACAAAACAAACAAACCATACAATGTAACTGGTGTTGGCCAAACACATTCCCAATGCTGAAAAATGCCCTTCAAATGACTCAACGGGGATTCTGGTTAATCGCCTGATGGGGATGGTTATTGTGATCACCAGCGAAACGTCGAAATGTAAATGTTGTGGGTTTACTCTCCAACACACCGGTGTGCTGAAGTAGTAACTAATTAGCACGTTTTGTTTACGTGACAAACCTTCGTAATTGTTTGCGTTGGGTGGTGGTGGGTTTAACGAAACATTTATATTTACGCGCCCTAACCAAATTTTTATTTATTTATTATGGATAATATTGGTCGCGAAAGCCTCCTACTACGCGTTAAACTCAACTGGGATTACACACACACACAGCAACAACATCGCCCCCTACTGCGACAACATTGGCAGGACCCTCCTTAAAAGGAGTTTTGGTACTCTGTGAGGCTTTTCCTGGCTCACAACGATGCCGACGGGAATGATGATAACACTAATGGATCGTCTGTGCGAGATACTCCGTGTTGCACACAAAACACGCTGACAGGACCGGAGCTCATACGACATTCACGTTTGCAACCTGTATTTGAAAGCATTTTTTTTTCTTAAACACGTCTTAGAGTATGGTTTCGCGATTCGGAAATCGCCACGTCGAACGGGAACAACTGAAAGGCCGCGTGGTCGTGCGGAGTCTGGAGACCCTGCCCCAGACTCGACGCGAGAGAAGAGAGCGAGAGAGAGAGCGACATGGAGTAGGAAGAGAGGGGGTACAGAGAGAGAGGGGGGCAGAGAGGCTGTAGAGAGAGAAGGAAGGGGTAAGGAGAGCAGAGCGAAAAATCTTTGTGAAATCTTTCATTAAATAAGGGGGGTTACGTAAAGCAAAACATAAAAAAACGAAATGATGAACGAAGCAAAGTGCCGACTACACCGATCATCTTCTTATTTCCTCTGATCGTAAAAAAAAGAGAGAGAGGGAGTGACAGGCAGAGTCTCCATTGCGAGAGCGGCTACTGCCGCTGTTGCTGCTGCTGCTGCTGTCATTAATACAAGGCGCTGGCAGCAGTACAGGTGAATCCCACAGTCAGAGGTGAATCTCACAGGTGCATCTCATAGTCACAGGTGAATCACACAGAAGAATATCACAATCCTAGGTGAATCCCAAAGGTGAATCTCACAGGTGAATTTCACAGTCACGGGTGAATCTCACAATCCCAGGTGAATCCCGAAGGTGAATCTCACAGGTGAGTTTCACAGTCACGGGTGAATCTCACAATCCTAGGTGAATCCCGAAGGTGAATCTCACAGGTGAGTTTCACAGTCACGGGTGAATCTCATAATCCCAGGTGATTCCCGAAGGTGAATCTCACAGGTGAATTTCACAGTCACGGGTGAATCTCACAATCCCAGGTGAATCCCAAAGGTGAATCTCACAGGTGAATTTCACAGTCACGGGTGAATCTCATAATCCCAGGTGAATCCCAAAGGTGAATCTCACAGGTGAAGCCAACAGAGACGCAGGTAACTCTCGCAGTCACAGGTGAATTCCACAGTTGCATCCCAGTCACAATGCCACCCCGCAAGTAAAACCAAAAACTTGCAAACAGCAGCAGTCCCATGAATGGACCTGCCGCCGCCATGGCAATGTGGAAATCCCTACAATTGACTCCAGTACACAAATGGAGATGCGCGCCGGTCCAATGCGCACTCGGTGCAGCACCTCAAGTCGGGCCGGATTCACACGGCGACACCAAACGGGCAAGTTGAGCCATCGATGTCCCTAGAGATGTTTCACCATCGTGTGTGATGGCTGATGGAGACGCCGGGCGCGTTGTCGTCCAGAACTCGTCTGGCATAGAAAGCAAGGGTGGCATAGTCGGGTTGTCTATAATCGGGTTTAATTGTCTTTTTATATTAAACCCGATCATCTGAGATTGGGAGAAATCCGGTGTAATTGGTTCTAATTGCAGAACCGCACTTCGCCAACTTCTCAACGATGGGCTTCATCCATTCCAAGCGAAGGAACTCACTGGCGCCCACGATTGTGGAGGAGAAGCTCCTCGTGTTCATCACGACCAACCTGCCCGCTGCATTCTACGACTACCCCGTGCCCGACGGCCCCCCGAGTACGATAGCAGCACCGACCAGGAAGCAGCCTAAGCCTTGGATCAGAGTTTCGTATTCATTAAACCAGGTTTTAATTCCCCGAAATCGGGTTTAATTGTATTAAAGAAAAAACCCGATGCCTGCCGCTGGAAAAATCGGGTTTTTTCCACCCATGATAGGAAGGAACGTTCGTCAACAACGGGTGACGCGGGTCCCAGAGTGTCGTCAAGTTGGAGATGAGAAATGTTTCGGCGATAGATAAAATGTCACCCAGCAGCCCTCGTGGTGTGTCCGCAGGGTGCATTTAAACGCGTGCGGTTGCAGTGTTTACAGTCCCGCAGGGGCTGGCACACGGACGAACGGACGAGGTGAGAACGTGGCCACCCTAACTCCCGACTTGAAAGTTTGGAAAGTGAACTTGACACGGTCGAGTTCCAAAAAGTGAAAAGTTTAGACCGGTGCCGCGTGACCAAATGTCCTCTCAGACTTCAGCAGCAGCAGCCGCAAAAAAACACAAACACCTTTCATTTGTGACACCAGAATGCACCGTGCAATGAAAGTCACAGGCAAAAAGTAAACAACAACAAGAACAACAACAGAGAGAGAAAGAGAGAAGCAATCTCCTCTGCGCAGTAACGACCTTGTTAGAGAAGGCGAACATGAAACGCCGCGGCGCTATCAAAGTCACAGCGGAATATATTGAGCTGCGAAACACAATTTGGGAGAACAAATGAGAGAGCGGCAATTCCATATAACAACAAAAAGAACACAAATCATAGGCAGTAACAAACGCATGGAAGTTGTGAATAAGAAACTGTCACATTGATTATATCTAAGCCGCACATTTTTTTTCTCTCTCTCTCTCGGAGGGAGAAAGGTGAAAGCTAATGCGATGGAGCCTGCGGAATGAAAGTGCGCTGTCATTTTGCCCATAATCTCTCACCGCGGAGCCAAATCCATAACCAACAGCAGCGTAACTCAACTGTGATGACGAGGGTGGCGCTTTCTGCTGCAAACATTTGTATCCGTTGTGAAGCATGCGGTCAGTCTAGCGAGGGTGGTCGGTGGGGAAACCCAAGCCAAGCTCCGATCAGCCGTCCTCAGGTGAAGAACAGGTCTGTCTTTCCGACAGACTTGTTCTTCACCTGAGGACGGCTGCTTGCGTTGTGGCCGAAACGTCGTGAGAATTGTATTTTATTATGTTTTACTTTTATCATTTTATTATTTCCCTTCTACGTGACTTTACCGAAAGAAACAAGAAGATGAATCCCTGCAGTCACGAAAGCTTTAAATCGAAATTCAAGCTACGATCGTTACCATTAAAGTGGAGGAGAAAAGGTGGCGTCTGAGTTGACCACGTGTACAGGGTGGAGCAGGATCAGGATGAGAATCACAATATGTATTTATACTGGAGGAATCCGATGAGCCATGAAGCTCATTTGTGCACGGGGGAAGAAAGCAGCTTGCAGGTTTCCGAAACGAGCGTGGCACGAACGCGCAGTGAACGCTGTCGCAAGAGGGAGGTGGTGGTGGTGATGGTGGTGGTGGTGATGGTGGGACGCGTGGAGATGAAGGCGGAGCGGCAAGTCTTCCAACACGCGTTGCATCGGAAGGAAAGTGGCTGACGCGGGACGTTGCAAACCCGGCGAACTGTGCGTGTTTGTTTGGTTGGTCTCCCAGTCACGACTCACATCAGTGGCGAGAGAAGTGTGAACAGGTCCGGGATTTTTCTTCCCCCCCCCCCTAATTCTGTGCAACCACCACGCCCCCCCCCCTGCCGTCCCCCAACCCCTCCACCAACCAGCGTGTGGATGCCTTCATCCAGCAGTGGATGGAACTCGCGCCGCAGGTGATAATATTGTTGCAGTTATTATCACAATGAAAAGGCGTCGGGTGACGGAGCCGCGGAATTCAGCTCACGCCACCCGCAGCAGACCAGACGAGGCGATTTCCCCACAAGTGCTGAACATTCGCGCTGGATGCTGCCACATTTGCAATGTGTTGCTTTGATTGATACCTGTGTATCGATCGTTCAATTTGAAAGTGCCGTTTTATTGTGTGTTGTCGTCTTGCTGCGGTCTGGGACTGTCTTCGTTGTTGGTGTTGTTGTTTTGCTGCCTTGCCCAAGCGTGCATTTAGTGTTGAAAAATCGGACTTACGTAGTTACATTATATTAATAAAATACATATTTCCTGCACATGGCCAGATCGATTTTAAACTAAACTACTTTTTATTTGATCAGGTAAGACCCACGGAGCTTCATAGATTTTTTTTCAGAAGCGACCTCACCACAAATATATAAATCCAGCCAAAGACTCTAAACGCATATTTCTAAATGGAGGGAAAACCCGGAGGACCCGAAGAAAAATCCACGTGACCACGAGGAGAGAGACACGCAAACTCCAAATATAGTTAACTAGCTTTACTACCCTGGACTTGAATTCACCACGCCCGGCCGCCTTTGTCTCCCCAGTGGCGATGTTCACACACCACACCAGTTACTTGTTTGAGGCTGAGTCGACCTAGGGGAGGACCAGGACCGGTTCAAATAATTGTCAGCGGTGGTGGCCGTGAGCGGGAATCGAACTCGGGTCGCCGGGTTCGTAGCGCAGCGCGCTAACCACTACACTACAATGCGCTACGCTTCCACGTGCGCGGGTCACGTGACAGATGTGACGTCACAGCTCACTTGCCGTGCAAAAAATATATACATTATTGAGCTCACCCCCCCCCCAAAAAAAAAAACACAAAAGTGTATTTTAATAATTTTTGCATGGTGTACAGTCTGGAAAGTACCCACATGGCAAATTTAAAGTTTGTTGCATGTCGGGAAGTACGCTAAAACATTTTGAACAGACACACTTAAACACAACTTTGCTTTATATATAGATGGGGATATGCAGCAGGTGTCATTGACGGGATCGAACACACGACCTCCTGTATACCAAGCGAGGTAGTCGACATCTCGCCACCACGATGCTCGATCCGTGGCTGACACGGAGCTTAATGATTTATGTCTGGTGACCTTGGTTTAAAGAGAGGCACCTGGAAGAAATCAAGTTTGATTTTGCACCAGATAATTGTGTTTTTTCGAGGCAATTGTGGCCAGGAGATAGCAGACGTGGAAGGCCTTTTCCCGTAACTACTCCAGATTTCCTGCCACAACAAAGTAAAACCACTCGTCGAAAGTGGAAACGGACAAACATCCCAATGCAGAGTTCTTGTGACAAATTTGTATCGGATGAACGCCACTGGGCGCTTTGTTTTACGACAACCAATGACCAAGTTCAAAGTTTGCTCGTGTCCATGCTGCCGAAATGGATTTAAAATCCCCCTTTGCGCGTTGGCCCACGCATCTAACAGAGAGGGCCCTTGCCTATGAACACCAACATCGGTTCATGAGAGCATGGCTCTGCTGATGAGATGGTGAATGTCAAAACCAGTGCTTGCCTACAAACGTTTGGCAGTTATACTCTTAGGTTTTTTCGGTGAAGTCACGAAATAAAATAAAATAAAAAAATATTTTATTTTATATTTCTATTATTACTTGTATTAATTTTAATTTTATTTTTTACCTACGAAATAAAATAAAATAATACATTATTTTATTTATATTATTACTTTTATTAATTTTAATTTTATTTTGTACCTAAGTGACTTTACCGAAAAAACCTAAGAGTATGAATCCTTGCAGTCACGAAAGCTTCAAATCTAGTTTGGCAGTTAACCAACATCAGTTCAAGCAAGCCTCACTGCCTGACTGCTGATGAGACAATGCATGTCGAAACCGCTCCTGAGTTTTGCAATGTGTTGTTGAGCCAGCTCTGCTGAAATGACGCAAACCCAGATCTAATTAGGAGCAGAATCCCGTGATGCATTCAAATCACACCGACACAAAGCGGCAGCCACCACGCATCGCGTGACTGTGCCGTCACTAGAGGGCGCAACGCCACGAGGCTGTTGACATTTCATTGACGAGCGAAGGAAGATGTCAGACTCGTATGCCGGGTCGCGGTTGGGCAACGCTTGAACGGGCAACCCCCACCCCACCATGCACAATCAGGTTGTTACAGGCGACTACGGTGTGCCCTGGTGGTCAACAGGGGGTAGTGCAGCTAATTGTTGTACTATACTTTCTATGCCCCCCGGCGTCTACCACGTTCTCTCCGCCTTCACCGACCCGCACTGATGGCAGCCTGGTGACGCGTGTGGACGATGAATTGCCACGATCCACGACCGCGTGGACAGGCCATCATCTGGCAGTGGATTGAGAGGACATGACTGCGGACGTGTGCATGTGTCGTGCAACGGTGACGCGAACCCGGCGACCCGAGTTCGATTCCCGCTCACGGCCACCGACAACAGTGACGATTATCCGAACCGGTCCTGGGTCACCCCTAGGTCGACTCAGCCTGAAATGAGTACCTGGTGCGGTGTGTAAACATCACCGCCGGAGATACAAAGGCGGTCGAGCGTGGTGCGCTGGTCACTCACCCCCTCGTACTTTGTGTCGGCCTTCATAGGTTCTATGCTACGAGATATGAAGAGTTCGTGTCGTTTTGCTATTCTTACTCCGTTGAAGGAGTGCAGACTACGTACAACGGTTCACTTTATTCTCAATAGATTTGGTTTTATGACCACAATCCCACCACTGTGGCTTGCCTTTAATATATCAATACGTACGTATGTATGTCTATGGGTTTGACATGTATCTGTATGAATATACGTGTGTCTATGTGCCCCTATGTATCTCTATTGGTCCCGCTGTATGGGTATGTGTCTGTGTGTCTACTATGAGTACCTGGTGCGGTGTGTAAACATCGCCACTCGGGAGGCAAAGGCGGTCGGGCGTGGTGCTGGCCACATCTCGTGCACCGTACCGGCCTTCATAGGTGCTCGCTAACGGCACTTGGCCCTACAGTCTGTTTAGGGCCACACGCTTTAGAAGCGCTGCCCGAGTGAGAGGACTGGATGCGAGTGGGGGGAACAAGGGAGGGAGGGAGGTGGTGGGAGGGAGACCAACGCTGTCTTCTCCCCCCCTCCCCCCGCACGCCCGCCCGCCACCGCCCCTACCAAGTGGCGTTCTGCCCCGGTGCGCAGTGCCGCTGCCGGCGCGACGCCTTCTGCTTCATGCACTCCGATGAACTGACGCGATGATAAAGGCGAGAGAAGTGAAATAATGAAATAAATAGCGTCCCTCTGCAAATGAGGACTGCCCCCCCCTCCTCCTCCCCCCCCCCCCATTCGTTCCCCCTTCACACACTACTCGCGGCACGGAGGAGCAGCATCACAGCCTCGCGCACTCTTACTTTATTCATGACCAATTTACTGACAGAGTGGTTTCGGTTAGCCCTGCCGAGTGAATGTAGACCCCCCCCCACACCAATAATTGGCCATGCATCAAAAAATGAGACGACCCTTTTTTATTCGTTACCGATTTTAAGGAGGAGAATTTTGGGTCAGTCCCGCTGAGCGATTCGAGGTCCTTATAATTGTATCCGGGTTTTTTTCATGAGAATAATATATATTCTTTACGGAAGGGAGGCTCAATGGCTACGCCACTTCTATGACCAGAAAAATCGTGATTATCTATCTGCCCCATCCGTCAGAAGGCACTTCAAAGGTTTATACAAAGACCGTCGAAACCCCGATAGCAATTCTTGCCGACGATGGCAATATAATCAGAAGCCATGCGCCAATGTCGAGATATGAAGAGTTCGTGTCGTTTTGCTATTCCTCCTCCGTTGAAGGAGTGCAGACTACGTACACCGGTTCACTTTATTCTCAATAGATTTGGTTTTGTGACCACAATCCCACCACTGTGGCTTGCCTTTATTATATCAATACGTACGTATGTCTATGGGTTTGATATGTATCTGTATGAATATACGTGTGTCTATGTGTCCCTATGTATCTCTATTGGTCCCGCTGTATGGGTATGTGTCTGTGTGTTTACTATGAACACCTGGTGCGGTGTGTAAACATCGCCACTAGGGAGGCAAAGGCGGTTGGCCGTGGTGCTGGCCACCCACCTCCTCGTGCGCCGTTCCGGCCTTCATAGGTGCCCGCTTCGAACACTTGCTCCGACAGTCTGTTAAAGCTACACAGAGGATCTTTGTCTTTTGATTTTACTCCATGGAGCTTACTATATGATCAACAAATTTGGTTGCATGGCCACCATCGCACTGTGCTTTGTCTTTAATGTATGTTCACGCATCTATGTGTGTCTCTATTTATAAGTCTTAATGCAAAATGTGTATATGTGTATCTATGAGTCTCTATGAGTCTCTATGTGTCTCTATGGATTTACCATAGGGTAAACTGTTTGGTTGACATGGCCACAATCGCACTACTGTAGCTTGCGTCTTTCATTTTCCATTGTGTCCCAACCCCTACATCGATGGCTGGCAAACGTACCACACAGATCGCCAAAGAGCAATGTTTCTGTGCACGATTCGCAAAAACAATTCGTGCAAAGATTCGTTTCATTTTTTTTTTTACAAAATAACGATCGTTCTGCTGTGTTAACCAGCGCGCCCAACGGCATTCAGGGCTGCTGCACTCTTAATGGACTGGCAATCCACTTCGTTTGTACCAACGCTGCCTCCTTCCTTCGTTCTTTCTTTCGTCCGTGGATTTCGTCTGAACATCGCCTGCGCCTGCAAGAGCCCGCGGCTGATTATTTTAATATTTCATTGTTGTGGTTGTATCGCCAAAGCGGAGCTCTGCTCAAACGAGCATTAGATAGGCGCACCGCGAGTTCGCTGGCTTGTGCCAATAGTTTAAATTCCACGTTCATATGGCGGGGGCCATTGTCTCCACGTAGAATGACTACCGATGACTCCCCACTAAGTGGCACATGGCTGAAATTGTATTTGGAGACCCACACACGACGTGGGGAGGCCATCCGCCAGCGGATGAGCATAGGGCTGTAGCACGATCTTATTATAATTATAGTGAATAACAATATGAAATTAACCCATCACGGTCAAAGCCGTTAAGCGCAACACCACACGCCTTGTCACCGCCTTCTACACTCCGACAGATACGCCCCCCGCTGCTCATTCGAATACGCGACTTCCAAGAAATCTGCCTTGTCAAGTCTCCCACCATCTGGTCTTGGGTCTACTCTTCCCACTTACCAGCCACGTTCTCTTCCGGACTTCAGCGTTGTTCAAATGTCTTCATGGGCTCGCACGTGGGAGATGACCCGGGGACATGCAGCCTGGGTGTGTAGCCTATACGGTTTATGAAACACAAATGACGCTGTAATAGTCATCATTATTAGGTCGTATTGTTATAACACTGGTCAACACACTTTTTCTGGCATAAGGTATTCCAACGGTTTTACGGTAAATTTGGGGTGCTGATTCCAAATCTGGCATCAATTTTGTCTATCACATCAGAGATATCAAATATTGCATTTTCAATAAAAAACTGCAGAAGAAAAATATTTTAAAAAATGTGGATATCTACATAAAATTATATTATAAACACACTCTCCTAAAAATACAGCACCATATTTTAACACTAAAGCAGTCACTGACTCGCAACAACTTGCAATCATAAGTGACAGAGTTAATTTCGGGTAAAATCAATGAAAATGGGGTATGCCGATAGCATAAAAATGAGATGTGATAGAGCAAATCTGAGATCAGATTTGGAATCAGCACCCTGAAATTAGTCTAAAACAGCTGCAAAAGTCCAGGCCAGAAAAAAATGTGTTTTTTTTGTTGACCAGTGTAATCTATAGCCCCTGTGTCAATCCACCGCTGGTCGAAGACCTCCCTCACGCCGTGTCGGACATGCGGGTTGTTTGACCGTACTTCACCACGCTGGTCATTGCGGGTTGGTGAAGGGAAGGTTGTGGTGGCTTGCACAGGAGTTGGTCAGACATTACTCGCCACCGGGTTTCACAGCGCAGTGTGCAAACCACTGCACTGCCACAGTGGATAGACCATGGCTCGTTACGATGATGGATGATGAGATGGTGAGGGTGACACAACTTTGCGCGTGCCGAATGCCTTAAATAAATGTGTATTGATATGTGGTGGTCTATGTCAGGGGTCGGCAACCAAAATAACAAGAAGAGCCATTTCTTTCCAATTCGGTACAAAATTCAGTATTTCAAGAGCCGCAATGCATCTGAGTACATACTGTACTCACGTACATATTGTCAAGAAGCAGCCCGTAAAGAGCCGCATGCGGCTCCGGAGCCGTAGGTTGCCGACCCCTGGTCTATGTAATGGTGATTAGATTTAAACAGACACACACATATACAGGCGGAGAAGCGAGCGCGAATGGAATGAGCGCTAAATGAGGTCATCATAACATTGTATATATGGGGATGCGTTTCTACAACAAACAGCGTTATTGCTTTCGCTTGGGCAATATATGAAAGCTTCATTGGGATATCGATAATAGCGCTAACAATACTACATATGGTTAAACATTATGTCATGAATAGAAAATAAGAACTTATTATAATAGCATCAATATAGAGTTATAGACCTTCTTAAAACACAGCTAAGCTCTGCCAAACCCAACCCATGGAAGTCTCGCGTCTGGCCTAAGTGCACTCACCAAAGTTCCATTTAGCTTTTCACTTTTTTCGTTTAGTCTAAATGCTTTGAAACATCGACGGACACGAACGTGAGATTCACACCTCCGCATACAGCCTCTCACTCAGCACCAGGACACATTCTATGACACGCACATCGTGACACCGCGTCCCACTCGTGCTACATCTGCTGCACGTCTGGCCATCGAATTCGTGTCGCCGCCCAGGGGTGCAGAGCGCAGCGGCGCTGACCACTCTACCACCGCTCCGCTCCACGCCTTTCATTTTCTATTTCACGTCATGTAGGACACAGCGAGTGAGCGAAAACACATCCTTGTTGTCATTATTATTATTGCTGTGTATGCAAGTGCAGTGATTTACACCGCCACGGCTAATTGGATACCCAGCGATTAATTAGAATTGACCGCAAGCAGCGACTTGTCCTGACAAGCGGCGGCAGCAGCAGCAGCGTGGCCGCGATGGCTTTCTGTTGATCTCAAAAGTCAAATCGCGAGTCACGGAAGAAGTCTCCCCGCTCAAGCGACACGTCGCAAGCGGCTGCTGAGTCTGCGATGGAAATTCCACATTGCCATGGCGCACACGGTCAGCTCCTCCGCAGGTCAACCACTGCCGAACTCTCCGACACAGTTGGTTGGTACGCGTTGTGCGGAGGGTGATGACGGGCTGAGTTCATCCCCCGGAGTGGGGTTTGAATCTGAGTCGACCGCAGGGACACAGGCTGGCTTATGATAGAGCCCTTTATCAACCCACTGCTGCACGAGGGCCTCCCCACGTCGTGTAGAGAGCGCGGGAGGTTATTTGTTCATACTTCATCACGCTGGTCAGTGCGGGTTGGTGAAGGCGCGGGGGGGGGGTCATAGACGCACGGCACAACAATGGATTCGTGCGTGCTGCCCTCTGTGCTGCCCACGATGTAACCCCGCAGCCTATAACACCTGTTTTATACATCGTGGCAGTGAGCCAGCAGGAAATCCCCCCTCCCCACCACTAAGCTCTGTAATCCTCTATATATGAAGGTGTTATCGGTCAATTCATGAGTGTTTACACGTGAGAATAAACCGGAGCACCCGGAGAAAACGAGGGAGCAACACCATTTCCCGCACAGATGGAACAGGTGGCGTCCACATTTTTGCTCGACTACATTATCCTGGCGTGTGGTAATCCACCAACCCTCGCTGCTGCTGCTGCTGATGCCTCCACAATGCCTGATTACAGGCAGCCACGTGCCACCACCACGGCCACCCGGCGTGAGTGCCGTGCGACGAACGCCTCCATACCACGGCACGCGAGATGGTGTAACGCCTCGAGTCTGGGATACGAGGTCATTTGAAGCACCTCGAAATGAAAACCGAAAATAAAATAAAGTATTTTATTTACCAGATAAAACCCACTGAGCTACTTAGCTCTGTTTTCAGAAGCGACCTGGCCACAAATGAGAGCTCAACGAAGTGGCTTATCACGTGGGCATTTTAAAGCAGCCAAATAATCTAAATGCGTGGTGATGTTGATTACTAAAAGTGGAGGGAAAAACCGGAGGATCCGGAGAAAAATCCGCGCGACCACACGGGGAGAGAGAAAATGCAAACTCCAAATATACAGCAGGCGTCAGGGTCGAGATGGAACCCAATAAATGCTGTACACCAGGCGAGGGAGATGACATCTCGCCACCACGACGCCACAATTGTTATTATTAATCATTATTATTTATTCGATTCCACTTTGAGGAGGCCGCTTACGACGACCCATGGCGATGTCTCGATGAAATTATGCGAAAGAAATGTTCCACTGGAAACGTCTTCATCTCATGAGTGATGTTCGTTTCCGGCTGCCTGGAGTTTTGGAACCGTTTGGGTTTGTCCCTTAGATATGGTGTTAAATAAATAAATAAATATCAGGGCCATTGGATTATAAATAAATGGTAAAAAAAAATCCACATAACCTATTTCCGACATTTCACCGGGCACATGAAATATAACCCCTAACCCTCATCCAACAGATATCTTCTCAAACTGACTCTCACCTGATCATAAACACAGGTCATCTGTGGGTTGGAGCGGTGATGCAGTGATTAGCACACAACGCAATGAACCCGGAGAACTGAACTGGTCCTAGCCCTCCCCACCCTTTCCATAAAACCCTCCACCAACCCGCACTGAGAGTGGAGTGGGGAAATATGGTCAGACAACCCAAAATGAACCACACGGCGTGGAAAAGCCTTCAGCCTAGTGAATTTACATTTGTGGGTGAACAAGGGGACACACTACAGACTTAGAGTGGCCGCTCACAGCTTCACCCATGACGTGATAACACGTGTGTATGTGTGTGTGCACACGTGTGTCTGCGTGTACACGTGCGTGTGTGTCCGTGTCCTAGGCCATCCCCTAAGTCGACTCAGCCTTAAATGAGTACCTGGTGCGGTGTGTAGACACCGCCACAAGGGAGACAAATGCAGCCGGGCGTGGTGCAGGCCACCTACCCCCTCGTGTGCCGTTCCGGCCTTCATAGGTGCTACTCGCTAACAGCACTTGCCCCAATAGTCGGTTAAGGCTATACGGGGGATCTTTGTCTTGTGAGCCGATATGCACGTGTGTACTCACGTGTGTACCCATGTGGGTGTGAGTGTGTATCCGTGTGTCTGTACTCCTGTGCGGGGGAACGGTAGTGTCGTGGTGAGCGCTCTGCATTACGAACCCGGCGACCCGAGTTCAATTCCTGCTCACGACCATTAACGGGTGGCTAATATTTCAACAGATCCAGGGCCGCCTACCCTAGGTACCTGTTGCGATATTTATAATAATATCAGCACTGGGCAGACAAAGGGGGCCGGGTGTGGTGCTAACCACCACCTCCTCGTGTACCGCGCCGGCCTTAATAGGTGCTCACGAACACCACTTTCCCCAACAGTCTGCTAAAGGCTACACCGGGATCTTTGTTTTGTTTTCGTATGCGTGCGTGTGTGTGCCCCTTTGTGTGTGTGTGTGTGCATGTGCGTATATCTGCGCCCGTGTGTGCTCCCGTGTGCGGATCTGCTATGTATCTGTTCGTGTCCCCGTGTATGAGGAGTGGTGGCACAGCAGTTAGCGCACTATACTGCTACGAACCCTGACCGCCCGAGTTCGATTTCTACCCACGTTAGCCCTGAGTGGGCATCGGCGAACAATTGGTCCCGGTGTGGTCTGGAAACATTCGCAATGGGGAGACAAAAAACGACCTGAAGCAATGCTGGCAATCCACCCCCTCGTGTGCCGTGCCAGCCTTTAAAGGTGCTCGCTAACGGCACTTACCCTAACAGTTTGTTGAGGCTATGGGGGGGGGGTGGTATTTGTCTCTGTACCTATATACGCGTGGTGCGTCTCTATTGACTTATTCCGATGTGTGTACGCGGCTGTGTGTGTGTGTGTTTCCGTGTGTCAACCTGGCGACGTATCGATTGCGCGTGTAAGCGCGTGTTTGTGTGCATCTGTGCGTGCAAGTGCGTGTCTGTGCACGGCGCGCGTGCAAGTGCGCATTCGTGCATGGATATTGCCTTCTACAATGTGTGAGACTAGGCGTGTGTTTGAGTGTTTGTGTGGGTGGGTGTTTGTAATCATGCATTTATGCATACATTTGTATGTTTTTGCGTGCTGTTCTTGGCTTTAGTTAAATATATATACACACGCAGTTATATACACGGTATATAGACACTTCGTAGGTGCTAGATTAATACACATGCCCCAACAGTCTGTCAAGGCTATCCGGGGGATCTTAGTATTTGCGTGATATATATGCGAATGTGTGTGGTGCCGTTTATACTGTATGCATTGCATGCACGCGTGCGCGTGTGTGTAGTTGTGTTTGCGCCGCATTGGTGAGCTTTTAGTGCAGCGCTTTGCACAGCGCGCGCTCCGAAACCGGCGATCTGAGTTCGATTCCCGCTCACGACCAGCAAACATGCGGTGAGAGAACATCTGAATCGGTCCCTGGCTTCCCCTAGGCCGCCTCGGGCTGCAATGCTGGCTAACCCACCTCGGACCTGAACACGCGCTCTCACAGCACTTGAGCCACACAATCTGTGTTGCAGGCTAGCGGGTGGATCTTTGTCTTTGTGAGTGTGACTTTGCAAGTGTGTGCACACATACTACGTGCACTGCCTCCTGTGACTGAATACGGGTGTATGTCTGTGTGTGTGCAAATGAGCACCTGGTGTAAATTAGGGAGACAAAGGCGGCCGGGAAAGTCCTGGCCACCCACCCCTTCGTGTGCCGTTCTTGCCTTCATAGGTGGCTTTCTGTTCTCGCGAAAAGCATTCCCCCCAAAAGTCTGCGAAGGCTATACGGGGGATCTTTGGCTTTGTGTGCGTGTAAGCGAGCACCTGAGGATATACGGGGATCTTTGTTTATGTGTATGTGGTGTGTGTGCGGGGTGTGTGTGCGGTGTGTGTGTGTGTGCGTATGTATGCATGTGCGCGTGTGTGCGTACACGTGTGTGTGTTTTTTTTATGCGGCGTGTGCTCGCTAACATCACTTGCCCCAACAGTCTGTTAAGGTGCGCGTGTGGGTACGTGCGCGTGCACGTGTGGGTGCGCGTGCGCGCGTGCACGTGTGGGTGCACGTGTGCATGTGGGTGCGCGTGCGCGCGCTCACCTCTGCACGTGTCGACGCCCCCCTTGCACCCCGCGTTCCTCGCCAGGGCCCCCGCGGGCCCCACGTCCCCTCGCGCGTGGCCGCCCGCACCCCCGGCGGCCCCGTGCGTCGCGTAGGGCGGACACGTGGCGAGCGGCTTCGCCTCGCCCAAGATGTCCCGGATCAGGAACGAAGACGAGGACGAGGAGGATGAGTTGAAGGCGTTGGTTGACGGCAGCGTCGACGATAACGACGACGACGACGATGACGTCGAGGTCGTCGACGTCGACGAGGAACCCATGGCGATGATGGCCGACGATGGCGATGACGTCACAATCATGCCGTCTCCGGGCCCCGGGGGCGGGTGCGCGGGGGGCGGCGCCACCGCCTTGAGGAGGAGCCGCGGCCCGTGCGCGTCGCAGTTCGATTCCCCGTTCGCCGCCGCCGCGGTGGCGAGCATGGAAGAGGGCGAGAGGAGCAAGGGCGCGGGAGGCGACGGCAGCGAGGCGAGGCGAGCGCCAGAGCTGAAGGGAGCGGCGGCTCCGACCTGCGCCGTCTTCTGCGCGAGGCCGCACTGAACCCCGCGGAGCGCCGCGGCGTTCTCCGCCATTGAGGCCTGCTCGACGCAGCACAGCCTCGGGCTCGCCTGCTCGGACGCGGGGCTAGAGGCCGTGCTGCCCGGGCTGGGCGGGCAGGCGGGGTGCCCGGTGTCCTCGCGGGGAGACGGCTCCGATTTTCCAGTCAGAATTCGATCGATGCCGAAACTTGACCCCTCCATGGAGCCACTTACACCGCGCTCGGTTCGTTCAAAGGAGACGTTCTCGCTCGGGAAATGTGTGTTTCCAGATATATTAGAATATCTGATCAAGGTCGGTAGAGAGAGAGGATGGAATGTCGGGGGGGGGGGGGGGGCCCTTCCCCTTATTAGCTCACCGATACAAAACAGCCGACTCGTGTTCGATGCAATTGTAACGTATTCGGTGAGTTCTCGCATAAGTTACGCATTGAAATAAATCGTCCTATGCTCGGTCACTGTCTCATTCTAAATTGTTTTAGCAACAAAACAATATTTTATTTATGTTTCTCGAAAAAAATCGACCGCCATGAGTTGGACATTTTTGATGAATTTAAGTCAATTGCTGTAAACAAAATCGTCGAAACTTAAAATGCCGCTTGTATAGGCTTCTAGATTACTATCGCGACTGATGATACATTTTGCATCGTCTCGAACGCTTAACCGCCACGCGCGTGTGTATTCGCTGACTTAAGATCCAACATTTACATTTTAACATCAAACAACGGAGGCGAGGCGCGATCGATGAATTGAGCTCAGGCACCCCACACACTTTGAAGCAAAATAATAAATTATTTTTAAAAATACGACAGTGCCCGTCCTAAGATCGTTCGCGCGTCCACGCCAATTGTTCGTCGCAAAATGTCTCGGGAGGTTCCCTCGTTAACCCGCGCCAATCATCACGACGACGACGACGTTAACCCGTGACCTAGACGGCTGCTGGGGGAGTGTTGGGGTCGTCGATACGGTGAGAGCGAGAGAGAAGAGACGGAGAGAGAGAGAGGAACGCAATTTATACGGAGCACGGCGCAATATATTAAATCCGGCAATTTAGCCGCGCGCTTTGTACGGCAAATGGAGCCATTTTATTGTCTGGATCGCGGAATGATATTGCAGTGGACAATCCCTGGCTTAGTGATCGCGGAGCGCACGAATCCAAATCCTAATTTTCTTTTTTTTAATCTTCTAAGTCGTCATCGTCGTCGTGTCTGTGGGGGCCCATGGACGAGGGTGCCGTTGACGCGTCATCTCCCCCGGGATGATGCACTCGGTCTTGGTAGAGAGGTGGTCAATCACGCGAGATGTTTGCTTGTTTGTTTTAAAATAGATGGTGGGGGCGGGGGGGGCACCTTGATTGTTTTTCACGAAAGAAGAGGATCGATTTCAAATCTGGAAAGAGGAAAGCGAAAAAAAATGCTGCATTTCGTTAATGCCGCTGTTGGTGCGTCCGCAGTGGTGCACAGGGACAATTAACAACAATAAACTCAACACGTTCGTCAATAACACCGCACGCACATGTAGACAAAGATCCCCCGCGATATGTTTAAGGGATGGGTGGCCAGCACCACCGCCCAGCCGCCTTTGTCTCCCTAGTGGCTATGTTTACACACCGCACCGGGTACTCATTTGAGGCCGAGTCGACCTACGGGAGGCCCAGGACCGGTCGTGAGCAGGAATCGAACTCGTGTCGCCGGGGTTGTAGCGCAGCGCGCCAACCAGTGCGCCACCGCTCCCCGCTGTACCACCCCTCAATGCATAACTCTGTATGTGTAAGCATGTCTACATGAATACATACGTACATATACTTAACACTTATACACACCTATATACACTCACTGTTACATATATGAACATTCTAATACACACATATACACTGCCCAAATACAAGCGTAAATACTGTACATACATTAATATACTTACACATATATACTGCCCAAATACACACCTAAATACATACATTCATATACGTATATAGCTACACATATATATAGCATATACATGACTGCATATATGCCGCAAACGACACACATATACCGAGTATCAACACGGCAACTCATTCACGAACATGCACGCTCATAAATGCATTACATGTATACATACCTTCCTACATATACTGATGCACACAAACACATACGATTTATATTCGTATATATACTGCACATACACACGTACCCGTGGATATACGTGCACGTGAGTGTGTGTTACGGCACAGTGAGGAATACAGCTGATGCATACGCGAGTCATCTCAGTCGGTCAACCCCGTGGCACGATCTGGGGCTCGCTCCCGTTTACCTCCTGCCAGCGAGCCTTCGACACTTCACGTGGTATCAAGGTGCACCTAGCCTGGCACAAGCGGCGTGGTGATGTCACCGCCACTATGTGGCGAACGGCGGTTGTTTGCAGCGCGTAAAATACTTTTTTAATACAGTATATATATGTGTGTGTGTATATATATGTATATATATACGTGTGTATACGCAAAGGCGGTCAGGCGTGGTGTTGGCAACCCACCCCCTTCTTGTACCATCCCGGCCTTAATAGGTGCTCGCTAACAGCACTTGCCCCAAGTCGTGTAAGGCTATACGGGGCATCTTTGTATATACGTATGCCATTCAGGTATTAACAGACTGGATGGGGCAAGCGTTGTTAGCGAGCACGGATGGGTGGTGTGCCCACTACTATTCCCGGCTGTCTTTGTCTCCCCCAAATGACGATGGGATGCTCTTTTTTATTCTTTACACACCGCTCCAGGTGCTCTATTACTCATTTAAGGCGTATCCGACATAATGGAGGGTCCAGGATTCGAACCCAGGTGTCGAGCAAACACAGAAACGTCGTCGCAGGTGAACGATAAGCTTCAGTCTCAGACGGCTAAGGGGAATCCTGCTTGCGAACAAGCTGGTCACAAGCGCCCCGTACATAAACAAACACAAAGGTGCCCCGTGTAGCCTCAACAGACTGTTGGGGCAAGTGCTGTTGCCTGGCACTTATGAAGGCCGGGACGGCACACGAGAGGTTCGGTGGCCAACAACAACGACTGGCCGCCTTTGTCTCCCACACCGCACCAGGTACTAACTTGAGGCCGAGTCTACCTAGGGGAGGCCCAGGACCGGTTCAGATAATCGTTACTGGTGTTGTCCGTGAGCGGGAATCGAATTCATAGCGGCAGCTCGCTAACCGGTACGCGATCGCTCCCTACACTAAGCAATCATCAAAGACGCACACACACACATATCCCCAAATGTATCATCATTGTACATGCTGCTGGGAAAAGTCCTGTTAGCGAACACCTATTAAGGTCGGGACGACACGCGAACGAATAATGTGGATAATACCACGCCCGACCGCCTTTGTTTTCATATTTTTTTTATTTCGCACATCGCACCAAGTGTTTATCATTTCCGGCTGAGTCGACCCAGGGATGGTCCAAAACCGGTTTGGATAATCGCTACTGTTGTTAGCCGTGATCGATAATATAATCAAACTCTGGTCCCCAGGTCGGTAGCACGGTGCCACCACTGCTCACACACACAGACAAAGAAATCCTCTCGTCCACGGTGTCGGAATTAATAGGTGCTCGCTAACATTTTCACACACGCACATCCAAAGGCAGCGATTTTCTGTGGAGCGTGCACAGACAACTGGGGCAAGTTCTATTAGCGACCACATATTAAACACAAAACAAACAGAGATTCCTCCGTATAGCCTTAACAGACTGTTGGGGCAAGTGCTGTTAGCGAGCACCTATGAAGGCCAGAACGGCACACGAGGGGGTGGGTGGCCAGCACCACGCTCAGCCGCCTTTGTCTCCCAGGTGGTGATGTTTTTACGCACCGCACCAGGTGCTTATTTTAGGCTGAGTCCACCTAGGGGTGGCCCATGATCAATTCAGATAATCGTCACTGCTATTGGTGGCCGTGAGCAGGAATCGAACTCGGGTCACCAGGTTCGTAACGCAGTGCGCGAACCGCTACACCAGCACTCCCCACCAGCACTCCCCACCAGCACTCCCCACCAGCACTCCCCACCAGCACTCCCCACCAGCACTCCCCACCACCACTCCCCACCAGCACTCCCCACCAGCACTCCCCACCAGCACTCCCCACCAGCACTCCCCACCACCACTCCCCACCACCACTCCCCACCAGCACTCCCCACCAGCACTCCCCACCAGCACTCCCCACCAGCACTCCCCACCAGCACTCCCCACCAGCACTCCCCACCACCACTCCCCACCTATTAAACACACATGCACAGGAACACGCGTAGACTGAAAGCAGCGTTGTATCTCTTTGACGGGCATATGACAGGCACACCTTGAAGTGATTGGAGCATTCAATGCCACCAAACAAACAATCGTGCCAACAATCGAAACTATCCAATAATATATACATGCAAAGTGCCTGCTTCTCAATGCTACGAAGACGGACCGCTGCCTGGAACATCGCAGGTGAAATATGCTTAAAGCAGTCCTGTCAAAGAGTGTGTTGACTTTTGCGTTTGCTTCTCGAACGAAGCGATGGGACGATGCTCATCTCCCATGCACAGTGAGCCTGAGCAAGCGGTACAAATTCCACATTCCTATGACGGAGCCCACTCCATCCAAAGCACGACCACTGTGTTTTTTCCACAAAGCGTTGTAGCCTCCTCTACCTTTTTTGAACAATCGACCACGCAGAAATAAGGGGTCGAATCTCGCCCGATCCTGGCATTGAACTCGCATCTTTGGGCTTGTGAGTCGAACACTCTGGGCCCCCGCGCCCCCACACACCCAGCCTGACGGTGACCGACGACAGCTGGACTAACCTCGCCCACATACCCCGAGCTCACCACCCCAAGCCATCACCGGGCACCGCTAGATCCGTGAGTCTTTTGCTTGCCAGCATCAGGTTTAATAAATAAAGTCCAGATCATAAAAAAAATCAAACGGACACCTTAACGCGAGCCCCACACTCGCCTTAGAGGGCTACGAGATGGCCCCCGTGCTGCAGTCGGCAGCGCTGCAAGTAGGTTGCGTATCTATCTCGTGCAGAACTTTTATCGGTAGCCCCTCGGTATTGTCCGGGTACACGAAGAGGATCGACCAACGCGGAGATGGAGCGATGAGATCGGTCCAAGGGCAGGACTGAGACTGCATGGGGAGGTCTCCATCCAGCAGTGGATAGACACTGGCTGCTGATGATGTTGTTTACTCCAGTCTCCTACCTCGCCATTCACATCGCTTCATATTGTAAGTGCACGTGGCTGAAGGTCCCAACTCAGAACTCTCCTGGCAAGGGGTCATGAGGCTCTGCGAGCCTTGCCGGGATGAATAAATTACTCAATCATGTTGTTGTTGTTCGTTTAGTGGTGGTTGTTGCGGTTGTCAATGGATGTATCTCAGCCCCGCGTCATTCACACCTAAAAATATCGAGCAGAGGTTCTGTAAAAGACTGGACATTGAAGTGATTTATTAACGTAATAACGACAGCTGTTTGGAATAATATTAGTTTTTTTTCTTTCAATAAAAACAAAATTATTCCAACGGCAAAATCTGAAGAAGAAAAAAATCATTCGAAGAAATCTGGAGCAAAATCAGAAAGCCAAGAAAAAAAAGCGCCCCGCCGCAGAGAAATCTTTATAAAGCATCCACTCGAACTGTCTGCACCGCGCGGCGATGAAGCGACGTGAGCCGTGAGCTCCGAGTGATTTGAGGAGCGAGACAAAAGTCATTCTGGGCTGCGTGTGATTTGAGGGCGGGGATTACAGCGTTGGGACATCATCGATCATGATAACGACGATGATCAAGTAAGTACGTTACACGTCTAAGAAGAAAACAACTGAGCTTCAGCATCAAGGTGACCGGACTACTCTCCTCTCTGTGTCAGGATACATGAACTCTTTGATCATAACTCGCGCGCTACGACCTCCTGCCGGGTCAGCTTGGCACTGGGGGGGTCACGATTCCCCATTCTGGATCAGTGCGACTCGCAAGGCCGTCCCGACTCGCTCGCGGTGCCATCACCGACTCACTCACCACGTGCGGCGATGTGACAAACATTTGCAGCTCAACCGCCAAGCAAATGAAGACGAAACAGATATCCTTTAACAGACTGTTGGGGCAAGTGCTGTTGGCGAGCACCACCTATGATGGCTGGCACGGTACACGAGGAGGGTGGTCAACACGCCCAGTGCTGATGTGTTTTACCCACCTCACTCACCGGGTACGAATTTAAGGCAGAGTAGACCTATAGGAGGCTCGGTTCAAATATTCGCCGATGTTATTAACCGGTCGTGAGCGGGAATCGAACTCGGATTTCCGGCTTCGTCACGCAGTGCGCTAACCACTCCGCCACCGCTCCCCCGAACCGTGAACCAGACTGCACTCTAACTCGCGTACAAACGCGCACTGATAAGTGTACAAACACCTCAAATGATAACATTACATCGATTTAATAAGAATAATACATACATGTATATATAAACACGAAACAATTATCGGAAGTTCATTTGCAATAACGTGTTAAGATCGTTTCAAACATCTGTGTATATATATCGTGTCGTGTGTGCGGGTGTAGCTGGCTCGCTTGCGACATCGCCAGCGGTAACTATAACAATTATTGTTTCCTAGAACCACGTGCCAAACGAGGCCTGTGTAATGAGACGTCATTACTACACCGGCGTAGCGAATTTGCGCAGTTAGACGGCGGCATTTTCAGTCGGCACTTGCATTGCGCTTTGCTTTGTGCGAACCAACAGGCTCAGGATCACGGTTGGAACCGCACCGAATGTTCGTGACATCGTCGGTGTCTTTGGTAACAAAAAAGGCAGACATGGGGGCTATTATCTCGTTATTGCAACGCCGATTGCCACGTGCACGACAGCGGTGGTGGTGGCGGCGGCGGGGAGCGGTGGTGTAGCGGTTAGCGCTACGCTGCGCTACGAACGCGCGAGAGCCGGGTTCGTTTCCCGCTCACGGACACCAACACCACCAGTGACGATTATTTGAACCGATCCCGGGCCTCTCCTAGGTCGACTCAGCTTCAAATGAGTACCTGGTGCGGTGTGTAAACATCGGCACTGGGGAGACAAAGGCGGCCGGGCGTAGTGTTGGCCATCCACCCCCTGGTATGCCGTGCCGGCCTTCATAGGTGCCCGCTAACAGCACTTGCCCCAATAGTCTGTTCGAGGCTATACGGGGGATCTGTGTCTTTAATTGACCCATATAATCAAATACGAATGAACATACTTATTTGTGAATCGACCGTGCAGTCGAATACGTGTACATACCGGAGCATATTTGCATATAGCACCATATAACATGCAATTAAGTAAACTTAACACATTCGTAAATAAATGCTGTGGCCTTCAAATCCCAACATTAATATATAACATGCGACGTTTCGGGCAATGGCCCTCAATCATAGCATATATATTATCAAATGAAAATGTTTTTATTAAACGTTAATATATATTTTTTTCACCCCACGGCGGTGATATTTAAACGATTTTAACAATGAAAACATATGGGTCTTTCCGTGTAACATTAATCGATATTACAATCCTCATCTAAACTGGAGGAATCCGATGTGCGATGACGCTTTTTTTGCACGCATGTTCAGTACAGGCACGTGGGTGTGAGGGTGGTGGTTAGCGCGCTCGCATCGCAGTCCACAACAAGAACAGAGTTGGAAGCCCGGACCGGGGGTCTGCGATTAGCTCCTCTTTCTAGGATGCTGAAGAATGATTGATTTGAGACGCAAGTTTGACACCCGTTACAATAAATATCAAAATACACCGACAGTGTGCTGCTCTGTTATCTTGCATATACTTTGGGAGATGTTTATACACACAGTAAATGTATATATATAAATTGATCAATTAACATTTCATAGTGATACTCTTTCTTTACGTATATACCTACACGGTTAGCTGGTATGTTAATACATTTTTTTAAAAAGGATGTCATGATTCCGAGTTGGATTTCGCGAGCGAGTTTACGTACGTGAGAATGAGTGCGCAGCGTGACAAAATGTTTAAGTAAATCATAAATATTTACGTGCGCGTGTGTGCCCTGAAAACACACTGACAGATGTCACGCGTTCACGTGAATGACACAATTGACACAAGCTGTATACGTGTGTGTGTGTATTCGTGTATATTCGTATGCAGTAAATACTGCCGGTGGTTAAAATCGGGGTTTCGTTGTTGCTGCAATACCAGTAACCGTACGGAATGTAACCGATAAAAATGTTTTTACATCTGTTCCCGGCAAATGATGCATATACAGAGCGTTACACAAAGGCGACTGTCAGAGTGGCTGTTCGAGTCGGCTGTACCCGCGCGGTTCGATCCTATCTCCCAGCGCGGCAGTCAAAAACAATAGCGCAAGTTTCTTAAATCACGCTCCCCCCCCCCTCCCCCCGCACCAGCAGCTGTATGAAATGGTTAGTGGTGAGGTGTGGTGAGGGTACATTGTGGCTACTATCGCCCCCCCCCCCCCCGGCTCTAACGATGACAATTTGCACTGGATACGATGACCGGCCGGTTGCTTGTTCTGTGAAGCGACGCGGTTTGTCGATTTTTTTTGACAAATGTCACCGCTTGGCAAGTATACAAGCACAATAATTGCACAATGTGCGTTTGCATATTAATGTTATATTACATTAAAAAAAAAATGAAAAATATTCTCCCGTAAAGTTGTGAGCGGACTATTGGGGCAGATTTGCTGCTGGCGAGCAGCGTGATTGAAGGCCGGCACGGCACACGACGGGGGCTAGGGTGGTCAGCACCACGCCCGGCCGCCTTTGTATCCCGAGCGGTGACGTTTACACGCCGCACCAGGTACTCATTCGAGGCCGAGTCGACCTAGGGGTGGCCCCAGGACCGGCTCAGATAATCGTCACCGGTGTTGGCCGCGAGCGGGAATCGAACTCGGGTCGCCGAGTTCGTAGCGCGACGCGCTGAGCGCTACACGACCGCTAAATTCAGGCTACGCGCCCACATAATACGCGTGGATATGTTCGTGTTATTACATGACAAAAAATCGATACACATAAATAATGTTCACGTACATTTTAGTGCCATTACGTGAAAACGATCCCACGTACGCGTCCATATACTCTTCATGATACATACAATGCAAATTCTGCATACATTGCACATGTTAAGACAATGGCTATTTACGTGTATACGAACAGGCATGCCATGCACACGCACGCGCGCACACACTGAAGTAAGTGCATACATTTGCTTTATAATATACACCAACATATGCGGCAGGTTAACACGTACGCAAATACAAAACAATATGTGCGCGGATACATACATATTGAAAAAAAAGATCCCCCGTATAGCCTGAACAGACTGTTGGGGCAAGTGCTGTTCGCGAGCACCTATGAGTGGAGCTCGAACTCGGGACACGAGGTTCGTAGCGCAGCGCGCTAGCCGCTACACCACCGCTCACCACCACTACATACATGTAACACACACACATGATGGCACGCCTGAGCCGGGGGTGAATATCCGTGCAGACATTTACTGTTGGCGAAATCCGACCGCGGTCGCGAGGCATGCAAATACACACGGAATAAAAGCAAAGGTCCCGCGTCTCGCCTTTAGCAGACTGTTGGGGCAAGTGCTGTTAGCGAGCACCTTGTGCGCGCACACACAACACAACGATCGCGCCCTGGTGTTAGCGAGCACCTATTAAGGGCGCTGGCGTAGCACACAAAGGCAACACCGCACGTACATGAAAAGGCGCGCACAGAGATGCACACAAAACACACGCACGAATATGCACACGCATACATGCATACACAAGACAAAGATCCCCCGTATAGCCTTTAACAGACTGTTGGGGCAAGTGCTGTTAGCGAGCACCTTTACAGGTGCTCACCTATACGTGAGCGGGAATCGAACTCGGGTGGCCGGGCTACGTAGCGCAGCGCGCTAACCACTGCGCCACTGCTCCCTCCCCCCCAAAAAAAACCACACACACGGAACAGACAAAGACACACACACAATACACGACACTCACTCCTCACCTGGAGGGCATTGTATCCGATTTGAATAGAAGGCTGAGTCTTCTCATCCACCCGCGTCAAAGTGCGCGGACCCACCACTCTCCACCCGGCCAGCAGAGCCCCCTCGCGCGGAGGTGGGGGGGGGAGACGCGGCGGCGAGGGGAGGTGGGGAGGTTGGTAGGTGGGGAGATGACAGCGTCCCGCGACAGAGGAGCGACGCGACAGAGGAGAGCCAGCGAGCGAGTCACAGAGAGAGAGAGAGCGTGCGGCACGACCACCGCCAACACCATATGTCACCGGCAGCCCATCCACGCCTGGCTCCACATCTCAATATCGGTTACGGTTTTGACCCGAACAAGCCCCGTTCGTTTGGTCAAGCAGCAGGTTATGCGTTGCTAGCAGTGGAGGATTATGCTGTCGCTGCTTGTCATTGCGAATGATAGTTAATGGTGGTGGTGAGTGTTGTTGTTGTTGTTGTGAGCGACTCGACGCTCGCAGGATCGAGACTCGCGCGTCCCGAGCGCGCGCAGCCGCTAATGATGAGCGCGCGGGTCGCGCGCGCGCGCGCCTTCTCCATGGGGGGCGGGGGCTACGGGGGAACCCCCCCCCCCCCGCAACTCTCCCCCCCCCATACCACCCCCCCTCCTCCTCCACCCACCACCCTTACAAGGCCCACCACAGCCGGCCAAGCCGCGACATAAGCACTCGGATATATCGCCGCTCCTCCCCCCGCCGCCTCCAAATCCTCCCCCCCCCGCCCGCCCGCCCTCGCGATGTAAGCGAATGGACGCGCTCCGCTGCGGAGGACGACGACGACGGCGGAGAGGGAGGAGGGAGACTTTTCACTCCACCCGCCGCCGCCGCCGTGTGACCCAGCAAGCATCGTGGGTGGAGGCGGGCGACGCGCGGAGACAAAGGGGAGGCGAGCGAGCGAGCGAGCCGAGCGGGAGAGCCGCTGTGGAGGCGGCGGTGGTGGCCTCCAGGATCGCCAGCGAGCAGGGGGGAGGGAGGGGGGGGCGGCGCGGGGTGGTGTAATTGCTCCACTTTTAAATTGCCAATTCGATGGTTTCGCTCGCTCTCGTATTCACTGCGTCGCTCTCATAAACGGCGAAGCGGGGGGCTCTGTGCGTGTCTCCGTTGCTTTTGAGTGGCACGCATTTGTCAAAATGAGAAGTTGAATTGTGTGGGGTTTTTTTTTACTCCTTCGATATTGGCAAAACTCCTTGCCCTTGGATAAGCAAGCGCTTGTGGATAGAGCGGTGGTGCAGCGGTTGCGCATTCACGGCTAGCATCAGTGGCAAGTGATACCAGGAACCGATTTAGTACTTTTCACGCCCTTGCACCAACTCGCACTGACCATCGTGGGGAAGTATGGTCAACCACAAACAGAGATCCCTCGTATATCTGCACGTGACTTTTGGGGCAAGTGCTGTTAGCGAGCACCTATAAAATCCGACACGGCACACGAGGGGGGGGGGGGGGGGGTGTTGCCAATATCACTCACGGACGCTGTTGTTTCCCTTGATGTTTACATCGCACGAAGTACTTACTTCAGGCTGAGCCGACCTAGGGCAGGCCCAGAACAGGTTCAGATCATCTTCATTGGTGTTGGCCGGGAGTGGGAATCAAACCCGGGGTCGCCCCCCCCCCCGGTGCCCGACACTCAAACATAAAATATCAAAGTGGCAACCAGGCGATTTAGAGCAGTGATGAAGATGCGGCAATTCACAGCGAATTAATTTTCTTTTTTGTGTTCAAACCGATCTCAAAAATAACAAACCAACAGACACGAAACACTTCACAATTCCATTTCGCCCCGCGTTCCACCACGCGCACGATCGACGCCCACGCATTTCACAGTCGGTCGTTCCTTACAGAGACCCCGATGTCGCGGCGTCGGCTCTTAGCGGAGGTGTATGCCCTCGCCAGGTGTTAATGAGCCGATTCGTTCGAAGGCTCGCCGCGCTAGGGGGCGCCAGGACATCTGCGGACTCTGTTCGCCCCCACGCTGCCCGGAGTCGCTGAACCCCCATTGCATTGCTCAAGCCCAAGGATCGACAACCTTTCAAAGAACACGAAGAAGACGAAGAGCCGTTTATTCTAGAGTTGAAGCTTTCGCGACTGCAAGGATTCATATTCTTAGATTTTTTTCGGTAAAGTCACGTATATATAAAACATAAAATTAAGTAAAATACTTTATAAATTTTTACTTCAAATTTTTTTACGTACGTGACTTTACCGAAAAAAACCTAAGAATAAGAAGAGCCGTTTGTTGCTGCTGCTGTTGTTGTCTTTGACAAAAATAGTTTACCATTGGAACCTCATTTGCCAGAAGAAAAAATATGATATTTGTTTTTTTACCCTTTTATCTGGCAACAAAACTGACTCCTTTTTTACAAGGAGTCATGTTTGCATAGACCACAATACCTGCAGTCGTAATGCAAACAAAAAACATAACTGATAATGTATGCACTGTCCTTGAAGTTGATTGGTCCACACCCGAGACAGCTTTCCTTAGAGCCTAGTCTCACAATTATCATATTTTTTCTTCTGGCAAATTAGGTTTTAATGGTGAAAATTTTTACCCCGAGCTCTCATACTCTGATGGTGCATTGTCTTTGAGTTGTGCGCCTTTTGGCGTCATCTGATCCAACACCATGTGAGACTAGGCTCTAAGAAAAGCTGTCTCGGGTGTGGACCAATCAATTTCAAGTTTTGTTGCCAGATAAAAGGGTAAAAAAAAACAATTATCAAAAATAGTTCAGAGAGCCGCATGAGACGCAGAGTTACTTGTATGCAAACACGACAGTAGCCATACAGCAGATGACATAAATTCCGACTTAAATAAACAAAATTGGTCATGGAATAAACTGCGTCTATTTACTCCCCCCGCCCTCCTCAATTATTTTTTAACTCGATAGTTTGACTGTTGTACATGTTGTTACCGCCAAGACATTCCGCAATGACCCGTTCCCTGTCAGATTGAATCAATAATGCTCAGATTAAATTAACGTCGTAAGATTTCTGTCTTTTTAAACGGTCTGCCCGCAAAACGGGGCAGCCAACAAGCCGCACGTCGCCGATCTCTGCTCATAGACGAACATTTTGTGTTCACCGACCGTCTGAGTTCATCGCAGGGTGACACTGCGCGTCTCCATGTGCGGCCACGCAGAAACGTCAGCGAGCACCTATTAAGGTCGGCGCGGGGCTCGTCACGGTGGATTCCCTCCAGCCGTCTTTGTCTCGCGCGATGTTCTAATAATCACGATGTTTTATTTTATCCACGAAGGCCACGCAGATGTTGTGAAACTCCCTTCACCGCGGGCGTCGGGGAGGTGCCGTACCCTGGCTCACCGGGAGAAGGCAGGACAGCAAGTGGGCTAATGTCCAACTGTTTCCATCTGTACGGGGGATAGAGCGTTGCCCCCTCGCGCAATGCGTGGGGTTTCTCCGGGCGCTCCGGTTTCCTCCAACACGTGAATAACAACAACAACAACGATAATAATTAATAAACACGACTCAACATGAACTGGCTGTGAAGATCTTACACGTAAATAAATCAACAATGTATCAGGTCCCTGATACATTGGACTCATCGTGTTGATGTTTACACGTGACTGGCTGCAGTCACCCGCACTGCGCCCGACCTCACGTGCTATCAAAAGCTAAGCGGGACTTGAGCCTGGACAGTGCTGGGATGAGCGACCACTGCGCATACGACTGTTGCTGCTATCAGAGAGCAGCGCAGCAATGTCCACTGTTGTACTGTACTATGCTTACTGTCTATGATCGCCGCGTACACAAAACCGTCCCGGCCAGCGCGCCGAAACAATCCACCACGACCCGCGCGGCGTGGGGAAGGCACTCATCCAGCAGTGGATCGGCGAAGGGGTCGTCCGTGTAGATGCACGCGAACAACACCGTCAGCTACGGATTTAAGCACGAGTCTACCTACGGGAAGGGATGTCCGAGACGAGTCGTGCCGTACGCATGGCCCAATGAACGGGAACCTCGCCGATGGTTGGGCAGGTTCATTGCGCCGCGGTGTCGCTCACCGTTGCGCCACCGCTCCTCCTCCGCGCTCACTCGCTCGCTCGGAGTCGAGGGGGAGCGCGGCGCTCTCTCCCCACTCTCTCCGCGCTCTCTCCGCGCTCTCTCCGCGCTCTCTCCCCACTCTCTCCGCACTCTCTCCCCACTCTCTCCCCACTCTCTACGCGCTCTCTCCGCTCTCTCTCCCCACTCTCTCCCCACTCTCTACGCGCTCTCTCCCCACTCTCTCCCCACTCTCTCCCCACTCTCTACGCGCTCTCTCCCCACTCTCTCCCCACTCTCTCCCCACTCTCTACGCGCTCTCTCCCCACTCTCTCCCCACTCTCTCCCCACTCTCTCCCCACTCTCTACGCGCTCTCTCCCCACTCTCTCCCCACTCTCTCCGCGCTCTCTCCCCACTCTCTCCCCACTCTCTCCCCACTCTCTACGCGCTCTCTCCCCACTCTCTCCCCACTCTCTCCCCACTCTCTACGCGCTCTCTCCCCACTCTCTCCCCACTCTCTCCCCACTCTCTCCGCGCTCTCTCCGCTCTCTCTCCCCACTCTCTCCCCACTCTCTCCCCACTCTCTCCGCTCTCTCTCCCCACTCTCTCCCCACTCTCTCCGCGCTCTCTCCCCACTCTCTCCCCACTCTCTCCCCACTCTCTCCCCACTCTCCCCACTCTCTCCCCACTCTCTCCCCACTCTCTCCCCACTCTCCCCACTCTCTCCGCGCTCTCTCCCCACTCTCTCCCCACTCTCTCCCCACTCTCTCCCCACTCTCTCCCCACTCTCTCCGCTCTCTCTCCCCACTCTCTCCCCACTCTCTCCGCGCTCTCTCCCCACTCTCTCCCCACTCTCTCCCCACTCTCTCCGCTCTCTCTCCCCACTCTCTCCGCGCTCTCTCCGCGCTCTCTCCGCGCTCTTTCCGCGCTCTCTCCGCACTCTCTCCCCACTCTCTCCCCACTCTCTCCGCGCTCTCTCCGCGCTCTTTCCGCGCTCTCTCCGCTCTCTCTCCCCACTCTCTCCCCACTCTCTCCCCACTCTCTCCGCTCTCTCCCCACTCTCTCCCCGTTCTCTCCGCGCTCTTTCCGCGCTCTCTCCGCGCTCTCTCCCCACTCTCTCCCCACTCTCTCCCCACTCTCTCCGCGCTCTCTCCGCGCTCTTTCCGCGCTCTCTCCGCGCTCTCTCCCCACTCTCTCCCCACTCTCTCCGCGCTCTCTCCGCGCTCTCTCCGCACTCTCTCCGCGCTCTCTCCCCACTCTCTCCCCACTCTCTCCGCGCTCTCTCCGCGCTCTCTCCGCACTCTCTCCGCTCTCTCTCCCCACTCTCTCCCCACTCTCTCCGCGCTCTCTCCGCGCTCTCTCCGCACTCTCTCCGCTCTCTCTCCCCACTCTCTCCCCACTCTCTCCGCGCTCTCTCCGCGCTCTCTCCGCACTCTCTCCGCTCTCTCTCCCCACTCTCTCCCCACTCTCTCCGCGCTCTCTCCCGCGACACGCGCCAGCTGCCGCCTCCACCCAGCTCCCTGCGGCATCGCACCGACTCACCCGCCCTCCCCGCTAACCCCGCTCGCTCGCTCGCACTCTCCTTTCTCCCTCTCTCTCTCTCCCCATGCCACGCGCGCTCTCACACCCCCCCCCCACCACCTTTACGCTCTCCCTTTACTCTGCGGTCGACTTCCTGTGTCACTTCCCGCCCCTCCAACCCCCCTTTCTCCGTTCGCTGGTCTCAAGGGGCCTTCACCTGGCTCTCAACAAAGCCCGGCTGCTGTGTAGAGGGCTGCGGCAAAGGTCAAGGTCGGAGTCGAGAGTTGACCGATGGCCACGCGAGTGGAATGCAGCCCCCTTCGGCGGTCACTAACGCAAATTCAGCTTCGTTACGGTGAATGGCATTCACGTCCAGAGGACAATCGCCGTCCAGTCAGTCACAGAAGGTGCTGGGGGGTTGCGCATTATCTGAACTACGGTGGAAAGAACCAAAGAGCACGGTGGATTGCCTGTATATTTTAGCGGCCACGGAGCCAGTGGTGGAAATTACACGTTGCTCTGGCGGGTGCGCCTGTGACTCCACAGGACAATCCCGAGGATGAGTTCGCACAAAGACAATAGATGTGGTAATTATTTTACGACCCCCCGGTGCTGATGTTTACACACCAAATTACAAAGATCCCCCGTGTAGCCTTCAACAGACTGCAGGGGCAAGTGCTGTTAGCCAGCAACTATGAAGACCGCCACGGCACACGAGGGTTGGGGGGGGGGACAGCACCACGCACCGGCCGCCATTGATGTTTACACACTGCACCAGGTATGTACTCATTTAAGGCTGAGCCTACCTAGAGGAGGCCCAGGACTGGTTCAAATAGTCGCCTCTGTTAATGATTTGGTCCTGCGAATCGAATTCCGGTCGTCGGGTCCGCAGTCCAGTGCGCTAACCACTGCACTACTCGTGACGTCACCACGGCACTGGTGCCAGGCTAGGTGCACTTTGAGGCAGCGTGAAGTGTCGAAGGCTCGCTGACAGGAGGCCGCGCGACAGACCCAGCAGGTGCCATGGGTTGACTGACTGAGATGACTGGCAGATGCACCACCACCTGTGCCCCTTACTGTGCCAACTTGCTGTGTTTTATCCGCCCAGGCGCTCCGCTCGTTGTCGTGAGCGTCGCTCCTCCGCCCTCCGTTGTTGTTGGAGGGCGACTGCTTCCAACTACCCAGTAGCGTCCTTCGCGAGCAACAACAAAGACAAAGATACCCCGTATAGTCTTAATACACTGTTGGGGAAAGTGCTGTTAGAGAGCATCTATGAATGCCGACGCGGCACAGGAGGTAGTGGGTGGACAGCACCACGCCCGGCCGCCTTTGTCTCCCTAGTGGCGATGGTACACACAGCACACCAAGGTGCTCATTTGGCCGTGAGCGGAAAACGAACTCGGGTCACTTTGCTCGCAGCGCATTGCGCTAACCGCTACACTACCGCCCCCCAACACAATAACAAGCCCACAGACAAACACGCACACTAGATTTGAAGCTTTCGTGACTGCAAGGATTTATACTCTTAGTTTTTTCGGTAAAGTCACGTAGGTAAAAAATGAAATTAAAATTAATAGAAGTAATGATAGAAATAAAATAATAAAAAATCACGACGTTTCGGAGGCAACACAAGTCTCCGTCATCAGGTGGGACCGTCACAGCCAGATTTGCTGTATCAGTAAATCTAGCTGTGACTTGATCAGTAAATCTAGCTGTGACGGTCCCACCTGATGACGGAGACTTGTGTTGCCTCCGAAACGTCGTGATTTTTTATTATTATATTTCTATTATTACTTTTATTAATTTTTATTTCATTTTTTACCTACGTGACTTTACCGAAAAAAACTAAGAGTATAAACACGCACACATTCGCTGCACCGGAACTAATTACTTCTGCGGTGGTGGCGATGCACGGCCGTGATCCAGCGCTTCGGAGGTGATGGGGTTGGTGAGCCACGCAGAGATTTGCAAAGCTCGTAAAACCTCTGAGCGTCATCCTCCCTCGCTCGCAATCGTTTTGCCTCGGGGCTCTCCCGTTGACTCGCGAATGTGAATGAACCACCTCCTCCCGTCAGGGGAATCGGTCAAACGTCTCAATGCAGGACCCTCTTGAACAACAGTCTTGAGACTCAGCGAGGCTCTGAGTCCCTTATTGGCTCGAAGGGGGGCAAGGGGGGGGGGGAGTGAAATTGGGGAGGGGGGGGGGGGCTTAAGTTCTATGATCGCAGCCCATAAGCGCAGAGACAGTCCCGTGTCTTCGAGCTTTCAGTTTCAATCGAGGGATCAGTAGCAGCTGCCTGGCGTCCGTGAATCAAGGATAACGCAACACGCACTAACAATGTG
>NC_136112.1:15278128-15302219 GCF_965212315.1 Lampetra planeri
GCTGTGTCAAGGCGCTCTACACGTGCTGCGTCAAGGCGCTCTACACGTGCTGTGTCAAGGCGCTCTACACGTGCTGTGTCAAGGCGCTCTACACGTACTGTGTCAAGGCGCTCTACACGTGCTGTGTCAAGGCGCTCTACACGTGCTGCGTCAAGGCGCTCTACACGTGCTGCGTCAAGGCGCTCTACACGTGCTGTGTCAAGGCGCTCTACACGTGCTGTGTCAAGGCGCTCTACACGTGCTGTGTCAAGGCGCTCTACACGTGCTGCGTTAAGGCGCTCTACACGTGCTGTGTCAAGGCGCTCTACACGTGCTGTGTCAAGGCGCTCTACACGTGGCTGTGTCAAGGCGCTCTACACGTGCTGCGTCAAGGCGCTCTACACGTGCTGTGTCAAGGCGCTCTACACGTGCTGCGTCAAGGCGCTCTACACGTGCTGCGTCAAGGCGCTCTACACGTGCTGCGTCAAGGCGCTCTACACGTGCTGTGTCAAGGCGCTCTACACGTGCTGACTCAAGGCGCTCTACACGTGCTATGTCAAGGCGCTCTACACGTGCTGCGTCAAGGCGCTCTACACGTGCTGCGTCAAGGCGCTCTACACGTGCTGCGTCAAGGCGCTCTACACGTGCTGTGTCAAGGCGCTCTACACGTGCTGACTCAAGGCGCTCTACACGTGCTGTGTCAAGGCGCTCTACACGTGCTGTGTCAAGGTGCTCTACACGTGCTGTGTCAAGGCGCCCTACACGTGCTGCGTCAAGGCGCTCTACACGTGCTGTGTCAAGGCGCTCTACACGTGCTGTGTCAAGGCGCTCTACACGTGCTGCGTCAAGGCGCTCTACACGTGCTGTGTCAAGGCGCTCTACACGTGCTGTGTCAAGGCGCTCTACACGTGCTGTGTCAAGGCGCTCTACACGTGCTGACTCAAGGCGCTCTACACGTGCTGTGTCAAGGCGCTCTACACGTGCTGTGTCAAGGTGCTCTACACGTGCTGTGTCAAGGCGCTCTACACGTGCTGTGTCAAGGCGCTCTACACGTGGCTGCGTCAAGGCGATGCATTCCCAGGACCTGGCCAACATACCGGACACAAAAATGGAGAAACCATTTCTCTCCCCTCATTGCGGCCGCCCCTCAGTGGAAACAAATGTACAAGTCTCCCCCATAGCCAAACGCTGCGGTGACCTCCAGTGGAGATTGGCACACTGCACGTTGCCATCGGCCGTGTGGCTCAGCCGAATCTCGCCAGGGGTAACAGACTTGTGCATTTCCTGCAGTGCCAGGGAGGATCTGCCCCACCAGTACTTACGCTGCCAGCGCCTCAAACCAATGTTCCGCCTTCTGGGGGACATCTTCAGGAAACTGGGGGTGCCCTTCTACAACAGCAGCTTCGTATATGGGGTGGTGCCTTACCTGGCTAACAAGCGCATGACCTCGCCAACTTCGCCTGTGCTCAGGCAAAGATGGCGATGTATAGAACGAGAAAAAAAGATGCTGGAAGGTGACACTAACGTCTGCTCTGTGCTTCCAGTGTTCAGAGGCCTGCTCAAGGCGCGGCTCCGGCGCACGATGACCACCACCACCACCACGTGGCTTTTCTTTTGTGTTGTGCATGGCGCATTTAGCGCCACAGTGCGTGGATTTGTAGCGGTTGTTTTATTTGTTTGCTGGTGACTGTGTATTTCATATCGGAATCGCCTTCAGTGATGTTGCTGCTGGCGGCAATAAAAGTTTTTTTTTAATGTCAAAGTCTCTTTCTCGCTTTCTCTCTCCAGCGGTCTCGCTCTCTCTCGCTCTCTCACTCACTCGCTCGCTTCTACCCTGCCAGCCTGCACAAAAGTGGTCATCGCCCTCCCCCCCCACAACAATGTTGAATTTCCAACACCGGCAATTTGATTGCCATTTGATAGGAGCATCGTCGTGTGGATCATGATGGTGATGATGATGTCGTTTGGAAATATAACCCCATTTATGAGGAGGAACAGCGGACGAGTGGGAAGTCAGCAACAGCAGCAGCAGCAGCACCCACGCGGTGAGAAGCCGACGCTACCAACCATTGCCCAAGCTCTGATGTCCTCTCTGCAGTAAGACGTTTTCCCCTAATTCCTGAATGCTTCCATGTGGGAGGAGACCGAAGCGCCCAGAGAAAACCCACGCATGCAAGGGGGATACACTCTGTCACGCCTTGGCAAGCGAAGGTAAGGCACATGGCAGCGCCACGTTAAGGGTTGATATCCAGTCAAGAACAAATAATAGCACGCGAACATGTGCACTGCGCGTAGGAAAGAAACACGCGGCATTGTGCAGACCACCAGCTTCCAAGAACTGCATGTGGGTACACGTTGCAATTTTCGACCAACCAACTCAACAAATTGAGAAAGTAGAACTTGGTACCCGTAGCGGCACACCACGGGAAGGCGAGTAGCGTCGAGGATGTAACGCAAGGGGGAGATACAATTAAAAGGGGACAGGATAGAAGAAGAGGATGGGACAGGGATGGAGAAACGAGAGCAAAGGGTTCAGGAGAGACGAGGATAAAAATAGGCTTCACCCGTTCTGGCAATGAAAAAGGTGTCAAGATGTTCAAACACAAAATAGATACATTTTTGCAAGGTTAATGCAGACTCGGTGCCTTGCAAAAGGTATCTATTTGTTGCGTGACCATCTTAACGCCTCCTGTTTTATTTCCAGAAAGGGTAAAACCTATCCTTCTCAGAATTTGTATTGATGCTGGAGGTATTCGATTTTCTGTGAGGGTCGTTAACACAGACGTACAGCGTCCGAATGATGGCCTTCACTGTCATGGCCGCTCTGGACCTCTGTGCCCCCCCCCCCCCATCCTACCCCGTCCCCCCCATCCTCCCTCCATGAGTCGCTGAATGCCGAAACTTGTCCAGAGTGCTGCTTGTGCTGAATCAACGCTGCTGCTGAAATCGTGCACTTCAAGAAGGCCGTACGACGGATGGGCTGTATAAGAAATATGTTTTTATTTTATTACGTGGAGTGACGGGCGTGTGAAGGAGACGTATTGTGTGCTTATCTATTGTGTTAAGTATCAACAAAGATCAGATTAAGACCCTGGCGCGCATTTTTAAGCCTGATCAAGCGTTTCCCATTACAAGTACAATGCGATAAAAACGAATGCCCATCGGGTTTATTGAATCCATATTCTCACTTGATTTGGTGAGGCTATTATGGGGTAGTGGGGAGTGGTGGTGCAATGGTTATCTCACTGCTCTTTGAACCTGAACAGGGCTAAAATAAAAATCTAAAATGTAACTATTTTTTCATATTACCAGGTAAGGGCCACTGAGCTATACAGGTCTTTTTCAGAAGCGACCTGGCCACAAATGATATCTCAACGAAGTGGCTTATCATGTGAACATTTATAGCAGCCAAATAGTCTAAACGCGTGATGTTGATTCTAAATGTGGAGGGAGGACCCGGAGAAAAATCCACGCGACCACGGGGAGAGAGAGAGAGAGAAATGCAAACTCCAAATATACAGCACACATCAGGGTCAGCATCAAACCCACAACCTCCTGCATCAGTGATGAGTGAAGTCTGAGAACCAGTCCTGCCCCCCCCCCCCCCCCCATCAATGACAGACACGGCATGGGGAGGCCTTTATCTACCAATGACTTGGCAAAGGGCTGTTAATTAAATTGTTATTAATAATTAGTAATATTAATATTTATTATGAATTCGTAATATTAATAATAATTAGTAATACTTATGAATAATAATTAGTAATACTTATGAATAATAATTAGTAATACTTATGAATAATAATTAGTAGTACTTCTGAATAATTAGCAATACTTATGTATAATAATTATTATTACAATAAAGGGCCCTCCTTCAAAAAGTAAATCTTGGGATTCAGTGAGGCTTTCCCAGAATAATAATCACAGCGACACATGTCCTCATGCTCTGCATCTCGGGGGGGGCGGGTGTGTTGTGAGAAGGAGGTCAAGCCATGAATTTGCACAAGCGGAGCGAATTATTTTTTTTTATAGTTGCCATAAACCACTTTGGAACAGTATAGAGCGGTCAACTATCCTTGTTAAGGGATGGGTGTTTGAGGCAGCAGTAATGTCCTCGTTGCGACACGGGTCAGAGAGTCAGACCTTTACAAAAGCAACTTTGGAAATAAATAAGCTTCTGGGCCTTTGGAGAACGCGAAGAATTTCGTGGAAAGTAACGGGGTGAGCCCTGCACGCTTGGCCGTTGCAGAAGAGGACACGGCGAGGAAGAGGGTTGCTCTGTGCGTTGGGACTGGTAAGAGGCAACTGCGGAGGATGTGCCTGGTCGAGAGGACTACTCGAGTCATCCGAGAGTGGTAGATATCACACGGTGTGCAGTAATGCACTAATGCACTTTTATCATCGTCGCTATTAACTTGATTGAGAGTATTTGGCTGAGTTGATGAGTTAATGATGACGTCACCCTGCTGCTGCTCTATATAAGAACGGGAGACAGAGCAGAGCCTCACCATTCTGGCGAATTGCCCGATGATGCTGGATGCAATTACCAGCGAAACGTCGTACTCAAATTGTAAATGTTGTGGTTTCACGCTTCAACACACCGGTGGGCTAAAGCAGTGAACTATTTGTCTTTTGTCAACGTGACACTTTTTTACTGATTGGTCGTGTCGGGTGGTGGAGGGTTACGACACATTTATAAATAACGCGACCTAAACCCATAAACGTTGATTATGAGTATTTGGCTGTTATAAATGTCCACATGATGTAAGTCCACTTCGTTGAGTTGCCATTTGTGGCCAGGTCGCTTCTGAAAATGAGCTACATAGATTTGAAGCTTTCGTGACTGCAAGGATTCATACTCTTAGGTTTTTTTCGGTAAAGTCACGTAGGTAAAAAATAAAATTAAAAATTACTAAAAGTAACAATAGATATAAAATAAAATAAGATAATATATAAAATAATATTATTATTTTTTATTTCCATTATTACTTTTAGTATTTTTTTTTTACGTACGTGACTTTACCGAAAAAACCTAAGTGTATGAGCTACATAGCTCAGTGGGCCTTACCTGGTAAAATAAAATAAAAATTGACTTATTTAGCTTTGTTTTTAGATGTATTTAAAATGCGTAAAATGCATGACCAGCCACGATCTACCTCCTGTCAGTGACCTCATTTGTCTCGTGGCTTGTCTGCACTACTCTGTTTTTTTAAACGATGCTATGTTTTGCTCGGTGCAATGTCGTTGTTAATTGGTGGCGCATTCATGTAATTTATATATATAACATTTTATTGGAGATTGAAATTTAGCGTTTCTTGGGAAACGAACATGTTTTACGACTGCCACTTTTTATGCCTGAATCTTGCACTTTTTTGATTCCGTAATTAGCTCAAAACTTTGCAAGATACATTTTATATTTGAAATTACATACTTTCTTACCCTCTTTTTTATTTATTTATTCATACTGTTCATGTATTATCCTCGTAATAGCTACTTAGCTCACCGGGTACTTCAAAATAATCTGAACTGAAATATACTGAACTGAAGATGAAAAGCCTTTCCAAGCCGAGGCCAATCTCACAATCTTTAGATGCAACGATCCGTCCAGCCTCTGCCGCCGCCGCTGCTGATGCTGTTGCCCGCGGGTTGTCCCCCACCATGTCCCCGGGTCGACTCCGTGCCACTTGCACGGACGACTCGAGCGCCAGGCACTGCGGTGTCTGCACGTCAGCACGTGGCAGACAAAGGCGACCGGGCGTGGCGCAGGCTACGACACCGACCGTGAGCGCACCGTTTTCGTCCTTCATAGGTGCTCGCTACGAGCATTTGCTCAAAGGTCTTGCTTGTTAAAGGCTTCGTCTTTGGTCACTCGCATGGACAATTCTAGTAAACTTCGTTTCATCAGAGAGGGAATCAACATTGACCCATCCCATCTCGCGGGAGCTACACACAGACAAGATAAAGACAAAGATCCCACGTATAGTCGGAACAGGCTATTGGGACAAGTCCTGTAGCACCTATGAAGGCCGGAACGGTACACGAGGAGGTGGGTGGCCAGTACCACGCCCGGCCGCCTTTGTCTCCCTAGTGGCGATGTTTACACACAGGTACTCACTTGAGACTGAGTCGACCTAGATTCAGTAATCGTCACCGACGTTTGTCCGTGAGTGGGAATCGAACTCGGGCCGCCGGGTTCGTAGTGCAGCGCGCTAACCGCTACACTACCGCTCCCCTCCAGCACACACGCAGCGCACACACAGCGCTCCGCTCCGCTGATTTGATGACCCAATTCAGGGCCCAACAAACAACTCGCGCGAGCTCCGTTCTGTTGACTAAGTCTGCGGAAAAGGCAGAAATTACTGAAAGCTTTCGCAGGGCCTTGCTTTGTGAGTGCAGGAAGGGGTGGGTGGGGGATATTTTATTTATTTCGCCCGTTATTTTATTTTTAGGAAAGTTAAACCTGGCGATTGGAGCGCAGAAGAATTGTAAACACAATCACCCGAGTCCGGGATGATGTAGGTCAGGCGGGCGTCTGTAATGCGCGCGCGTGCGCGCCGCTCCGGAATGATTTTTTTGAGACGAGTCTGCTCCATAATGATCTCCTCCCACTCCTCGCGTGAGATCCACGGGGATCTCTCGCCCGGTTTGTTTTGCGTTGCTAAACAATACGAGGCCAGATCAGAGAGTCCGTGAGAGTCTGCCATATCAATCAATCTATAATCTTCGTTCCCAAATTGAAAACCCATTTCTTTAGAAGTGCTTTTTGCGTGTTGAGTTGTTGTTGTTGTCCCACCACACCTCCGATTAGCATTATTAGCAACGTACGGTGTGAATGAAGTTCAACATACTGTACATAAACCCATATCGATCAATTATATATATATTAATTCCAAGCGAGGGCCCATTGAGACTAAAATATGCCATGATCAGCCATGATCTCTCCACTGCTGAATGAAGATCTCCCCAAGACGTGGACATCTCTCGCGGTCCTAGCGATGTCATTATCCATCCGACAACTTTCACGATGAGCTAATCTCGTGGCCCCGTCTCCTCGGCGGTCATCGTCCTCTTCTCCGATCTACTCCATGCCGTGGCGAGTGTAGTCGCTGCACTACAACCACAACAACAACAACTACTACTACTAGTGCTGCAATGGGCCAACAAAGGGAGCACAGTGCCCCGATCATGACGTGGCCAGGTGTGATACACTCAGGATTGAATCAGCCACGTGTGAATTTTCTCTTTCATATATAAACACACATAGTGAAGAGTAACATTGACAACACATCATGATATTCTTGGTTCTCTTCGGTAAAGGCACGTAGAAGGGAAATAATAAAATAATAAAAATAATAAACAATGCATGTATTACTATATTATTTCCCTTCTACGCGACTTTACCGAAAGAACCAAGAATGTGAATCCCTGCAGTCACGAAATCTTTAAATCAAAACACATCATGAGTTTAACACGTAGCAAGCTTTCGCGACCAATATCATCCATAATACAGGGCGTTGTTTTTGGTTAGATAGCGTGAAAATATAAATGCGTCGTAAATAAAGATCTGGCTGCCGCCTGATGATTCCGGTTGAAATTACTGGCGAAACGTCGTACTCAGATTGTAAATGTTGTGGATGTACTCTCCAACACACTGATGATGCTGTACTAGTAACGAATTGGCACGTTCTGTTTACGTGACAAACCTTACTAATTGGCTGTCTGGTGGTGGCGGGTTTAACGACGTATTTTTATTTCTGCGCTCTAACCCAAATAAAACCTGAATTATGAACGCATTATGATTCAAACGAGGCAATAAATTAAGTTGTATATAGAGTAAGTCCTCGCTTAACTCGGGAGATACGTTCCGAAAATAGTGAGATGGCGGGGACAAATAACGAGGGGTACGCCGCCGTGTTGCTGCATTATTCAGCGTGCTGTATCACCGCACCACTCAGCCGTGCAACTCAAGAAAGTAGTTATTCGTTGACCGCTCAGAAACCGCGTTATAGAGAGCGCGTTCCGCGTTATAATGGGCTCTTGCTGCATTATGACGGGCACTTTTTTGCGTTGTGCGAAATGCTCCTGAATGGCATAACCGCATGACGGCAAAAACGCGTTGTGTGAACGCGCGTCAAGCGAGGACTTACCGTAGAATTTAAATCAAAGCGGAGATCAAACACATTTGTATCCATATTGTTTGAAACTTGAAACCACGGGCGCATCCGAAACTGCCTCTGAAGACAGGTTTCAGAAACGCGCACCGTTGTACAGAGATCATGGCGGTAGGAGGCAGAAGAGCCCTCGTTGAGAATAAAGCGTAGAGTCATAAGAAAGAAATACGTGCATTGATTTTAAGGATTTGTCAATTCCACGGCAATTGTTTAACTCGTGTTTGACATCATCTGTTGTGGCGTTAACTGAATGGGGAGCGGTAGTGTAGTGGCTAGTGCGGTGCGCTACGAACCCAACAACCCGAGTTCGATCCTTGCTCACGGCCACCAACACCAGTAACGATTATCTGAACCGTACTGGGCCTCCCATAGGTAGACTCAGCCTCAAATGAGGATCTGGTGCGGTGTGTAAACATCAACGCCCTCGTGTGCCGTGCTGGTCAAAGGTGCTCGCTAGCAGCACTTGCCCTCACAGTCGGCTGAGGTTATAATGAAAGATCGAGAAGTTTGAAAAAATGCATCGAAATGTCTGCAAACATCGGCGGAAATTCATGGAAAATCTGGAATCGAACCCCAGACTCACCCGACGCGGCTCCCAGGGGCCTTCCCACATCGTCCCCGCCGCTGAAGAATCACTCAAGGAGGAGAGGAGGGCGATTTCTCTCGCCGAGGATGAAACGGTGCGAGCCGTGAGAGAGCGCCGTGCGGAGGGAGGCAAATGTTTATACTGGGCGGGCATTCCACATTTAAAGTTTTCGTGACTGCAAGGATCCATACGTAGGTGAAAATAAATAAAAAATAACTTATTTTTATTTTATTTTCAACTACGTGACTTTACCGAAAGAACCAAAGAGTATGAGCGGGCATTGAATGCTTGGGACGTCGACGACGATGATGATGGTGGTGGTGACGATGACGATGAAGATGATGATGGTGACGATGATGATGATGGTGGTGACGATGATGATAACGATGATGATGTTGGTGGTGACAATGATGATGATGGTGGTGGTGACGATGATTACGATGATGGCGGTGAAGATTATGATGGTGGTGACGATGATGATGACGATGATGATGTTGCTGGTGACGATGATGATGATGATGATGGTGGTGACGATGATGACGATGATGGGGGTGGTGGTGACGATGATGATGATGGTGACGATGATGACGATAATGGCGGTGATGATGATGGTGACGATGATGATGATGTTGGTGGTGACGATGATGATGACGATGATGATGGTGGTGACCATGATGACGATGATGGCGGTGTTGATGATAGACCAAGTGCATTGCACTTCACGGGAAACGCGGAGAGAAATGGCTGTCTGCGGCCAAGGCTGCTCTCTACGCTAGGCCACGTCTTGCAGGCTTCGCGTCGGGGCTGCTGGTAAAGTCGCGAGGGCCCGACCGGCCTGTTGTGCTACCCTAGGAACACGCACACACACACGCACAATTATTTACGCACGGGGAGGGAGGGGTGGGGGCGTGAGGGGCGTGGGGGGCGGGAGAGGGGGGGGGGCGAAGTCAAATTAGGAAAGCGGCCGCGCGTGGGTTTACGCGCGCGGCTACCACCGCTCTACCCCCCCAGCCGCCCCAAATGTAAATAAATATATAATTGCCGTAAATAAATAAATTCGATTTTTGTCCACTTCCAGAAATCTCTCAATTTCGGTAGAAGGGGGGAGAGAAAAAAAATTAAGCAAACAAAATTACTTCCTTTGAAAAAATAGATTGAAAATAAGCTAAAAAAAATGTTTATATGAGAATTCAATTCCGCTATGCACACACGCGCACACGCAGTCAAGCACGTCTCGAGTCCTCCCCTCCTCCTCCCCTACCTCCTCCTCCTCATCCTCCTCCTCCACCCCTCCTCCTCCTCAGGCGCATCTCCTCCTCATCCCTCATGCGTGCCATCTCTCCGCTGATTCGCATCAGGGCTCGAACCCAACGCGGCCAGGCTGCTCGTCAGCGCCGGTGGGGTAAAAAAAACAACAACAAAAAAGACACTTGACCGACGTTTGAGTTCTCACCCCTGTTCTGAGAAGGAGTCGAGGGGCGCTAACCGCAGCGCCACCCCTCCGAAGAGAATGATTGCGATGTTAATTCACGCAGCGTCTGCACGCAAGAGCGTCTCACCACGATGCTCTCTGCCGTTGAGTCAATGATTGGCCACGAACGGAATTGGCTCCGACTCGAGCCCCCCCCCCCCCCAATTCCAGGCGATGCCCTCCCGTTTTCTACCACGACGACGGGCGGTCGAATCGACGCCCTCCCCGTTCCGTCCAGTATTTCCATATTCGTTGGCGCCCAGTTCGTCAAAATGTCACATTAGCATACCATTTACATGCCATTTACATAAACAACAAACATTATTATATTGACAAACGCGATCCGCTGCGTTCATGGCCAGGTTTCAGAATGAATATGACTCGATTCGTCGCTGCACAATTACAGCCTTATTATCCGCAACAGAGGTGTTTGGGTGAGGTCTCGGACACCTAAATGTGTTGTGAAACCGGGCACCACCCGACACAGCCATTGAGTAAAGGTTTGTCACGTTAACGAAACCCGCCAATTCGTTACTCGTTCAGCACAGCGGTGTGTTGGAGAGTAAACCCACGACGTTTACAATTCGAGTACCGCTACGTTGCGCCAATAATGTGTGGGCTTGTGGCGAGTTCAACGACGCATTTCTATTTACGCGATCCAGCCCCCCACGAAAAAAAAGCCTCTATTAGGGAAAATTTGGTCGCGAAATCCTACGTGTTCAAATTACAGCCTAGTCGAGATATAATAGAGAAATCGCTCTAAATATTGGGATCCAGATTAGTTGAACAGCTGCTGCCTATTGACGAGCCAGATGCCCCAGGGCAGGAGCGCACCGGGACGACTTCCCACATCCGACTACTCGCGAGCCACCAGGCCCGCATACCTCTGCGCTGTTCAACAAGAATCCTCCGTTCATCTCCACGCACTAAGTCGTTGCAAGCAGCACGCGCCGTGTGCGATTGGCGAGCACGATTGACGATGCGACTGACTGGGGAAGAAGTTCACACGGCGGCGACGACGCCGGTGGTCACTGGAAGTCGCCGGTCAAATTGACGCAGCGCCCCGTGTGTGTTGTGTGTGTTGTGTGTGTGACCCGGATGTTGGACTCGGAGATCGACTGAGAGAGATCGCGGGAAAGAGAAGCCACGTGGTCGAGATTTTGCTGTTGAAATCCCGAGCGGAGATGAAGCGGTGAGGTGGGAGACACCGATAGCTGGGAATCATCATTTCGTATCTGTCACAGCGACCCCGCGGGAGTGGCCAACCTGTAACAGACCGAGAGCCAAAAAGCGCCATTGAGTTCTGTAAAAAACCAAGTGTTTCATATATAACAATATAAAAGTGTAACTATTAACAATGTTCGACAAGAGAACGGGAGACATTCATTATCCTTTACGACCACCGCGACAGCGAGTTCGACGTTATGCCCCTTCGATAGAGCCGCACGCGGCAGATTAAAGAGCCGCATCCGGCTCGGGAGACGCCGCCGCCGCATCTGCTGCTGCTGCTGCATGGTGACACCGTGCGGCATCGTCAGAGCGGTGGTGGCCATTCGTGGCCGGGGGGGGGGGGGCGGCGGCCGAGTGGACACGGAGGCGTTCGCCCGGTCAGTGACGGCGCTTGAATCAATCATCCGCTGTGCCCGCGGCCGCCTCTAGCGAGGCGACACCGGGGCAGATGGGGCGACGAGGCGACGTCATTGCAGGTGCCGGCTCGCGTCCTGGGACCTTCCCCTTGAGTGTGGTCGCTCGACCCGCGCCGACAAACCCCCCCCCCCCCGCACGGAGGGCGGATCGGGCATAGCCTGAAGATTTGTCGCGCCGTTCTCCTGACCCCCAGTTGCGAGTGGGCCTCCGCTGCCAGCGGTCTCCGCTGCTCACGATCTCGTCGTCTCAGCAGCAGCAGCAGCTGATGATGATGTTGTTGTTGCTCGCAGTCGGCGCGTTGCCGCTGTCAAAGTCGGTCACGTTTTTTTTGGGCTCTGATTTCATTGTGATGGAGACTCCGAGGCGGCAAGAGGAGCGCTGACACTCGGGCGTCTTCCCGTGTTTTTTTTTTGTGTTAGATCGAAGGCAGAGATGCTTCAGTGGCGTGTCAACTACTGGGCATGGGATCCTCCAGGCGAACTAAAAATGCTGCTTCTGAATGACGCGTGAGGCCTCTTTGCCCGACCCACCACTGGAACGAGAACCTCCGCCGCGCAGTGCGCAGATGAGGCCGTTGTCTGACCATACTTTACCACGCCGGTCAGTGCACGGTGTGTGAAGGCGGGGAGCACAGCAAGGCGTGGTAGCATAGACGTGCAGCACAACAAATGTATTTGTGTCAGTGCGCTCCCACTCAATTGCCCTCGACGCATCTCTGCAAGCTCGCGTGCGTGGCCACGGTCGTGCGTTGCGAGCGATGGCCAGGCCCACAATCCCTGTTGAGATTCCGTGGTGTGACGAGATGGGGCGAAATCTCCGTGTGATTTGGTCACGGGCGAAATGATTGATGATGTCCGTTCTATGAAGTTAACGGTATTTTTTTGCGCGTGATCGTGATGGTATATGTCTACAGTTTACACTACATGTGTGTGTGTGTGGGTGATAGTGTAGCGGTTAGCGCGCTGCGCTATGTATCCGGCGACCCGAGTTCGATTCCCGCTCACGGCCGACACCAGTGACGATTATCTGAACCGGTCCCGGGCCTCCCCTAGGTCGACTCAGCCTAAAATGAGTACCTGGTGCGGTGTGTTAAACATCGCCGCTAGGGAGACAAGGGGGGCCGGGCGTGGTGTTGGCCACCCACCCCTCATGTGCCGTGCCGGCCTTCATAGGTGCTCGCTAACAGCACTTGCCCCTACAGTCTGTTAAGGCTATACGGGGGATCTTTGTTCTTTGTTGAAGCGGCAGTGGCGTGGTTAGCGCACTTGCCATACGAACCCGGCGACCCGAGTTCCGATTCCTGCTCGCAGACCCACCAACAACGGATGAGTATTACATAAACCGTTCCTGGGCCACGCCTAGGTCGACTCAGCCTTAAAACGGGCGACCTGGTGCGGTGTGTAAACATCAGCAATGGGGGAGACGAATGTGCCCAGGCATGCTGCTGGCCACACCACCCCCTCGTGTGCCGTCCCTGCCTTCATAGGTGCATTTGCCCAAACAGTCTGTTCAGGCTACACGGTGTGGGTGGGCTGGGAATCGTTGTCTTCTTTAAATCCGTGCAACTCGTTAGGTTTACCCAGTGCGCGTGGAGACGGCGTGTAAGTTGCTGTAATTGGGCACTCGTTTCGTAGCTTGCATGCGTGGGCTGGTGGTGTGTTGCGTATGCGCCGTGTGTGTGTGTAAGCGCAAGTGTATGGGCTGTGGATTTGGTGCGGCATTCTACTCTGTGCGCGTCTGCGGCTCCTCTCATTGCTTATTTATAAGCTGCCTCTGATTTTTTTTTTCACCTGTTCGCGTTTCACGGAGTGCTGAACTCTCTATACCTGGGAGACCGACTCGCCCTCTCGCTCTCTCGCACGTCTCTCCTCCCCGTCTCTCACTCGCTCCTTCTCTCTGTGTACGTGTGTGCGTGTGTGTGTGTGTGTCTGTGTCGGTACGTCTGTGTGTGCATGTGTCTGTGTCGGTACGTCTGTGTGTGTGCGTGTCGGGAAGCGATGATGTGCAATGGTTAGCGCACTGCGCTACGAACCTGGCGACCCGATTTCCCATTCCCGCTTACGACCAATATCAGTAAATAATAAATAAAGCGGTCTTGGGCCATCCCCAAGGTCGACTCAGCCTCAAATGAGTACCTGGTGCAGCGTGCAACATTTCGACTCGATAGACAAAGGCGGCCGGGCGTGGTGCTAGCAAACCAAACCTCTCGTGTGCCGTGCCGGCTTTCATAGGTGCTCCCTAACAGCGCTTAGCCATACAGTCTCTTTAGTCTATCCGGGGGGAGTCTTCGTCTTGTTGTGTGTGTGTCGAGGAGCGGTGGTGCAGCGGTTGGCGCATTGCGCTATAAACCCGGTGATCCGAGTTCGATTCCCGCTCACGGCCAACACCACCAGTGAAGATTATCTAAACCGGTCCTGTGCCTTCCCTAGGTCGACTCAGCTTCAAATGAGCACCTGGTGCGCTGTGTAAACAGTCTATACCGGGAGGATCTTTGTGTTTTTTTTCATATTAGGTGGTATAACTGCCACCGACGTGGGTCTCCCCTTGGTCGACTCAGCCTTAAATAACTTACCCGTCACTCTGTGACCGGCATCCGCTACGGGCGAGACAAATGCGGCAGCGAGATGTAGAGTGGTGGTGAGGGAGTGGGGGGAGAGTGGATGTCGACCGTTAAAGGTTGCCCTCAATAGAGCCTCGCAGACACAATGCGTGTCGCTGCGTGTGCAACCAAAGCGCCTTCCTGCCCATGCGGGCAACGGGTGCAGAGCGCATCACCATCGGAGCCCATGAGCCGGCGATGGAAATTGACAAATTCTCATGGCGGCGGGACACCGATGCCTCTCGACTCGTTTATCCAGGAGGAGCCACACCAATGACTCTTTTTTGTTCCATTGTTTTTGTTGCAAGATGTTTTCAGCCAATTCATGACGAATCGTTTTTATTATTATCATTATTCACATGCAGGAGGAAACCGGAGAACCCTGAGAAACCCCACGCTTTGCGCGAGGGGGCAACGCTCTGTCCCCCGTACAGATGGAAACGGATGACGATTAGCCCACCTGCTCCACGGCCTTGCTCCTGGCGAGCCACGGTCTATGGCACCTCCTCGACGCCCACGGGTAGAGAGGGAGTTTCACGCAACGCCAGTGCGGTGATCCACCAACCCCCTCGCTGGCCGCCTCCACAGCGCTGGGTCGCGGGCGGCCAGCCACGTGCAGCACCAACACCACCACCGCCACCACCACCACCGCTACCGCCGCCACCGCCACCACCAACACCACCACCACCGCCGCCACCGCCACCACCACCGCCACCGCCGCCACCGCCGCCACCGCCACCACCACCACCACCGCCACCGCCACCACCATCGCCACCACCGCCACCGCCACCGCCGCCACCACCGCCACCGCCGCCACCACCACCGCCACCGCCGCCACCACCGCCGCCACCGCCGCCACCGCCGCCACCGCCACCGCCGCCACCGCCGCCACCGCCACCACCACCACCACCGCCACCGCCACCACCATCGCCACCACCGCCACCGCGACCGCCACCACCACCGCCACCACCGCCACCGCCACCACCACCGCCACCGCCGCCACCACCACCACCACCACCGCACTCTCTCGCCAGTTAAAGGGCAGCGATGGATTTGCTAATTGCCCTGCATTAGGTGACCCGATTGCACGGTGTCGGACACAGCGCAGAACTCATGGTCGCGCCATGTTTAACAACAACACCAACACGTGGGCCTTATCATCCGGTTAGCACGGTTGGCTACGTACGGTGCGAAAGAATAATGGTAGGTTTTTACCCTTTTAACTGGTACAAAACTGACACCTTTATTCAAGGCCAGTTTTGTACCAGTTAAAAGGGTAAAAACCTACCATTATATTTTGCCACTGGTAAAAGAGATCTCATAGTGGTGCGAAAGAAGTTCAACATGCATACGATAACATTAATTTCGATCTCTCAAAGTCACCTCCAGCCTCCCGTAAGTCACGTGACTTCTGCGTGGCCACCGCCCACTCTGACCCCTCGCCACCGCCCACTCTGAAAACAGACGCCACTGCTCGTCCGTGCAGCAGCAGCAGCAGTATGATGTAGCCTCCTCCTCCCCTCTCCACATCTCTCCTGACCTCTTCACTCCAATTTATTCGCTCCTTCTCTGTAAATTTCCTCTTTGTTTCCCATTCCTTCTCTTCTCTCTTCCCTCCCCCCTCCCCGTTCCGATCTATGTTTTTTTTTTTCCCCCTACGCATTACATCCTTGGCTCGACTCGCCTTCCCGCGGTGTTCGCCGGGGTACAACAGTCGGTGGTGATATCCGAACTGCGCTCTGATAGACGCCCTGTCCCGAGTAACGTACAACGCCACACAGCCAGAGCAGTGCACCACCTTGTGTCGGAGAAGTGACGGCGGCGAGACACAGATGCCTGTAGATATAGCTGCTGCGTGTACACACATGTGAATGCATGTGTGTGTGTGCCTAGACTTTGGTGTGGTTTGGAATGAGGTTAGGCGAGAGAGGTATGAATGGATGATGCGAAATCAAATGTGTGTGTACGTACGTACGTGAGTGTACGCGTGTGTGTGTGTACATATGTGTACACGTGTGTGGGGTGCGGTAGTGTAGCGGTTAGCTCATTGTGCTACGAACCCGACGACCCGAGTTCGATTCCCGCTCACGACCAACACCAGTGACGATTATAATCTGAACCGGTCCTGGGCCTCCCCTAGGTCGACTCAGCGTTAAATGAGTTCCTAGTGCGGTGTGTAAACATCGCCCCTGGGGATACAAAGACGGCCGGGTGTGGTGCTGGTCACCCACTCCCTTGTGTACCGTGTCGGCCTTCAGAGGGTCTCGCTAACAGTCTGTTAAGACTAAAAGGGGATCTTTTGCATTCATGTTTGCTTGTGGTGAGCGAAATCGTCGTGGTTAACGCCATGCGCTATGAACCAGGCGACCCGAGTTCGATTCCGGCTCGTGACTAATAAAAGCGGCGAATATATAAACCGGTCCTGGGCCTCATCTACGTCGGCTCAGCGTTAAACGAGTACCTCGTGCAGTGGGGACACGCGCGAAACAACACTTGCCCCAAACCGTCTTCTAAAGGCTATATGGTGCTTATTTGTCTTTGTGTGCACGCACATGTGTATAGTATATACACATATATCTACATGATTGTGTGGATCTGCACGTGTGCATTATATAAATATACATGTATGTGTAAGCACTGTGTGAGTAGCGGTGGTGCAGTGGTCAGCGCACTGCGCGATCAAGTGGCTTATCTCGTGGACATTTATAGCAGCCAAAAACTCAAGCCCGACTCCTGCTTTACAGGCAACATCGATGCCAACAATCTTTACCGGTTCTGGGCCTCCGCCAGGTCGACTCAGCCTCAATACGAGTACCTGGAGCAGAGGGGAGACAGAGGTGGCCTGGCGTGGTGCTGGTCACCGACCACCTCTCGTGACGTTCCGGGCCCTCGCAAATGTGGTGCTACCCGTTAACGGCACCTGCCCGAGCAGCCTGTGTGGGCTACACGGGGGACCTTTGCCTGTGGTTGTCAGTCTCCCCAATCTCTCGAGCCTAGCCCACGGGAATCCGCTGGAAATGCGGAGAGCCACACCGATCAGCCGGGGCAGCGCGCGACGCCGGGATGTGGCTGGAATCTCAATCAGGGGCCTCCACGCGGCATTTTCTCACCTGCTGGGATTGTCCAGAGGCGAGAGTTTGGATCGTGAATCGGCGTGCACAGACGATCGCCGGTTCGATCTCCTGGCGCGGCGGTTGCCACAATGGTCAAGTTTTGTTTTTCGTTCGGTCTATCGAAATCTCCCGACCTCTCTGCCCATAGCGACAAATATAAATGGGGACATCACAGCAAGTCGATCGGCAGGTGGTCGTGTGTGGTGGGGAGTAAAATGTGGGTCCTCGCCCCCACCTCTTCCAAGACGATTGGCACAGCGTGGAAGCGTAGGCCAAACACTCCATTGTGGGAGAGTCTCCATCGCGCTCCACCTGGTGGAGAGCCTTCCTCCAGCATCAACGTGTGGCCCTGCACATTCCCACGCGCCGCATCTGGGTGCGGGAACGCAATGGCCTAACACGCGGGAACAGCGCAAGGTTGAGGAGCACGTGGTGGGCTGAACAACGCCCGGGAGGCCACGGGTTCAGGGACGGCGTGGGGCGACCTACGGCCTCTGTGACCCAGCGCTCCCTGGCCGGATTCGAGACGTTTCATTCGACAGGCTGCGTCTACGGCGAGGTTGGTCAATCGGTCGATGGTGGGTGGATTCGTGCCCTTGCTAGCCATGACCACCCGCCCGCATGTACAGGTACGTACAGGCAGGGTCGTCCTTCAAGCTAAAGTAACTAAAGTATTACGCCTGAAACCGCGACGTCGAAGCGCGGGGCCCCCCAAAGTGCGGGGCCCGGGACGGCTCGATGCATACGCAAAGTCTCTTCAAGGTGGGTTCTTGTTCAAGCGAGCAGTGGTGTAAACTCCCACGCTCCTATGGCGAGGACGAGTCGGAGCGTGCGACAACCATGCGACAACCAATGTTGACTGATCGCGTTATTTATAAATGTGTCGTAACCCTCCACCACCCGACACGGCCATTTAATGATGACGTCACCCTGAGGCTGCTCTATTTAAGAACGGAAGCAACAGGAGAGCTTCACCATTCTTGCCTGATGAAGCTGATTGTAATTATCAGCGAAACGTCGGACTACTCAAATTGAAAATGATGTTGATTCTCTCTTCAGCACACCGGTGGGCTAAAGAAGTTAATTATTTTGTCCTTTGAAAACGTGACACATTTTTTACTGTTTGGCCGTGTCGGGTGGTGGAGGGTTACGACACATTTATAAATAACGCGATCTAACCCAAAAACCTATATTATGAATAATATTAGTCGCGAAAGCCTACGTGTTAAAATGTTGACTGACCCCACAACGTTGTAACAGATGTTATCGCACCCACCCCCCCCCCTGATCTGGCATACGGAAGGTAAGGGATGGCGAGGTGTGGTGGGACTGCCATTAGGACTTCGACAATACCCCCCCCCCCATATTTGTCTCTCCGCATTTAATAAAACAAAAAGCGTCGAGTATGTATTGTCACAACCCATCGGCCGTACGGCCTTCTGGAAGTGCATCTTATCAGCAGCATCGGTGCAATACTATGGGACGGTTTCCACATTCACAGTCTCATCAGCAGGGTCAGGCTTGACTTGAAGCAAAGCTGGCGTGCAATCGTTATACAGGAGGTTAGAATAGCTAGAGGCGGGTGGTTATTCGTTTCAAAGCGTCTTCATGCCTTTCTACTGGGTCTGCTGAGGCAGCCGAATTAATGACGACGACGACGATGAAAATGAGACTAATATTGTTGCACATTTATACGCGAGCAGATGGGGGAGGCTGGCAATGATCCTTTTTGTCTGTTAAAGATGTGTGTGTGTGTGGAGTGTATAGTGTGTGTGTGAGCTCGCGGATTCCCCGTTTGATATGTGAGGTGTAAAATTAAATTTAAACAAAAAAATAATGGAATCCCAGGAATAGGAATTACACGCGCGTGTGCACGCGGTCTGGCGCGCCGAGCGCCCTGATTGGTCGTTTGAAGTTGGGCAGGGCGGAAGTAAGGCGCGCGCCGCAGGCAATGCACAGCAGGCAGAGGCAAAGGTCCCTCGTGTAGCCTCGCGCAGGCTCTTGCGGGCAAGTGCTGTTGGCGGAGTACGATAGCGGTCGTAGTCGTAGGAGGATGAGGCGGAGTGGCCAACACACACGCCCGTCCGCCTTTGTCTCCCCAAAAATGGTGATGTTTTATATATATACTGTGCATACACACACGCCCCACTTGAGTACTATTTTTTAAGGCTGGGTCGACCTAGGGGAGGCCCACACAGGACCGGTTTAGATGTTCGTCACCGATATTGGTCGTGAGTGGAAATCGAACTCGAGTCGCTCGAATTTTAGCGCAGTGCGCAAACCACTACGCTGTCGCTCCCCACACAAACATACAAAGACAAGACGTACAGACAGACACGAACGTATATACAATGCAATAGGAACGTGTGCAAATACACTCACGTGAATACATAGACATATGTGTACGCATAAATACACATGCATAGTAAAGACAAAATATCCCCCCGTATAGCCTTAACAGACTGTTGGGGCAAGTTCTGTCATCAAGCAAATATGAAGGCCGGCGCGGCACACGAGGGGGTGGGTGGCCAGTACCACGCCCGGCCGCCTTTGTTTCCCTAATGGCGATGTTCTACACACCACACCATGTACTCATTTGAGGCTGAGTCGACCTAGGGGAGGCCCAGGTACCGGTTCAGATAATCGTCGCTGGTGTTGGCCGGGAGCGAGAATCGAACTCGGGTGGCCGGGTTCGCAGCGCACTAACCGCTACACTACACATGCCTACACACACTGACCTCGCACTCATATGTATGTATGTATACGTACGACATATATAATCTACATGAATACATATAGATGCAGACATAACCACACAATGTCCATATACATAGTTGGCATACTTGCACACAACCGTATATTAACACGTATACATACATACAAACATACGCTTCCGCGTGCATATTACACACATACAAAACACACAATGTACTTGTAGAGTACACACTTGTACGTGGAGACATGATACACATCTGGTTACACTTACACAAATACCGTACACATAAACTAAGACATATCCCCCGTACATCCTTAACAGGGCAGTGACGGCTATGAACTCAACAAGGTGTTTCTTTACACGTCTGGCTCTGTTGGCTCATTAGCCGGAGAGATCGTGGTGGTGGCTATGCGCGTGGGCTATAACCCAGCGCTGTGGAGGCAGCAGTAAGGGTTAGTGGATCACTCACAGACCTTCCCGTTGGCGTCGAGGATGAGCGATACCCCAGGAGATGGCGGTAAAGCAAGGTGTGAGACTCCACCTGGTGCATCTGCACGGGATAGAGTGTTGCCCCCTCGCACGTGTGGATTTACTCCCAGGGTGCTCGTGTTTCCTGCCATTCATTGTCTGAGAACACTCTCATATATCGAGGACCGCGGAGCTTTGGCGATTGTTGGCTCTACATTAAACACAAAGGCTGTGCACGTGCACATTGCGGCCATTGCCTGCATTGAAATATGCGAATCAGGTGACAGTGGGCTGTCTCCTGGTGTGAAATGACGTTCTTAGGTTCGTGTATGTATGTATGTATGCATGCGTAGAGTCCATCGGCCTTCATAGGTTCTTGCTAACAGCACTTGCCCAAACAGTTTGTTAAGGCTATATGGTATGAAGGATCATTGGTCTATACATTGTATTCGTGGGCTACGTGAGCGTCTCTTTGGTCACGAATCATTGTAAACACGTGCATAGATTGGATTATGTTTTGTGTCTCCGGAGTGCAACTATATGAGACAAAAAAGTTTTGCTGGCTGGCTGGCTGTGGCGCGGGTGGGCTCGTCAGTGCGCGCTGGTGACGTCACCGCGCACATCTGCGTGATGACGTCAGCCGCGTCGCGCTGACGTCACGCCTCCACCTCGGCCGTGATGCCCCCGCAAATGCGCGGGCAGTGCGAGTCGTGAATATAAAATGAATAATGCACGGCCCTTTGTCAATCTGCTGCTGGATGAAGGTCTTCACCACGCCGTGTCGGTGATTGGGTGGGGGGGGAGTTGAGTTGTTTCAGCATACTTCGCCGCGCTGGGCAGTGGAGGTTGGTGAAGGTAGGAATTGGGGTGGGGGGTCAGATGTCACCTCCACTCATGTTGACCGTGGCGAGGACGCCAACTCAGGGCGCGCTGGGTTTGTAGCACAATGCTCTTACCGCTGCGCCACCACTCCACCCGCCAACCTCACCATACACCGCGCGACGATACACGTGTAATGTAGCTCTCAGAGACACCGTCTTGTTCTTGATATATATTTATGATGAGTAAAGTCAGCCGACAACTTAACGAGTAATCGCGCGTGACTATATACACTCGGGTAATTTGGATACTCTATTCTGAGACAACGTAACTCCAGCCCTTCAAGACCACACGGTGCCCACTCCAGGATGATGAAGACGACCCGCTCCAAGGTGACGACGGCGACGGCAGTTCCCCCACAACAGCAGCCCAGAGCCCCGGTTCACGCCGACTTTTATCCCCCTCACGACCCGGTCACGCCCTTATTCCCGAACTCTCTCTCACCACACTTGGCCCTGTCTGTCTCTGCCCTTATTACAATTTACGACCGTTAGGTCCCGTGCTTCTCTCACGCTAGGCTGTCAAAGCTTGTCGCATCAATCATTATTAGCGACCACTTAGGTCCCACGTTACCCTAACGTGACCCTGTCTCTTCCCGTTACATTAATTAGTAACCATGGTCCCGGGGAGCCGTACTGTCCCTACATCACCCCGTATTGTCTTTACACATTTGGAGCCCGTGCCGCTGGGCGATTGGTAGACAATATGCACCTGTGGGCAAGGCACGGAGCCCTCTGGGCGATCCAGAGGGGTGCGAGGGCTGAGGGTGGAGCCTGGCCACGCTGTTCAGGATAAAAGGCGAGCTCCAACTCGCAGTCGGGGCTGCTGCAATCTGGAGTGGAACTCGTCGTGATCTTCGCCCTCTGCAAGCCGTGGGTCTAGAAGCATGTTGGCTGTCCCGACTCGGTGTGTGGTTATCCCCTAAGGCTGTGAAGGCCGGAATCAAAGAGAGAGAGAGTACCTCCTACTCGTGACTGTGAATTAGCACACTATACATGTGCCGATAAATTTCGGCAAACACCGTGGAATTATTCATCGGCAAACCGCCTGCACTCGTGCTGATCATTAGAGAGCCCCACGTATCGATATGAGCCAAAGTACACCGTTGTACACACGTCATTGACAAACTGCGTCTCATGTTAAACAACAGATGATGATAATGAATTGGTGCGCGCTGCAGTAGAAGAGTGTTAATTGTTTAGAGTGTGCGGTTGCATTGATAATATATAACATCATTACGAATACATACAACTGCTTTTTGTGTTAAGTTTGTGGTCCGTACCCCGCTCCTCCGATTATCACGGTTGGCTACGTACGGTGCGAAAGAACTTCAACAGCCTTCTGGGGCAAGCGCTGTTAGTGAACACTTATGAAGGCTTCGAACAATACACGAGGGGATGGGTGGCCAGCACCACGCCCGAACGCCGTTGTCTCCCCAGTGGCGATGTTTAAACACTGCACCAGGTACTCATTTGAGGTTGAGTCGACCTAGGAGAGGCCCAGGACCGGTTCAGATAATCGTCACCGGTGTTGGCCGTGGGTGGGAATCGAACTCGGGTCGCTGGGTTCATTGCGCCGTGCGATAACCGCTACAACTACGTACAATGTCAGACTTTACATTGTAGCAGCGGGCGGCGACGTCAGCGTCTCTTACACTGACCGCGTGCACCAACACACGTGTGTCCCCCCCCCCCCCCCCTTGTTAATGTGAATTTAGGTTTGGCTCGCGGACGGAGGAGATTACGTGACATCTCACTTTTCCTTTCCAGGCGTCATTGTTTTAACTTGTCTCTTCCCCCGTGGTTTCGCGTCTATCCTGCTCTGGACTGCGTGTCGCGCTGAATCAGCTACTCGAGCCGTTGAGGGCCACTGGGTTTCACTCTAATGCTGCCTCCCCCACCGCGTGGAACGATCGGTGATGGAAAAAAGTCCAACGGCCTGACGTGGGGAAAAGCGCCGCTCTAACGCGAGGCGAATGCGTACCTAAAAGTGAGCCCGCATCACAGGATCACATGATCTATAAGCGCATGTAAAGAAAAGAGCTTCATAGCTAATCGGATTCTGATTTTGATAACATGCGTTTTTTTTTTTGAAAGAGCAGATTAAATCTGTCAATCCATAGAAATGTAAAATAAACCGATCCGCATCTATTTGAATTGAACTAGAGCTTTCTATAAATACTAAAGAGGCTCACACCTGGCACCCACCTGACCTTGCACTCGTATCCACAGCTAGGTAATCGCACACAGGGACGGCGGGTGTTCTATAGTAACGTTGAAGCGACGTGGGTTGTGAGCGAATTATTTGAAGAGAAGTATTGTGCCATGGATGACGAGACTGATGAATATGGATCAACCAATCGCGTTGCACTGCAAAGGGGAACCGTGTCGAGAAATAACGCAAGGTTCAAACATGCTATCCATTGCTTTCGATGTCAGGGCACGGACTTGTCCATCAGCCCG